>NC_059352.1:14325932-14655932 GCF_019703515.2 Myxocyprinus asiaticus
GTTAGTTAGGTTTTGTTGATTTGAAACTCGATAGAGTATTAACCTTAAAAACCTCATCTGTTTGAGAGAATATTTAACTCGTTTATAGCACCACACAGAGGACATTGCATATCAGAACTGCTGCGATACATGAAAGGACACACGCTAATTTATTTTTCATGAGATCAGGCTCCATGTTCTATATGCCAAGTCTTTTAAAGTCATACGATAGCTTTGGGTGAGGAACAGATACAAATTTAAGCTATTATTCACCGAAAATCTTGCCCTCTTCGGCAATGCTCAAATCTCATTTACACTTGCAAATATACAAACTTGCCACATTAAGATCACGTTTGGTTTGACGTCAGTGATGTCAAATGCCATTGCTTCTCACATGTCTCTAAGCATACCATAACATGGCAAGTTTGAATATGACATTCTGCTAAACTTATTTTTTCTCAAAAAAGAATGAAAGTCTTATGGGTTTGGAACATGATGCTGAGTAAATAATGACAATTTTCAATTTTGGGTGTTCCTGTTCCTTTAAATGATTTTGAGATGTACTATGTCATGCTATTCAAAGTGTGTTAATATCCCCAAAAGAAATAGTATTGGTAATACAGAAAAGTCTGTAGATATATATATATGCCAATTTGTTGTGCCACAATCCACAGAGTTAATTTATCATTCTAACTATTTAAATTTCATTTTTATATTACACAATTAGTTTTTATGGGGAGGATATTTATTTGTCCATATTATGTATTCATAAAAAAGTTAATCTCATAAGGCCAGTACTTGAATTATACCTGCCTAAAATCCAAAATATTTGAACCTTTTCTTATCAAGGTTTTTCTGTATGGATATCTTCCACAAAGGATGTTTACACCAAATGTGTATGAACATCAGTCCGCACTAGTCTTTAACAGTTGCACCATGTCTCCCTGATTTTTCAGCACCTCATGCAGGAGCACCGCATTTGTTAGACGCCATATCAAGTCAATAGAAAAAGAAAAAAAAAACGTAAACTTTTTAACGCATCTTGTGACACCTGTATTCTGTTCTATTCGTGGTGCTGCAGCTAGCTTTTTTTGTGCACAGACACATTCGTTGTGAAGAGCCCCTTACAATAAGCGTCATTTTCTGCTTGATGGTGTTCTCTGCATTATATACAATCCTGGGATTATGGCTATATCCATTCATATTTACACTATAGCATCTAGGGATGAATAAGGTTAATATTTGCTTTCAGTCTCGAGATTAAATCTCAGAGCAAATATGTGTTTTTATGTTGAACAGTGTGTCTTAATAAAATCATGTATGTCTATTCTTTGTTTAGTCAAAGAAATCAATTTGAATGGTAAATGGTTTGGGAGGTTTTCCCTTGGGGAAAACTACTGTTGTAAAATAGATTGCACTAGTGCATAAATCCAACATATAACCTGTCTGTGTACACTATAATGAGTCCAAGTGTTTTGCATTAGCCTCATTAAAGGATATATATTAAATGTCTGTGTCAAGTGATCAGTTCCTTGTATTAGGGAACTAATGGAAGTCTGTCATAATCCTATAGCAATTCTTAGTCTAATTCGAAATCTCTTTGCCATCTAATGACTTTTTTGATAATGTTCTTCCAAGAATGGCAAATTACATCATAGAAACCAGGGAATGTATCAACCTCCTGACCTCAATTATGTAAATGTATCGTTTGCACCTGAGTCCAATGCATCTAAAACCTGATGAGCATTGTGCAGGGCAGAAAGCAGAAGAAAGCAGGGTAGCATTACGTAAGAGGGTCTAGCAGGGTTGTACGTTTTTCTGCTTACAAAGAAAAACACTTTGCTGCTGAGAAATATCTATTTATCTGTTGCCAAGAATGTAAATAAGTTATATGTTTATTGGTTGCTCTTTGTGTTTGCAGCTCCATTTCGCCCAGCTGATACAGAGAACATTGTTCACTTTGACGCTTATGGAGACAGCCTGGGCCGCTACAACATCTTCCATTATCACAAAGAAAATGGCGAGTATGTGTATCGGAAAGTGGGGTACTGGGCCCAGAATCTGACTTTGAACACCAGCTCGATCCCCTGGGAAAGCCAAGTGGTACCAACATCCCAATGCAGTGACCCATGTCGTAAAAATGAAATAAAGAGCATGCAACCAGGTGATGTTTGTTGCTGGATTTGCATTCCATGCCAGCCCTACCAGTACCTCCTGGACGAATTCACCTGTGCGGATTGTAGCTTTGGACAGTGGCCTTTAGAAAATCTAACAGGCTGTTACAACTTACCAGAGGAGTACATTCATTGGGAGGATGCCTGGGCTATTGGGCCAGTCACCATTGCTTGCCTTGGAATCCTTAGCACGCTCTTTGTAATCGGCCTCTTCTTAAAGCACAACGAGACTCCAGTGGTAAAAGCTAGTGGACGTGAACTTTCCTACTTACTTCTCCTAGGTGTCCTTCTTTGTTATTGCATGACCTTCATCTACATCAGCAAACCCTCTGCTGTGGTGTGCACGTTACGACGGCTTGGATTGGGCACGTCGTTTGCTGTTTGCTATTCTGCATTGCTGACCAAGACCAATCGAATTGCTCGAATCTTCAACGGTGTCAAAGATGGAGCACAGAGGCCAAGGTTCATCAGTCCAGCCTCTCAGGTGGCCATCTGTGCTGCTCTTATCTCCTGTCAGCTCCTTGTGGTAGTGGTCTGGCTTCTGGTAGAATCTCCAGGGGTCAGAAAGGAGGTCAGTCCTGAGAAAAGAGATGTGGTGACACTGAAGTGCAACAGCAAGGACTCTAGCATGCTGATGTCTCTTACCTACAACTGTGTCCTCATCATCCTCTGTACCTTTTACGCCTTTAAGACAAGAAAGTGCCCAGAGAACTTCAACGAGGCCAAGTTCATCGGCTTCACCATGTACACCACGTGCATAATCTGGCTGGCATTCCAACCAATCTTCTATGTTACTGCCAGTGACTACAGGGTAAGTAAATATGATCATTGCAGTGCATGGTTGTAGCAATACATATCAATACCTCACCAGCTAAACTCAGTTAAAGGGTTCACCCTAAAATGGAATGGAAATTCTGTCATCATATCCTCAAAACCGATTGTTTATTGTTGATCCAAATCTCTTTGACTTAAAAAATGACCATAAAAGTAGTCCATTTGACTCATGCACTATATTCCACATCTTCTAAAACCAAGTACACGCCAATGTTTAAGTCATTAAAGGTGTAATTTTTTCATCATCAAAAAAGTTTGAATCCTGATCAAATTAATTTTAATTTTGAAACGCATATATAAAATAAGGACCATTCGCATGATATGAAGACTACAGTTATATCAGTAACCTTATAAAAGTTGTTTTAGTCTACATGAAGAGGGTCCCCATCATGGGGGCTGCCAAAATAGGATCACATGACCAGTCAAATACTACTCATTTAATCTCATAGACACTTTCCAACTCATGGAACTCCAACTCAAGGATCAAATTAATCATGGCTGACTTTAAATAGTGAATTTTTGCAATGCCATTGATAACTGAAATCTATTGTGTTTGAATAATGCTGCATCCATGCCCCTTGGTGTCCAAGATGACATAAACACAAAAGTTCACCTTCAATCATCAAAAATGTTCCCCTCCAACACCGCTCTTAAATCTTTATCCCCATTTAGTTTCATTGTATGGAAAAGAGCACCCAGGACATTCTGCTAAACATAAATCTTCAACATCACACAGGAAATCACCATGCTGCTTCCAAATGTCCATTTCCTTTTAAATATTGACAGTGTAATCATTCTGCAACCTTTGTATTTCAAGGAAAAAGTAATGCAGGTTGAAAACAACAATTGATGACAGAATTTCAGTAAATGATGAAAGAATTTTCATTTTTGGGTGAATTAACCATTTAAAAAAAAAAAAAATCTATAAATTAAATGTATTTAAAAATTCATACAAACAGGATTTTAAATGTTGTGTTTGCCGGAAAGTTGAACATTGCTATGTTAGTCTGCTGCAATATTGTTTATGAATGCTTTGCCTGAGTGTTCTATATAACAAAGACATATCTTTGAGAAGCAAATCTCATGCCTGGGGATAATACCAACTCTCCTCTGGGAATAGATGTCAGAGAGGCTGTTTCAAATCACACTGCACACAAAATGACAGCATGAAATATTTTTCATAATCTAGATAATGAGCCTCTCTTATAACCCTTAATCATTTTCTGACACTGATTTTATCCTTTATTTTTAGCATATACACAATTTCCATGAGAGCACGAGTGAGGTAGTTTACCTGATTTTGTTGTTGTTGTTGTTGTTTTTGTTTGTTTTGTTTTGTTTTTTGGGGTTTTTTTTTTTGTTACCGTACACACCAATTCAAATGGCAGATCAGATCCCTTTGATCACCTGTCTTTTGGACTGATGAAAGGAGAAGCTCACATTTCATGTGGCTGAAAAGCTGTTTAATGTAGAACAAAGCAAGTGGGATATTTCATCCTGGCAAATAACTAGGCTATAAAAATATTCCATTCAGTATCCTTCAATCAAGTGCCTGAACACAGAGAGCCTACTATTAAATAAACATTTTTGCAATTTTAAAGTGCATACACCTTTTTACAACTCTTTTTACAATTTAAACCTTGCTCCATGACTTATTTAATAAAAAATAAAAAAGGGGGAAATGTTTATTTTTACTTCAAAGCAAGAATGTAATCTTTTCCGATCTTTTTCCCTAAAACGATATTTTGAGAGATTCACACATCTGTCCACTCCAATAAAAGATATTAGCTATTCCATATGTGCTTGGTGTATCACCACTTTTGTCAGCCATTAAAAACAATTAAAATAAAAACCCCATTAATATATATATATATATATATATATATATATAGAGGAAAGTCATATAAAATGATATGTAAGGGTCAAATGTCGTTTGGATAAAACATCAAGGTCTATCAACTGTTTTCCATATAGTTACCTTTTATCAGACAAATCCTAACAAAACAGCACTGTGAAAAGTACTGTGAAGGTGAACATTCATTGACATGGTTCTCCAAGTTACTTCATAGAATACCATGGTATTATCTTGGTTAACGTCCAACAAGCCATAATAATAATACCATGGTACTTTTTGGTTAGTGCAAGAGAGGAACACAAGCAAAGGCTGTTAAATGATGGAAGACCATATGATACATTTTGGGCTTGATTTTTTTTATTTATTTATTTATTTTTTATAATATACACACAGACATGCGGCCAGTAAAAAAAAGAACAGTCTGAGATCTATTACACTGCGGGTAACAGCCAGTATAATTTATTTGGCTGCTTCAGTCTGTCAAAAAAAGTTTAGCAACATGATTTGGATGTATAATGGCAGTGGGGGCTTCTGCGGGGGTCAATTCTACAAAATCCATTAACACTCGAAGAAAGACAAAATAAGTGATAAAATTAGCAGGAGATAGAAGGGAATCTCCTGTTTTGATTGGACTGGACATCAGTCTATCAGCTCTCTGTTCAGGGTTTCTGCATTTATGTACACTGGTGGCCAAAAGTTTGGAATAATGTAAAGATTTTGCTGTTTCGGAAGGAAATTGGTACTTTAATTCACCAAAGTGGCATTCAACTGATCACAAAGTAGAGTCAGGACATTACTGATGTAAAAAACAGCACCATCACTATTTGAAAAAAGTCATTTTTGATCAAATCTAGACAGGCTCCATTTCCAGCAGCCAACACTCCAACAACTTATCCTTGAGTAATCATGCTAAATTGCTAATTTGGTACTAGAAAATCAGTTGCCATTATATCAAACACAGCTGAAAGCTATTTCGTTTGTTAAATGAATCTTAACATTGTCTTTGTGTTTGTTTTTAAGTTGCCACAGTATGCAATAGACTGGCATGTCTTAAGGTCAATATTAGGTCAAAAATGGCAAAAAAGAAACAGCTTTCTCTAGAAACTCGTCAGTGAATCATTGTTTTGAGGAATGAAGGCTATTCAATGCTTGAAATTGCCAAAAAAACTGAAGATTTCATACAAAGGTGTACACTACAGTCTTCAAAGACAAAGGACAACTAAACAAGAGGTACTCTGGTACATCAGAGTCTCTAGTTTGAAAAATAAATGCCTCACATGTCCTCAGCTGACAGCTTCATTGAATTCTACCTGCTCAACACCAGTTTCATGTACAACAGTAAAGAGAAGACTCAGGGGTGCAGGCCTTATGGGAAGAATTGCAAAGAAAAAGACACTTTTGAAACAGAAAAAGAAAAAGAAAAGTTTAGAGTGGGCAAAGAAACAGACATTGGACAATAGATAATTAGAAAAGAGTGTTATGGATCTTAACCCCATTGAGCTTTTGTGGGATCAGCTAGACTATGCATGAGAAGTGTCTGACAAGACAGCCACATCTATGGCAAGTGCTACAGGAAGCGTGGGGTGAAATGTCACCTGAGTATCTGGACAAACTGACAGCTAGAATGCCAAGGATCTGCAAAGCTGTCATTGCTGCACGTGGAGGATTTATTTTTATGAGAAGTTTTTGAAGTAGTTTGAAAAAATTCAAATTGTAATAGTAATTTTTCACGTTATTAATGTCCTGACTATACATTGTGGTCAATTGAATGCCACTTTGGTGAATAAAAGTACCAATTTCTTTCCATAAGAGCAAAATTTGTACATTATTCCAAACTTCTGGCTGCCAGTGTATGTGTGTGTGCATGTGCCACATGGTGTGCAAGTGGTGTGGTGTGTGTGGTGATGTGTTGAAACACAGGAGGCTGATTCCCAGCAGGGGCCCATGCTCTAAAAGCAAGGTGTGCCTTAGAGACCGAGCCCTTGCTGCCCACCCTCACACACACTCACAGAAAATGCTACAGCCTTATTAATTTAACAGAAATCATTTCATAGTATGGTTTCATAATTTCTGCTTTTCACTTACTGGCTTTAACATGCTGAGAAACAGCTTATGATGCTTGTAAGATTTATATGATAACTATTTGATATGCCTCTCCTCGGAATCTACATTTAAAACACAAATGTGCACATAAAATGCATGAGCCTCATCATCTGAAGGACCATGAAAGATAAACATGAATCTTGTATTTCAAAAGTGGGATGCTGTACTTTAAATACAGTGTGTTATATACTCACTGAGCACTTTATTAGGAACTGTTTTTTGTTTTCAGCACCATTTGGAGTAAACTCTAGAGACTGTTGCATGTGAAAATCCCAGGAGATCAGCAGTTATGGAACTTCTCAAACCAGCCTGTCTGGCACCAACAATCATGTTGAAATCACTGAGATCACATTTTTCCCCATTCTGATGGTTGATGTGAACATTATTTGTAGCTCCTGACCTGTATTTGCATAATTTTATGCATTGCACTGCTGACACATGATTGGCTGATTAAATTATCGCATGAATATGAATTTTCAAAATGATATTATGTGGTTTATAATGTGATATCGCGGCAGATCCAAGGTGAAATGTCCATTGTATGGCACTAAAAGCGAGTTAAAAGTTCTCCCAAACAAATGGGGGCTTTAAGATTATTGCTCTATTGAGTTTTAAATCAACAAAACCTACCTCACTACCCTAAACCTAACTGACAGTCAAGAAAATGTAACATGAAAAAGGCAATTGCTGAAGCAACCACATCATTTTGTGGCGCTTCTATGACATTTTCAGCTCACGTGTCATTTACATTTACATTTAGTCATTTAGCAGACGCTTTTATCCAAAGTGGCTTACAAATGAGAAACATAGCAAGCAATTTGTCATACAAAGTTCAACAACATCTGCAGTGTTGTACTGCCAAGTTCTCAAGGTGGATGGAGAAGTATAGGAGCTATCGCAGAAGAAAGACAGTAATTGTACAGTAATTGCAAGTTAACTTCAATAGTAAGTGCAATTAGTGTGGATTGGTTAAGTGTTTGTGGAACAGATGTGTTTTCAGGTGGTTCTTGAATGTTGAGATGGTGTCAGCAGATCGTGTGAAGGTTGGAAGCTCATTCCACCACAGAGGAACAAAGAAAGTGAGCGTTCTTGGCGCTGCTCGTTCATAGACCGCAGAGAGTGAGTTGGAACATAGACTTGTAGAAGTGAATTGAAGTAAGAGGGTGCGGTTTCATTGGCTTTCCTGAAAGCCAGAGTCAAAGCCTTGTGTCAACTCGTGTGCTCTTCACATCCTTTGCATTCCAAGTGTAACACTCAGTTGAGCTACTACGCAATTTGATCGCATTTGAATTAGCTTGTACTGTAAATGTAGTTGGTTATGTAATGCAAATGTTAAAATGCATCACCTTACAAGTAAAAGTGTTTTTAGATAATAAAAAAGCATTATGTGAGGAACAGGATGAAAAGTACGATACTGAACCAATAATCTGCAGTTTTACTTGTGATTTGAGTGAAAGTGAATAAAACTCATTGTTGTAGCACCTCTAATGTTTATTTTACCTGGAAACTGCCATGATACGTACAACAAGCCACATAAAAATCATTTTACAAAAATGTAGGTATGGTTACATGATTCGGATACCAGGTTGCCTAGATATAATCTGCCAATCCTGTTGGATTTTGTAAGACTAATGATCATTAACAATGTAGGAAACACTGGAATACAAATAAGACTACAACATCCTCATTCAATGTAATATTCTATAGGAACAGCACGTTTATGAAGACAAGAGCAAGGCTTGCTGGAAAAGCGGACAAGATATTTTCAAGCACAGCTTTACTCTAAATGATGCATTATTTAAAGCACTTTGGTTTATTCTAACGCATTGCTTCTCGCACAGAAACACTTCTAAACCTTTCTTGCTGAAAAAGAAATAATGAGCTAGTCTTTGTTGTTTGCGTTGAGAGAAAACACATTATCCACAGTTGTTCTATGTTTTCATACTACAATAATTCAACAAAGTCAAACTGGAGATTCTCCAATGCCTCACCCTGCGAGGGATTGTTAGCTGTAGCCTTAAATATTTCGAGATCTAATAGAGATCAAAGCAAAACAGCCCTACTGCAGTTAGCTGTATAGATAAATGCATAAATACACATGATTAATATTAAAATAAAATAAAAAATCAAGGAAACCTTTGTATAATGAAAAAAAATGCTTGGTAACTGGTAATGGATGCTGCTATCAATGCCAGTGCAATGGGTTCAAATCCCAAGGAATGCACATTCTGATGAAATGTTCACCTTGAATGCACTTTACTTTGGATGAATGCATCTATCAAATTAAATGTAAAATTATTTGCAGTAAACATCTCTGGAAAATCTTGAAATGTTGAGTCATCCTCTCTTTCATCAAAATCTTATTTGGGGATGCATGTCTCTAATGCCTGTATTTGTATGCAGGATATTGCTCATGCACCCCACACACAAGTTCTGCATATACTCACATACACACCTGCTTTGACATGTAATCATCCTCTTAAGATATACATTAGCCACATAGGCTTTTGCAACACATCAGAATTGACTTAAATGCAGGGTTGTGAGGGTTACATTTGAAATGTATTCATTCAGAATACATGCTGTAAAATGTAATTTGTAACGTATTCCGTTAGATTACTCAAGGTCAGTAATGTATTCTAAATACTTTGGATTACTTCTTCAGCACTGGTAGATTTTTTCACTTGTTTTGATTATAAAAACTCTGCCAGTAAAGTAAGACAAAATACACATGTTAAAAATACATTCTCTGAAAAACCTAAATATCTTATGCAGTGTTGTTTCTAAAACAAGATCAATCAAAATGATCTTGTTTTAATGATTTTTAGATATTTTTACAGGAAAATAATACAAAAATTATTATCAAGAATTTGACTTTTGCCCTAATATCAAAGGTCTTACTAGAAAAAAAGAAATTATGATCCAACATGAATTTTCTTGATAAAAAAATATGATCGTGCCTGGTAACGTGCATGTAAAATGGCTAGAAATAGTATTTTAGCTTAGCGTAAAGCTGACAATTTACACAAGGTTTATTTCTTCTGCTCCAAACTTACTTCAAACTTACTTCTCTGTCTGCTCATATGAATGTAACACATCATAAGAAAGTGTTTCATTGCTGTTCAAATGCACTTTGGATCGCATCATTTATATATATAAATGTTTTCCATCTGAAAGGACTAAATATCAAATGAAACAAATAACAATATAATGCACAGTTATCTCTTCAAATAATCAAAATACTTTTTGAATGTAACTGTATTCTAATTACCAATGATTTAAATTGTAACTGTAGTGGAATACAGTTACTTATATTTTGTATTTTAAATACGTAATCCCATTACATCTATTTCGTTACTCCCCAACCCTGCTTAAATGGAAAAATAAATCAAATTTAATGTTGACAACCCTGCTGAATGTAAGCTGAAGTGTGTAATTGTTTTGGTGCTTAAATTCCTTTTTACTATTCCAGTTTAATTTGCAGAGACATCTGTAAGTAAACCATTGGTAGGTAGATCTGCCCCAAAAATGCCATCATGTACTCACCCTCATGTTGTTCCAAACCTATATGATATTCTTCCTTGTGTGGAAAACAAAAAAAGATGTTAGGCAGAATGTTGGTCTCAGTCAACCGCTTTCACTGCATCTTTTTTTCATACAATGAAAGTGAATGGCGACTGAGGCTGTCATTTTGCCCAACATCTTCTTAAGTGTTGCACGGAAGAAAGAAAATCATTCTGGTTTGAAACAACATGAGGGTGAGTAAATAATTACATAATTTTCAGTTTTGGTTGAACTTTCCTTTTAACCACCCAGACATGTCAGGTGATATTATTGTGTTTATATGTTTGTTGGTTTAAGTTCTTCACTCCCATTTGTTTGCTCTCTCAGGTACAGACCACCACCATGTGCATCTCTGTGAGTCTGAGTGGTTCAGTGGTGCTGGGCTGTCTCTTCGCTCCCAAGATCCACATCATCCTCTTCCAGCCCCAGAAGAACGTCACCACGCACAGAGTGGCGACCACCCGATTCAGTGTGACCACCGGCCCAGGCTCCAGCTTCTCTCAAGGTACAGTATCCTTATTATCAACATCATCATCATCGATATAATGAACAGTGACTGTATAAATCAAATATAATATAGTGATTTTGTAAGCTAGCATCACCTAAAAATATTGATTGGTTTGTATTCTATCAACTGGTTTGTATTCTGTACACTTCTAAAATGTACAGAAATATTGATTAGAATTTGCATTACTGTATGATGGCAGCCATGCTGCTGAATAATAGTGAAGAATGAACAATAACTATCATTGGCTCTATGATCTGAGTACAGGCAGGCATTTGGATTGTAATTATGCTGGCTTTACGAAGCCAACATACTGTTATTCTACAGAGTTTTTTTCAAAATCCTTAAATCACAACCAAAATTTCTGACTGTAACTCTTCTTAAAGCTTTCAAGCTAAATCCACCAAATTCTGCACAGACCGTCAGACTATTCTGACTTTGTGTGCTATATATCTTTTTCTTCCTGATCATACTTATGGTTTTCCTGTAGTGGATGATACAAATCCCAAAAATAACATAGACCTACACTGACGAAATGTTCAAAATTGGACAAGATTCTTCTAACTCCAACTGTCAAAACATTCAAATTCAAATTAAATTTAAATTCAAATTCAAATTCAAATTCAAATTCAAATTCATATCTATCTCACTGTGTGTCTGTCTGTCTGTCTGTCTGTCTATCCGTCTATATAAAATCCCAAAAATCACACAGACTGACACTGATGGAATGTTCAAAATTGGCCAAGACTCTTAAAACTCCAGCTGTCAAAACATTAAAATTTAAATTCAATTTAAATTCAAATTCATATCTATCTCACTGTCTGTCTGTCTGTCTGTCTGTCTGTCTGTCTGTCCGTCTTTATAAAATCCCAAAAATTACACAGACTGACACTGATGGAACGTTCAAAATCGGCCAAGACTCTTAAAACTCCAACAGTCAAAACATTCAAATTCACATCAATCAGTCAATCTATCTATCTGTCTATCTGTCTGTCTGTCTGTCTGACAATGCTTTGTCAAGCTAACATGAAAAAAGTAAACTTTACCTGCCTTTTATTCTTACATTTTAGAATAATAGTAAAGTCATCAAAACTATGGAATAACATAAATGGAACTATGGGAATTATGTTGTGACTAAACAAAATCCAAAATAAATCAAAATTGTGTTATATTTTAGCATCTTCAAAGTAGTCACCCTTTGCCTAGAATTTGCAGACATGTACTCTTGACATTTTCTCAACCAACTTCATGAGTTATCACCCTGGGATGCTTTTTAAACAGTATTGAAGGAGTTCCCATCTATGTTGGGCACTTATTGGCTGCTTTTCTTTATTATTTGGTCCAAGTCATCAATTTCAAAAAAAAATATTTTTTTTTATTACATTTTAGTTTTGTAATGAAACAAATTAATATGGTGGCACAATTATATTTTTGTCTACAAAACTAATTTCAAACATTTAAGCATATGCCTTCAGATCAAAAGATTTTAAAGATCATGAGAAACATTTCGGTCAAGTGTTTCAAAACATTTGACCAGTAGTGTAGTTATAGAATTGAGAGAACTCTGGCCTTATGATAATGTAAATGGATGAATCTCACAAAACCTGCCAAGTACATCAATGTCATATTTCACCCCAAAATCAAAAGAGAGATAAAATATTATATTTTACAGAATTTAAATGAACCATATTTTTAGTAACATTAGTTCGCTAGTTCAAATCCCAGGGCTTGCTGAGTGACTCCAGCCAGGTCTCCTAAGCAACCAAATTGGCCCGGTTGCTAGGGAGGGTTGTAACATGGGGTAACCTCCTTGGTCGCTATAATGTGGTTCGTTCTCGGTGGGGGTGCGTGGTGAGTTGGGCGCAGATTCTGCGGTGGATGGCATGAAGCCTCTACACACGCTATGTCTCCGTGGCAACGCGCTCAACAAGCCACGTGATGAAATGCGCGTTTTTTTTTTTTTTTTGGTTTTTTTTTTTTTTTTTTTTGGTTTTTTTTAATAACGAAAGATGCGCGGGTTGATGGTCTCAGACGCGGAGGCAACCGGGATTCGTCCTCCGCCACCCGGATTGAGGCGAATTACTACGCGACCGCAAGGATTTAAAAGCGCACTGGGAATTGGGCATTCCAAATTGGGTGAAAAAGGGGAAAAATTCGTTGAAAACGAATTCTCAATACTGTGATGTAAAAAAAACAAAGATATATATATTTTTTTAAATTGTAAATTATTTAAACAAGGGTAGTAATTGTTGTACTGCCTTTATTTATACTGATGAAAAAAAATCTGCATTACTGAAAAAAAAAAAAAGGATGTTTACAGTACTGAGATTAAAGTAATGAGAATAGTGGGAATCACAAAAAAGTCCAGACATTTAAAGGAATAGTTCTTATAATTCTCCCATCATTTTCTCACACTCATGCCATCCCAGATGTGTATGACTTTCTTTCTTCTGTTGAACACAAATGAAGGTTGAAGGAATGAAGAATATTTCAGCTCTGTAGGTCCACACAATGCAAGTAAATGGTGACCAAAATTTTGAAACTCCAAAAGCACATAAAGGCAGCATAAAAGTAATCCATATGACTCCAGTGGTTTATTCCATGAATTCCAAAGCGATATGATAAGTGTGGGTGAGAAACAGATCAATACTTAAGTCCCCCCCCCAACAATCTGATTTTACAATCAATCTCCACTTTCACTTTCACATTCTTCTTCTTTTGTTTTTGGCAATTCTTATTCTTTGTGCTTTTCACCACCTATTGGGCAGAGAGGAGAATTTATAGTTAAAATGACTTAAATATGGATCTGTTTCTCACCCAGACCTATTATGTTGCTTCTGAAGATATATATTTAACCACTGGAGACTTGTGATTTACTTTTAAGCTGCCTTTATGTGCTTTTTGGAGATTTAAATTTTTGTTACCCATTCACTTGCATTGTGAGGTCCTACAGAGCTGAAATATTCTTCTCAAAAACATTGTTTGTGTTCAGCAGAAGAAGGTCATACACATCTTGGATGGCATGAGGGTGAGTAAATTATAAGATAATTTTCATTTTTGGGTGAACTATCCCTTTAATGGTAATGAGACTATGGGAGGAGGAATATACAACATTTTCATGAAAATAATGTTAAAATGCAAAAAGTCTTGAAGGTCCTACAAGCTTAATTTTTTTTTAGTGCAAAATATACTGTAGTTTGATTTTTGTGTGAAATGTGACCTGAACATGTTTTTCTGAGATTCATCCAAATACCTGTAAACAATTATTGAATGACAATGGTGATACACAACTAACGGTATCTTTATATTATTAATGATGCCTTTACAGCCTCAGCCTCAAACATCGTGCCTACAGTGTGTAATGGCAGAGAGGTAGTGGACTCAACAACATCTTCACTCTGAAAAACAGGATCCCTGTTTGTTTGCCAAATGTGGTATACAGATAAATCTTATCTCTAGTCATGAAATCAAGTGTTGCTAATGTTGAGGAGGCTGTTCTGAATAAAGAATGCCTGTTATGTTGTTCTCAACGTGCTGTGAGTACAAATCCAATTTTATTTCTCTCTCTCTCTCTCTCTCTCTCTCTCTCTCTCTCTAATCTCTCTCTCTATGACTAGTTAGATAATATCAGTGGGATGCCAGTTTAAAATCTGTCTTTTTATGGAAACCATAATAAAGTATTGTTTGAGATATGGAGTAAACCTGTTTAAAGTATTATATACAGGATGTTTTTAATGTAGATTTATGGTGATTCTGGTTTGTGCTTTCTTGTAATTTATGTAAATAAAATGTGTTTTATATGAATACGAAAGTTCCTGCTTGATTTGAATCATGTGTCCCATTGATTTCTTATGGTAGGTTAAGTTCTTTCAATTACAATTAGTGTACGCTAGATTATTATTATTTTATTTTTTATTTTTTTTGTATTACTGGTTTTTCTTCCTCTCAGCAGTCACTTGACCTTTTTATGTACCTAGCTACTTTAGAAGTATTTTGGGCTTCATCAGTATTCTGACGGACAATATTATGTAAATTATATCAGACACAGGGAATAAAAAAATAAAATAAAAATAAAATAAAAAATAAAATCACAGACAAATGCATTAAATCAACTAGTCCATGAGAGCTTAAAAAATAAAATATTTTGGCAGTGACCATGACACTCAAAAAACGATACATTGTGGCCACCTAGAGGATATAGGCGCTCATTACATCAAACTGGTTGTGGTAAATAAGAACTGATCAAGTATAGTGATAAAAAATTAATCAAATGATACATTTTTGATACATTATGCCCCCAGTGTCATTGTTATATTGAATCAATGCATTTGCATTTCAATTTAATGTGCCAGTAATGTAATAAATAATGTTTCCTCTACCATCTAATATGTTAAAAGATAAACCAGTAATCAAATATCATTACATATTATGCTTTTTCTGCACTACACATTTAATGTAATAGTCATAATATTATATTTATATCCTTCTTCCATGATAGTAACTCATGTTCACACAAGTTACAATACAAGAAGGGCAACTGAAATACACTGTTTTGCCCACTCAGTCGTGTGGCAAAATGGCATACGGGATATTGTCAACCTGATACATTCATTATAGTAAGAGTTATATCTGCAGTAATTTTCCACATTAATTCATAATTTTTTAACCATCAGACCTGTTGTTGAAATGGCCATGCTGTGCATTCCCACTGGAGGATGCATTTACTCCACAAATGTATTCACTTCTGCATTTGTTTTCCCTCTAAAAATAAAAAATAAAATATAATAATAAATTTATTGATAATTGTTCATCTTACTTCATTCTATGCTTTTAATTACACAGTATTTTTAACTGGTTTCATTCAACACCAAATCTGACCTATGACAAACTGCCAGATTATTTACAGCTCAATTTTATTTATCTAACTTTATAAAAATAAACAAAATTGGATTTCACTACAATATCTACAACAAACAAGGTTTGGCCATATTTATATAATAATAAAACATCTGTATGTAAAAACAGTTAATTGTTTAATAAAGCTTATTACTGTAACATAAATGTGTTAATGAATATTTACAGAGCATTATACTGTCCCTGCTTATTTAACTTCTCAGACATTTTTTACTTGAACTGTGTTGCAATACACAAATCCATTTGCATAATGTGTACATATACAGTACATTACAGTGCATAAGCATTTTAACAGTAACATTTTTTATCAAATTTGAATGTATTAATTTATTTTGTTGCCTCATACATTGTACTGCAACATCTAAGGCCTGTATTTAAGAATCGTATGGCCAACTATAAGCTGCCTCCATTGCATAGCTCTGGCCTAATCTGTAGGCTACAGGTTCTCACACCTGTGTGTTGTAAGTTCAAAGGGCAAAGTGGACAGATGTAACTGCACTAAAATAATTTTATAGCCTACTATAAGGGCTATTGTCAAAGGCAGTAACACAATACACAATTTAAGAGATGAACAGCAGACCTCAATAAAGATACCAGAGCTATCAGTGGCCCTTTTAATAAGTGGGTATTTATGAACTTCCTGGAATAATGCAAAAGAGGGAGACATATATTGTAAGATTGTCTTTCACTCTTTCTTTAGACGCATTACCTCATTAATAAAGTTGTAAGCCAACATAAAACAAGTTGAAATAAATTGTATTCTTGAAACATGTGTATAAAATCATGACCACTCACATAAGATTAAGACTCCAGTCATATAAGTAACCTCATAGAACTGTTTAAATCTACATGGAGAGGGTCCCCACATGGGGGCTGCCATGTTACATCACATGAACAGCCAAATACTACTCCTTTAATCTCGGTAAACACCCTGCTATTGGACACTTTTGCTCATGTACTAAATCAATCATTACTCACTGTGAATAGTGAATTTCTTCAATGGCATTGGTAACAGAAAACGTTTGTATTTGAATGATGCTGCATCCACACCCCTCTGTGTCAGTGTAAGACTAAGACGTAGGAAAAAACTACTGAGTGCACCTTTAATACTGCTCGATTTTGTGTCTACATGGTTACTACAGTTAGTTTTACTTCAGTAAAACGGTGGTAAAATGATATTAGCTACAGTACAACTGCCATACAAAAGAAAAACAGAAAGAAAGGCGTTTTAAAGGAATTTTTCATGGTTTTACAGAAGTAACAATACCTGGTATTTTGGCTGAAACTAAAATAAATAAATACAATTTTATTTCTGGTAAATTTTTGCTTCACCAAGCAGTATCCTGAGTATGAGTATATTCTGACAGACCAAGGTCGGAATGGCATACTACCATACTACTATAACTATTCCTGCTATAGACAGATATGGCAGAAGTAGTACGAGTAGTAAAGGTAGTATGCTATTGCGAACTCAGCCTGTGACGTAGACTCTCAGAAATACGGAAGTCAGCCTGGCCTGCAGACAACTGTAGACGCGCGAACTGTAAGTCTGCAAACTTTGCCAGCATCGTCACAATCAGGTCAGTATCATTTCATCCGACCAATTATAAAATACATGTTAACGGTCAAACGATCTGTAGACCATAAGTTGCCATGTAACGCTACAGCTGCATGCGGATTTTAGGTCAAAACCCCTTGCGATAACGTCATAGCTAATTTGTTGTTCGGCTGCCAGAAAGATTACGTCACTTACAGTAAACTCCAGCACTGTATCTCAGTTGCATTGTACATTGCGTTGTCACAACAGACACGCAGCAGCCATTATGCATACTGTGCATCAGTTTCTACCACATTTTGAATGATTTTCTTTTTGATTGCCCTTTATAATGTGTTGTGATTTAGTGTCTGAGGTGTAATGTTCCTGTCTCTTAATATCTAATAACTAATTGATTTGATCAGATATTAAAATTGAAGACACACAGTAAGTGCTTATCAGAATATATCATACAAATTATAATATGACTTAAATATATGTTGAAAGTAAGGGGAATTAGAATGGCACCTAAGCGAAGGGCAACATCGAGTGCTAAAGCTGGAGGGAAGAAGGTAAAGGAGGAGCCCCAAGCTCCACCAAAGGACAAGTTTACCTCTGCCAAAGAGGCCCTGAAGGCAGCAGGGCCGGAGGTGAAGGGCTCGCGGAACCCAGACAGCTTTTGTCATCTATCAAACGCTGAGGTGAGACTGAACAAGCATTAAATGATCAACCATCTAAAGTTTTTATTGTAGCTTGCAGCATGCTGACACTTTATGTTGATTGTGAGAGAGCTTTCAGTTGGTATAGAAATGTACATTAGTCACGAAATGCAAATTGAGCGCATCAGTGCCCGCCCATCTTTTCAGCTGTCTGGATTGCGGAAGTATTTTTCCCATTTATTTTTCCATAGACTTTTCGTAAAATCCTTCATAAAAGAGGGAAAGCCATGAACCAAACCTACCAGCTCCAAAGTGAATCACAACATTAAAAACTTTGATTTGAAGCAAAAAAACAAAACAAAAAAAGTACTTGAAAATCAGACAAAAAGACAAAGACTTTGTACTTACCATTTATCATGAGGGTACGAACTACAATCCCATGAAGCATTGAGAATGACGTAATCTAATAAAAAAATAATGGAAATGTATAAAACTATTGATTTTAGGTTATTGATTATAGATAAAGAAACAATATGTTTTAAGTTTACTGCAAAAGATTGCAATATATAAAAATATACTTGTACTGTAGTCATTCATAGTGCATCATGGAAGTGGGTGCTCGCTGCTGGACTTGATTGGTGGGCTTTGTTGGCCGCCGTTCTCTTGGTGGATCTTTCTCTGCTGGATCATGGGTAGTGTAGTTGTTCACAAGGAATTCTGCTATTAAACATGATTTTTAAACAGTGAAGTTGAAATAACGCAGACTGATGGCTTCAACAAAGGCATATACACGATCAACCACAACATTAAAACCACCTGCCTAATATTGTGTAGGTCCCCCTTGTGCCACCAAAACAGTGCCAACCCGCATCTCAGAATAGCATTCTGAGATGATATTCTTCTCACCATAAATGTACAGAGTGGTTATCTGAGTTACCGTAGACTTTGTCGGTTTGATCCAGTCTGGCCATTCTGTGTTGACCTCTCTCAACAACAAGGCATTTCCATCTGCAGAACTGCCACTCACTGGATGTTGTTTTTTGTTTTGGGCACCATTCTGAGTAAATTCTTGAGACAGCTGTAGGTGAAAATCCCAGGAGATCAGCAGTTACAGAAATACTCAAACCAGCCCGTCTGGCACCAACAATCATCCATGCGATTATCTAATCAGCCAATCGTGTGGCAGAAGTGCAGTGCATAAAATGATGCAGATACGGGTCAGGAGCTTCAGTTAATGTTCACATCAACCATCAGAATGGAGAAAAAATTAGATCTCATTGATTTGAAGCATGTCATATTTGTTGGTGCCAGATGGGCTGGTTTGAGTATTTCTGTAACTGCGGATCTCCTGGGATTTTCACGCACAACAGTCTCTAGAATTTACTCCGAATGGTGCCAAAAACAAAAAACATCCAGTGAGCAGCAGTTCTGTGGACGGAAATGTCTTGTTGATTTTGTACAGTACAATCGATGAACAACCTTGGAGCTCACGTAGGTCTGTCTTTAAAGGTTTTTAATTTATCGTTGAAAATCAATTAATCTATGGAAAAACAATTGATGGGATTTTTACTTCCAGAACCAGACTCTATTGAAAGCAGGCTCTGTTGCCTAGCCACACTCATGGAAAAGTCACATGTGATTGAACAGGTTCATGAAGATTTTGACTGTATGCTTAACCAAACCAACATTGGACAAAACAACAACAAATTCTATGTCATCCAAGTCTTAGTATCTGGAGGGAGGTACTATTGCTGGACAAGATGGGGCAGAGTGGTAAGTTTGTTTCTTTCTTTCTCTCTTTCTTAATTTCTATAATATATAACATCTTGATGTACATAAATGCTCATTGATTTTATTGAATAATCGACAAATTTCTTTTCCATTTCTCATGTCTTTTTCACTTTTTCTAGGGGGAAACAGGCCAAAACAATTTAGCTGGTCCATCTAACGTTGATGCAGCCATTAAATGTTTTGAAAAGAAATTCAAAGACAAGACCAAGAATAATTGGAGTGATCGAGAAAACTTTGTGTCACATTCAGGGAAGTACACATTGATAGAGGTAGATGGAGACCAGGATGCAGAAGTGAAGGTAATTTAATCTGTTTCATCAATTCTTTCAATATTTAATTAAATATTCCCATCCTTGATAAAACCCAAGGAATATAGTTGTTTTTATCTAAGGACTCTTTCAAAGACCCATTTACTGTACTTTTTACAAATGCTTTGTATGTCTTGTAGGTGGACACTGTAGACAGTGGAGATGTGAAGGTGAAAAATGCTCAACAAGTTTTGCCTTGTACATTGGATGAGGCAACTCAAAGACTCATCCGATTCATTTTCAACAACGACATGTTCAAAGAAGCCATGACGAGCATGAACCTGGGTGTGCCTGCAATTCAGTTTGCTAAAAACAGCATTTCTGTGTGTACTAGAGCTGCGGCTCTATATAAAAAATAAAGTGATTTCTGGGTAACTACACTCACTGAGCATTTTATTAGGAATACTATGATCCTAATAAAGTGCCCGACGTGGTCTTCTGCAGTTGTAGCCCATCCGCCTCAATGTTCAACGTGTTGTGCATTCTGAGATGCTTCTCACTACAATTGTACAGAGTGGTTATCTGAGTTACCGTAGCCTTTCTGTCAGTTCGAACTAGTCTGGCCATTCTCTGCTGACCTCTCATTAATGAGGCGTTTCTGTCTGCAGAACTGCTGCTCACTGGATGTTTTTGGCACCATTCTGAGTAAACTCTAGATACTGTTGTGCATGAAAATCCCAGGAGATCAGTAATTACAGAAACACTCAAACCAGCCGGTCTGGCACAAACACTCATGCCATGGTCGAAATCACTGAGATCAAATTTTTTCCTCATTCTGATGGTTGATGTGAACATTAACTGAAGCTCCTGACCCATATCTGAATGATTTTATGCATTGCATTTCTGCCACACAGTTGGCTGATTAGATAATCGCTTGAAGATGTAGGCGTACAGGTGTTCCTAATAAAGTGCTTAGTGAGAGTACATTAAATATTTTTCTTTAATAATGACCATAAATTATGAAATGGTCATCGGGAGTTGTGCATGGATAACTATTACAAACTTGTTTCATGATGCATTCTAGGATGCACGCACCACATACAGAGGATGTATATGTTTGAAACAGGCCTGTTTCTTTGAAGAGGCAGTTTAAATTAAAATCTAAGGACCATGTTACTGTGGTTCTTATATAACGTAGTTTTTGATTCCATTGGGAAACAAATTTTATCTTGAAACTCTATGAAATAAACCAGATCTGAAGGCCACAGGGTAGTTTCAGCAGTATGACTGTCACTTAAAGCTTTCAGTGTTAAAATGCTTTCTTCTATCCCAGCATAATATGCAGAGACAAGTACAAGTAATCCTTTCACAGGTAAATTTTTCTCGAAAACTGTAAACACTGTGTCACTGTGGCCCTATAAAAATTCCTGTGTTTGTTTTAAGCGACTCATTTAGACCCACCCAAACAACGTTTGAACAACTGTAGATGAGGGGTGTATTCAAAAAGCTGTTTTGAAAACATTGTTTATTTTTGCAATTCTGTTCAGTGGCGCTAGTATCACAGAAGTTACATGCTTCAGCTTTAACTATCAACTCATTTAAAACATTGATTCCGTCCTTTTTTACTGCTTTTCTAAGGCCCTTCTGCAATGTTAAATATCATTCTTTTTGTGGAGGAGTTTCATGTGATATATTTCTCTGTCAGATATTAAGAAGATGCCACTGGGGAAGCTGAGCAAGCAGCAGATAGCTAAAGGCTTTGAGGCATTGGAGGAGATTGAATCTGCAATAAAGAAGGGGGAGCAGAAAAAGTTAGAAGACCTCACCAGCAAATTCTTCACCATCATTCCTCATAACTTTGGCCGCAACAGACCCCCTATCATCTCTGATGAATCTGTCCTTCAGAGCAAGAAGGAGATGCTTCTGGTAAGATACTCAGCAGTTACTGTATACTGAGGACAGTACCTGCCCGTTAAATGAAGAATGGGACACCAGGGCTTGTTGTCACAATTTTTACTTCAGTTAATATTTCTCAGGGTAGGTTTATTTTTGATAGTCAATTTCTCTATAGGCACCTACCTCAAAGTTGTTGCTACAAAAAAGCTTTGAACATTTTCACTGTTGTTACAGAGGAAAAAGAAACTGTTAAAGAGACGGCAAAATTTAAACAGTAAAACAAATACGAAACACAAAATAATTAAAGAAATGTAAATGGCAACATATAAAAATATCACACCATTGTTTTGGCCAACAAAACATATTATTATAATTTATGACTAATTATAATTTACCTTTCAGTTAAAATCTACCTTTATTTTATAGTCTAAGTCAATCGTTGCTTGAATGCATGCTTGTAATATGTTTGCTTGTTTACCCAAGAGATATTGGGTGATTTTTATGAAACCTGTCAAGTAAACATCCTGGTCTAATTTTACCAAAATCAAAAGAAACAAATAAGAAATTATATTTTACCTTTTGAAGATGAAGCCTATTTTTAGGGCTGTTAAGATTTTATTAATAATACAATTTATATTACCGAATTTGTATTACCGCATTGCCAAAAAAGTGGTCATTATGATAATTTCATTACCGCAATGTGAAAAAATGATGTATTTAAATTTTAAAGTGATTAATAATGAATATTGTTGATTTGATTTATACATTTTAGTACACCGTCTGTACTGCTTTTCATTTTCGCTGATTTTAAAGCGAAAACATTTTACGACAGCATCGTTTTACTGCATTACAGTAAAATAAATATTGTGTTACGTAATGAGAATCATCACTGAAAACAATGGGAATAGTAAAAGTTAAACATCTGGACATATTACAGTAATGAGAATGGGGGGTAAATGTTCTTAAAGGGATAAGTCACCCAAAAAAAAATTCTCTCATCATTTACTCTGTTATCATATACACCCTCATGCCATCCCAGATGCATATGACTTTCTTTCTTCTGCTGAACACAAACAAAGATTTTTAGAAGAATATCTCAGCTCTGCAGGTCCATACAATGCAAGTGAATAGTGGCCAGAACTTTGAAGATCCAAAAAGCATATAAAGGCAGCATAAAAGTAATCCATATGACGCCAGTGTTTAAATCCATGTCTTTTGAAGTGATTTTAACACATTGTGTTTTTTATTTAAAGCAGTCTTCTGTGTTTTTTTCCTTTGTAATACTACAATATAGAGTGATTTGCCAACTGGATAAGAATGACCAAAATCTAAACTTTCTCATATCGCTGTAGGTCCTCGCAGACATTGAGGTTGCCCAGAGTCTTAAAGCTGAGTCTGAGAAAGTCAAAGAAGAGATGGAGGACGCAGTGCCTCATCCAGTGGACCAAAACTACCAGTCTCTCAAATGCAATCTTACCTTGCTGGATAAGAAGTGCAAAGAATTTAAGGTTTTCTTGCACAGCTTATACACTTTATATAATGTATATAATGTACCACTAAAAGGCTTGAGTACATATTTAATACATAATATATAATGTTTTATTATTTAACTACGTTTTTTTTTTTTCTATTACAGTTTGAAATGTTTCCTAAGCTTTATAAAATATTTTGATGAATATATATGTTTTTAAATAAAGCGTAGCACACTTAAAGTTTTATTACCAAATGCTTTCTCTATTTTTTTTGTTTTAAGATCATTGAGAAGTACCTAAATGCCACTGGAGGACAAGAGCTCTCTATAATGGACGTCTGGCAAGTTGACAGAGATGCAGAGGTAGATAAAAGTTAAAAGCCTGTGTGAACATTTTTTATTTTAGTATATTACAAGCTAGCACTTACAGTTCAGTGTTTCTAAAAAAAATGAAAGCATGTTTCTAAACAGAAATGGTGGCAACAAAATACTAAAAGTAAACAGATTGATTTGGAAAAAAGTAATTTACAAAACAACAACAACAACATCTTACTGTGGAAATTCACTGCAATTTTTTTCCATTAGAACTCTTATTAGGTTCCAATTACAACCAAGATTTAATAACGCTGAGCACTCTGCTTCAGTGGGTGTTCAAAATTCTGTTCATTACTGAGTTTTCTAATCCTAATTAAATCCTTTGTGTGTGCATTTACTTGTGTAGGCTGAGCACTTCAGTGAACATAATGCTTTGGAGAACAGGAAGCTGCTTTGGCATGGAACAAATGTTGCAGTGGTTGCAGCCATTCTGAAGAGCGGCCTTCGTATTATGCCCCATTCTGGTGGAAGAGTGGGCAGGGGAATATATTTTGCCTCTGAAAACATCAAATCTGTTGGCTACGGTGAGGAACGAGACCATCTTTGCATCAGTATAGACTTCACATGGAAAGACACAATATAAACAAGCATAAATAATTACTACTAAACAGCACTGATAAACACTTTTAAAGGGATAGTTGACCCAAAATTGAAAATTCTGTCATTCTCTTTCCTATTCACCCTCATCTTATTCCAAACCCATATGACTTCCTTTTTTTCTGTGAAACACCAAAGGAGAAGTTAGCACAATGTCTGAGCTGCTCTCTTCCCTACAATGAAAATAGATGGCGACCAGGAGCTCTCAAGCATAAAAAAAAAATCATCTGATGACAGATGATGATGATAGATTTCTTTCTTATTTCTTTTTTATGCAGTCCGTCCATCCAACAACATTGGGATTATGTTTCTAAATGAAGTTGCTTTGGGAAAAGAGCACACCATCACACTCGATGACTCCAGCTTAAGAAAGGCTCCTGCTGGCTATGACAGTGTAGTTGCACGTGGACAGCAAGAACCAGGTTTTTCCAAATACATTCAAAAATCATACCTTTTTCCCTTTTCAGCATCTGATACACTCTGCTTAATACTGGTAAGTCTTTCTTGACAATGTATTCAGTCTCTGATCTGTTCTTCTTGTTTTTCAGATCCTTCGAAAGATGTCTTCATTGAGTTTGATGGTAAAAAGGTGGCAGTTCCTCAGGGAAAAGCCATAAAACAGCCGCAGTATGAGAGAAGTTATTTCTCGAACAGTGAGTATCTGATTTATAAGGAAAGTCAGTGTCGCATCCGTTACCTCCTGGAGCTACAGTTCAAAAATCTTTGGGACTAAGTTGAAAAATGTCCGCTAAATACATTTCAACTTCTGTTATGAGAGTTCACTCTCACTATAGGGTATTGAATGTTATGATTATTGTTTGAGATCATTGTTATAGAATGAAAGTTAAATAAAAGAAAAGGGTGACACTGATTTAATAGGGCTTTTACTTATTGAGTTGTAAAGGCTTATACATATTTGATTAATACATGACATTTTTGATCATGTAACCCAAACTTTGGTTTAGTATAGCTTTATGTTTACTCGCTTCACCTTCTCTTTGGGTGAGGTTTGAATGTTTTCCTAAAAATGCTCTTCTATAACTGACAAATTATTTATTTAATTGACGACTGCTGTTTTCTATATTGCCATAAATATGTGTATCTGTGTATACCTGTTCAGTACATACAAAAAACAAATTAGTAAATGTGTACACCTTTAAACACTGGCCAATTATGTTGAAGTAATATGCTATTTTTATTAAAATAACATACAAGTTAAAAAGGGGCAAACTAAAAGTGATAAAAGATTGTACATTTCATTTGAGAGCATGTTTGGAATTTTTCATTTGGGTGTTTTTATTTAATTTAACCCTCAATTATATTTTAAGTATGTCTGAATCCAAATGGTTCTGGTTTACAGTGAGGGTTTTATGTCGGCTGTTTATTTTTGTTTCTTCTAACTTTCTGTTTTAATATGATAATTTCTGTCAAATGTTCCTTATTCAAGTTCAGTTTGCACTAATTCATGCAATTATCTGTGCATGCAAGCTGCTCAAACATTTGTAACAAATATGTAGGAAATGTGATGCCATAGCCCTTTAAAGACTTTTTGTTTGGTTGGATGTTTAATAATTGTATTAGTTTGAAGCACTTTTGATATATGCAATCATATAGCACTACGAAGCCAACAGATATTTTCCCAATGTTATCTTTTTTTTTCTCTCTCTCTTTTTGCGTGTTAGGGTTATAAAAAACACTAATTTTGACATACCATACATATGTTATGGTCCGCTTTGCAGTAGTGTTATAATGTAAGGTTTGCCTTTATCAATGTTAATGTGAGTACCAGCCTCCATAGTGAAAAGAAAAGCCTTGACTATAATAAATCATTATATTTCAACACTTGCTCTGTTGTATTCTCATAAAAACCAGTAGATGTCACTTTTCAATACACAAAAAAATAGCCTCTTCCTCTGTATCCACAGCACTGTAAATATGCAACGTGTAAGTTTTTACTTAGATTTTAATCTTAGCTAGACTTCATAAATGCATTTATAATCACCCAGTATATTATATCAGTATATGTACCAGCACACAATATATATCATATTCCATCCAGCTTAGTACTCTTCAAGCAAGTTACGTTTATCCTCCTGAGACTGAGCAAAAAATTGAGTCTGCACTCAAAAAAAAAAAAGAAAAAAGCATCAATTTATTTCTATTTATTGGTTAAAATGTACAAGCAATTTTGTTTAAGGGGATATCCAAAGAAGTGGCTTGATGATGCTCTTCTTGATAGAGTGCGTAACTCAGCCTTCACACAGACTAAGAAAGATAAACCTTTCTCTGTTGTATGCACTCATTGGTGGCCTTAGCTATGTTTCACCCGTTTCAATTGAAACGGGACCCACCCTTCAAAGGGCCCCCAACTGACATACCAGAACTGAATAATTCACTCGCTTTAAAAAAGTATATATATATATATATATATATATATACAGGTGCATCTCAATAAATTAGAATGTTGTGGAAAAGTTCATTTATTTCAGTAATTCAACTCAAATTGTGAAACTCGTGTATTAAATAAATTCAATGCACACAGACTGAAGTAGTTTAAGTCTTTGGTTCTTTTAATTGTGATGATTTTGCTCACATTTAACAAAAACCCACCAATTCACTATCTCAAAAAATTAGAATACATCATAAGACCAATAAAAAAAACATTTTTAGTGAATTGTTGGCCTTCTGGAAAGTATGTTCATTTACTGTATATGTACTCAATACTTGGTAGGGGCTCCTTTTGCTTTAATTACTGCCTCAATTCGGCATGGCATGGAGGTGATCAGTTTGTGGCACTGCTGAGGTGGTATGGAAGCCCAGGTTTCTTTGACAGTGGCCTTCAGCTCATCTGAATTTTTTGGTCTCTTGTTTCTCATTTTCCTCTTGACAATACCCCATAGATTCTCTATGGGGTTCAGGTCTGGTGAGTTTGCTGGCCAGTCAAGCACACCAACACCATGGTCATTTAACCAACTTTTGGTGCTTTTGGCAGTGTGGGCAGGTGCCAAATCCTGCTGGAAAATGAAATCAGCATCTTTAAAAAGCTGGTCAGCAGAAGGAAGCATGAAGTGCTCCAAAATTTCTTGGTAAACGGGTGCAGTGACTTTGGTTTTCAAAAGACACAATGGACCAACACCAGCAGATGACATTGCACCCCAAATCATCACAGACTGTGGAAACTTAACACTGGACTTCAAGCAGCTTGGGCTATGAGCTTCTCCACCCTTCCTCCAGACTCTAGGACCTTGGTTTCCAAATGAAATACAAAACTTGCTCTCATCTGAAAAGAGGACTTTGGACCACTGGGCAACAGTCCAGTTCTTCTTCTCCTTAGCCCAGGTAAGACGCCTCTGACGTTGTCTGTGGTTCAGGAGTGGCTTAACAAGAGGAATACAACAACTGTAGCCAAATTCCTTGACACGTCTGTGTGTGGTTGATGCCTTAACCCCAGCCTCAGTCCATTCCTTGTGAAGTTCACCCAAATTCTTGAATCGATTTTGCTTGACAATCCTCATAAGGCTGCGGTTCTCTCGGTTGGTTGTGCATCTTTTTCTTCCACACTTTTCCCTTCCACTCAACTTTCTGTTAACATGCTTGGATACAGCACTCTGTGAACAGCCAGCTTCTTTGGCAATGAATGTTTGTGGCTTACCCTCCTTGTGAAGGGTGTCAATGATTATCTTCTGGACAACTGTCAGATCAGCAGTCTTCCCCATGATTGTGTAGCCTAGTGAACCAAACTGAGAGACCATTTTGAAGGCTCAGGAAACCTTTGCAGGTGTTTTGAGTTGATTAGCTGATTGGCATGTCACCATATTCTAATTTTCTGAGAGAGTGAATTGGTGGGTTTTTGTTAAATGTGAGCCAAAATCATCACAATTAAAAGAACCAAAGACTTAAACTACTTCAGTCTGTGTGCATTGAATTTATTTAATACACGAGTTTCACAATTTGAGTTGAATTACTGAAATAAATGAACTTTTCCACGACATTCTAATGTATTGAGATGCACCTGTATATATATATATATATATATATATATATATATATATATATATAGCTATATTGTGGCCGTGGCAGCTGACTGGATTCCCGCAATCGTAATTTCTCTCTCCCATTTGGCTTGCTCCCCCTGTCTCTCCCTCTTCTTTTCGCTCTCCAGGCCTGTAATGGGCTGTCCATGGTGCTGAAAGAGCACGAAGCACTCTCACGAATTCATTGTAAACTACCAGTAGTTTCAGACACTTTAATTCCCAAGCAAAATATGTTATTGTTGATGTTGTTAATTTAATATGATGGAATTGTTTAAGCTGTTTTTATGTCAGCTGATACATAACACAGTGCTATTCAGGGCAAGGCTTCTCCTTATTCCAAAGCAAAAATAATGACATTGTTTCAGTTTTTAATTAAGGGAATTGTTTGGATTATTTCTATGCTGAGCTGTTGATGCTGAAAGTGCACGTAATGCATTTAAGGTGAAGTCTGAAAATATACCATACACTGTAAAAAAAAAAAACTGGCAGCTGTGGTTGCCAGAAATTCACTGTCAAAAATACGGTAACCATGTTTCAGGCTTTACAGAATGCAGTTTTAATTCCTGTATATTTTACGGTGCATTATCATCATTTACAATATTAAATGATAAACTTTATATTAACCTTCTGAAACTGTAAAAATCTGCTTTTTACTTTATAATGTATTGTTAATCTCCATAGTAATTACAAAAGAGCACATGATGACATAAATTCATCAATAGTGGCCCTTCCAAGAGCAGTGACCAATAACCATGTAGAGACAGTGCTCAGTGTCACTCAAACACTTAACACCATCAGGGTAACACGTGAAGTTAAAATAAGACAATAAACATTAACTAAACTACATCAAATATAACACAGAACACCCCAAAGTTCATAACTGATATTAAAAATAAGAAGAAACATAACTATTCCCATAAAATATAATCAAATGTAATAGGTCATGCAGGGAATTCTGGGAAGACCTGATTGTTGTTTTTAACTGTATTTTTAACAATAATTTACTGTATGTACTCTCTTGTTAAACATGATATAAATTTTACCATTAATTATATGGGAAAATCAGACTTTTTAAATCTAAAATATTTAGTTTTTACAAAAATTTTTCATGTATTGTCTTTTTAAATATAGGCTATTACAATTTTGTACCGTATATTTTATGGTAACCACGTTTACCAATTAAGGGTTTTTACTGTTGAAAACCAACTTGAATCTTTGCTTTTTCTCTCTCTCTCTCTCTCTTTTATGTTTTTTTATGGGGGGAGGGGTAGGGCCCCACATTAGCACTTGAAACGGGCCCCCAGATGCTTAAGGCCGCCACTGTATGCACTACTACGTATTCGGCTTACAGTCATGAAATTAAGATATAAATAATAATTTAAAAAAAAAACATTGGCATATACTGTTGAGCGATCACGTATGTTGTGCTTTATGTTCTGGTCGTTGGATGGATGGTCGTTTAAGTAAAGATATTGTTTTTGCCCCTTGTCTTCGCTGCGCTGCATGAAAGAATGCACGTAGGAGAACTTCCTCTTTTAAAAGTTCGACAACAGGCCGAACATATAACATCAAACAATTTGTTACATGTGCTTCAGAAAATGTTGTTTATTTGCTATCATGTCCTTGCAATAAACAGTATGTTGGCAAAACAAACAGACAGATTAGAATACGCATGAGCGTGATAAGAAGAAATGACCAGAAATCTCCCATTGCACGTCATTTTAGTGAGGCGAATCATTAAGGCCCAAACATTCTTCACGCAAGTACGCGACCGCTGACGCACCTTGCTACGCAAGCTCGATTCCACGCGTCCTTGCGTAGTAAAATGTGTCAGCGCTCAATTCATAACCCAACGCAAGTACGCGCTGCATTCTCTGAGTTGCCGCAAGTGGCGCTAGAGCGGATTTTCTGTTTTCAGTCAACAACTGGCGGAGCAACAGTTCGAGGAGAGTGTTGCCGAACAACTTAGATTACTCTGTGTAACAATTATTTATTTATTTATTTAGGTTCGTGGGTATTAAGTGTTATTTCCTAATAGTTTATGCCTCAAAAGTATAGAAAATGGCTATTATTCCCCACAAACTTTGCTTTTGCGACCAGGGCAGTGATATTTTGAAATTTACCTATTTCCAAGAACATTCCAGATATATTCTGTGCTGAGTAAACTTGGAGTAACTTCTAGAACTTTCTAGAACTTTCCAGTAATATAAATAGTAGTATAAATACAGGGGCCTTTAAGCCCACCAGTTCAGTTTAGTTCCAGCTGCCTAAGTGGATACATATCCGCATTTTTCTGTAAAGGCATCAAGAGGCTGCAAGCATCAGGCAGACGCATTTTGCTATGTCTGGCCAATTAGTTCATCAAGACAAGAGTGAAAAAGTACTCCGTGGAAGCATCTGCTAAGATGTGTGAGGACTACAAGGCATATTTCGGCATGCCTGTTGGGGATCAAGACAAACCCTGGGCACCACATTTCACCTGTGAGCACTGCAAAAAAAACTCTGGAAGGTAAGATGGACAACTGTTGCTCTGAATTTTTTGTTATAAAATTTGTTGGGGCTTCTGTAGAAATTAATTGATGTGAGTTTTTGTGCAGATTTTTTTCACTTTGCACTTTTGCATATTTTTGGGTCTATGCTCCTGAACATTTGAATTTAAATATGTTTGAAACTTGGACTTGTGTTTGGCGCAGCGTTGTTTGTTACATTGCATTATATTACATACGACACCATTTATTTTAATTTTTTTTGCCAAAAAAAAATAAATACATTATATATATATATATACACACACACACACACACTGGCGGCCAAAAGTTTGAAATAATGTACAGATTTGCTCTTATGGAAAGAAATTGGAACTTTTATTCACCAGTGGCATTCAACTGATCACAATGTATAGTCAGGACATTAATAACATGAAAAATTACTATTACAATTGAAAAAAAAAAAATTCAGAACTTCTTAAACTACTTAAAGAGTTCTCATCAAAAAATCCTCCATGTGCAGCAATGACAGTTTTGCAGATCCTTGGCATTCTAGCTGTCAGTTTATCCAGATACTCAGGTGACATTTCACCCCACGCTTCCTGTAGCACTTGCCATAGATGTGGCTGTCTTGTCAGACACTTCTCACGCAGATTACGGTCTAGCTGATCCCACAAAAGCTCAATGCTTTTAAGCTCCATAACACTCTTTTCCAATTATCTGTTGTCCAAAGTCTGTGTTTCTTTGCCCACTCTAACCTTTTCTAGCTCTAGCTTTTTCTTTGCAATTCTTCCCATAAGGCCTGCACCCCTGAGTCTTCTCTTTACTGTTGTACATGAAACTGGTGTTGAGCAGGTAGAATTCAATGAAGCTGTCAGCTGAGGACATGTGAGGTGACTATTTCTCAAACTAGAGACTCTGACGTACTTTCCCTCTTGTTTAGCTGCACATCTGGCCTTCCACATCTCTTTCTGTCCTTGTTAGAGCCAGTTGTCCTTTGTCTTTGAAGACTGTAGTGTACACCTTTGTATGAAATCTTCAGTTTTTTGGCAATTTCAAGTATTGTATAGCCTTCATTCCTCAAAACAATGATTGACTGACAAGTTTCTAGAGAAAGCTGTTTCTTTTTTGCCATTTTTGACCTAATATTGACCTTAAGACATGCCAGTCTATTGCATACTTTGGCAACTTAAAAACAAAAACAAAGACAATGTTAAGCTTCATTTAACAAACCAAATAGCTTTCAACTGTGTTTGATATAATGGCAACTGATTTTCTAGTACCAAATTAGCAATTTAGCATGATTATTCAAGGATAAGGTGTGTTGGAGTGATGGCTGCTGGAAATGGAGCCTGTCTAGATTTGATCAAAAATGACTTTTTTCAAATAGTGATGGTGCTGTTTTTTTACATCAGTAATGTCCTGACTATACATTGTGATCAGCTGAATGCCACTTTGGTGAATTAAAGTACCAATTTCCTTCCGAAACAGCAAAATCTTTACATTATTCCAAACTTTTGGCCACCAATGTAAGTGTAATATGTATATATATATATATATATATATATATATATATATATAGATGCAGCTTACTTTTTCTATAACAGTAACACTTTACAATAAGGTTCTATTTGTTAACATAAGTTAACAACATTAGTTAACATGAACTAACAACGAACAATACTTTTACAGCATATACCAATCTTGGTTAATGTTTGTTTCAACACATACTAATACAATTTTAAAATCAAAAGTTGTATTCGTTAACAGCTAGTAATTCAGTTAGTGTTGTTACGGTACCAAAATTTCAGTAGTCGGTACCGATAACAGTGAAATTTCACAGTTCTCAATACCAATTTTGATACCACAGAAAAAATATGCCAATTTGATAATGTGCTGTTGAACACACCCGTTTAGTTCTTTTTTAATAATTTAATAATTATTTAGAAAATATTATTTTCCAGAACTCAATGTTTTAAAAATCTGGCAACCTGGCGGTGTCGAAATACTATTGGTGAGTGGGCAGTGGGCGGGATCACACAGGCCAAAACATAAACAGAAATTCCGGCCTGGAATGGAAACTTCAAAGTAGAATATACTGGCTGTAGCATTGTTATCGGAGAAGCCAGTATTTCAACTTAGCATGTTTCCTAATTCTCTAATGACATATTATGGTCATTTTATGATTTCAGACAGTAAAAATATTACATATAGCACCTTTAACTAATGTTAACAAATGGAACATTATTGTAAAACGTTACCACATATGCTCTAAATAACTGAATAAAAATGCTGTTGTTTATAAAAGATTATATATTTTGTATTTTTCATGCTCACTTCTAAATATATGAATTAACATTGCCTGCATTTAATAGTCAGTTAATTAAACAGTGTTTTTCATTATTTTGGCACAATATTTTCTTTCATGTATTACGCAATTTGTTAACAAGGACATTTTCAGATGTAATATAGTGTTCAATATACACTCACTGAGCACTTTATTAGGAACACTATGGTCCAAATAAAGTGCCCGATGTGGTCTTGCCTCAAGGTTCGACGTGTTGTGCATTCTGAGATGTTTTTCTGCTCACTACAATTGTACAGATTGGTTATCTGAATTACCATAGCATTTCTGTATGCTTGAACCAGTCTGGCCATTCTCTGTTGACCTCTCTCATCAACAAGGCATTTCCATCCGCAGAACTGCCACCCACTGGATGTCTTTTTTTTTTTGTTTGTTTTTTTTTGCCACCATTCTGAGTAAACTCTAGATACTGTTGTGCATGAAAATCCCAGGAGATCAGAAGTTACAGCAATACTCAAACCAGACCATCTGTCACCAACAATCCTGCCATGGTCGAAATCACATTTTTTTCCCCCAATTCTGATGGTTGATATGAACATTAACTGAAGCTCCTGACCCATATCTGAATGATTTTATGCATTGCACTGCTGCCACACAATTGGCTGACTGTATTTAATCGCATGAACAAATAGATGTATAGGTGTTCCTAATAAAGTGCTCATTAAGTGTGTATTAGCATGATTTTGGGGCAACTTGTCATGCAAGATATATTATAATAATGATAGTAATAACTTTGCAAAGCTGCATTTAAATACCTCATATTTCAAAGGAATATTGTTTTTACTCTGTGTCATATTAAATAAAATCCAGTAAGTCTCAATGTCCCTCACAGATGACTTTATAGTCCAAGAAATTCATACTCTACTCAAGTTTTCTCAAAAAAAAAATTCTTGTTCATTTACAAGGACCAATTTGAAAATCAATCAAATACAAATGATAATTACAAAAGCATATACCTACTGCTCTTACCTACCTCCATTAATAAAATGTACTTTGTTGTGATAAGTTTTCATGATCAAATATTTTATGTCTCTGAAAAGCCCAGGATGTCTTTAAGATCCAATATAACATAAAACTGTCACATGTACTGTATAGAGAAAAAAAAAAAAAAAAAAAAGTTAATTAATTGGGTTCCTGAAGGTTATATTTAATACTATGTTGATACATGTATATTTTTGTGTATCTATAATTGCACAGCAATGAATGTCAGCAATTGCACAGCAATGAATGTCAGCATGTTGACAAATGTGTAATTCCAACTGTGAACCCACATCAGTAAATAAAAGAGTTAGATTTGTAACCATGCTACAATGGATCATTAAAACATCCTCTTGATTATTAGTGTGCAGTAGGACCCAGGGGATGACTTCAGCTCTGGAGGACAGAGGAGTTTGTGTCTGTTTGAAAGAGGAAGAAAAAAATCACAGGGATACAATGTGTGACAGTCACAGCCCTCCACAGCACAGGACACAGAGTGAGAAAGCATCCTGATGGACAGAGGCTTGAGTGGTGTGAATACTGATCAACACTGCTGACAACTGGAAGAGCAGGTGGACCATAACCCTTTCACTTCACCTGGATTTTTTTCGGATGGAAAAGGAACACCTGCATGAACTTTGCTCCTTGGAGCCAGCAATAATGCATTCTGTATGATAACACTTTTGAGGCACCATGATCTCCTTTGGTTGTTCTCCATTCAAGTCACCTGATATGCTGAGTGTTGAACATTTTCTTCCTATGGCATTTCGCTTCACTTTCTGATGTGTAAATACCAGGATGCTGTGCTTGTTTGTAGGTGAATAAAAAGCCTTAAAGGGGAAAGTTAATATGTTTGTAAAAACATGTCCAGAGGTTCTCATCCTAAATCTGATTGGAGAATCATCAAAAAAAGCAAAGAAGGTCCAGTAGTTGACAGGTAAGAAAAATCACATTGTCTGCCTTTATAGCCAATTGTGAAAGATGTGTGTCAGTGCAACATGTGGCATTGTTTTAGAACAGCAAATCAAAAGTTGACATTTTAATTCAGTGTAAAAATTGTTCGAATTTCCTGCAAAGTGAGATAAAGTTCATGTGAGGTGCCTTGATGTCACAGCTTTAGACCCTCTGGATGGGGGGAAGGGAAAGGTCAGGGCGTAGGTGGTTGTTGTGGGGAGGCCACGGCACACAATCAGGTATGACTCATACTTGATTCCCACCGACAAAAAAACAACAATAACAAGTCATGTTGTTCTCCAACTTCATTGATCCCATTGAAAATCAACAACCTCTTTTGTGCAAAAACATATTATGCTCCTGTTGGGTGAAAGCAATCTGTCAGTTGCCAGCAAGGAAGGACAGGGTGTTGTTCTGCCCTCGTTAGCATATAAAGAGTCCTAGTAAAATACGTCTATAGGCTCCTTTCAAGTGAAAGGAAATCGACAATGTGTTTCCAGGCACCTTACAAAGGTGATCAACATTTTAAAGAACACACAGAAAGGCAAATGTACTTACTTTGTAATTACTTTTCATTTAGAGATTTAAAAAAAAAAAAAATTTCAGATTCAACCAAGAAGGAATTTTATTTTATTTAATTTTTGTATTTTTTTTGCACAAAGGGAATTGTGTAAACATGTAAGAACACCCCGTGTTGTTCCGTCAGTAAATGTTTATTTTGATATGGTGGGGATTTCTCTCTATCAGTTTAACAGAGTGATGGAGGTGTTATTAATTTACATTACATAACTAATTATTACGGATTTAAATCAAGCACCTTTCCTCTTTATGGCCATCTTAATGGCAGAATAAACTTATAATTATTGAGAAGAAATTATCATCATCTTATGGACTGTGATTTGCAATATACAGCATTACTTTTTTTTTTTTTTTTTTGTGCAATTTTAAAACTTTTTTTTTTGTCACAAAATGGTTCAGTTATTTATTTTTGTTTGATTTCAGATACTCTAGAGAGCAACAGCTTTAACTTATAATATTTCATTTATTTATTTATTAAATGTACATAATTTCAATTTACAGTTGCTGACAAACAGTAATCAACTTAGTTTAACATTTACTTTCACTTATTACACTTACATTTATTTACATATTTAATATCTGGAAACTCATGAATTTGATAAATATTCTTATTTTTTGTTTTGTTCCTTTAGAATAAGACATTTTACATGACAAGCAACACTGCATTTATTTTAAAAACAAGTGTATTTTGTCAGATCTTCCAGATTTCAATACACAAAATATACTAATATAATGTACATTCTCTAAAAACAAATCTGAATATCTGTTTAGGTATTTTTACTAGAAAATGAGATATGCAGTAAGAACATGACTTTTTATTTTTTAGTGCTTTATAGTCTACACTTCCAGTATGTTACCTAATGTTATTTCTAAAAAAAAATTATAAAATGTCTGTTTGTCCATCCATTATGTGTGAAATCACTGGAAATACAGTATTAATAAATCCTTTAATTTCTTCTTAGACTGGATTTCATAACAAACCAGCTGAAAACCCGAAAAGAGAACAACATTTAAACATGGAGAAGCCTAGTTCCATCTCTAAACTGTGAAGTATGGAGAAAGCCATACCAGGTCTGATGCTCGGTCTCCTGACAAATCACACGACTCCACATGACACGTCTGACCAGTGGAGTACAACCAAGCCTACCCCTCCCAGCTTGAAGGAGGTCATCCACTCGGAATCCCAGATAAAGGATCTTGTTGGGCTATTTTGCATGGTAACCCTTAACCTTGCAGCCTTATTGGGCAACAGTGGAGTTATGGTGGCCATTGCCCGAGCCCCTCATATGAAGAAATATGTTTTTGTGTGTCATCTTTGTGCAGTTGACTTGCTTTGTGCTATATTGTTGATGCCTCTTGGGATAGTGTCAAGTTCCCCATTCTTCAGCACTGTGGCATTTACAGTTCTGGAGTGCCAGGTCTACATCTTTCTAAATGTGTTCCTCATATGTGCCTCTATTCTTACTGTGACTGCAATTAGTATAGAGCGCTACTACTACATTGTTCACCCTATGCGCTATGAAGTAAAGATGACTCTAAACCTTGCACTTGCTGTTATGGTCTTCATTTGGGTGAAATCAGTTCTGATGGCTTTGGTTACACTTCTTGGTTGGCCAGCATATGGGAACCAGAGCTCCATTGCTGCAGCCCATTGCTCTTTACACTGGAGCCACAGTCGCCTCAGGAAAGTTTTTGCTATTCTCTTTAGTGTGTTTTTTTTCTTGGTCCCTGCCGTTGTGATCTTCGCTGTATATTGCAATGTGTACAAAGTTGCACGAACGGCTGCCCGTCAGCACGTTCAAATGCCGACCTGGACAGACAACCAAGCCAAGAGTCGCTCAGATTCTATCAACAGTCAGACCACTATGATAACCACCACCCGAAGCCTTCCCCAGAGATTGTCTCCAGAGAGGGTCTTTGGGGGTGGAAAGGCGGCTATCACCCTGGTTGTCATTGTGGGCCAGTTTCTCATATGCTGGCTTCCATATTTCAGTTTCCACCTTCACATGTCCATCACTACACCACTTCAGAGCCCAGGAGACATTGAAGAGGCTGTCACTTGGCTAGCATACTCCTCGTTTGCAGTGAATCCATTTTTCTATGGTCTTCTGAACAGACAGATCCGAGAGGAACTCATAAAACTAAGAAAATGTTGCGCCAGTAGACCTGTAGAACTTCGTGCCTCCAGTCATGAAGGTTCCATCCAGGAGAACTTCCTGCAGTTCCTGCAGAGGACCAGCAGCACAGCTGAGACCACAAGACCTAGTTGTGGCAATTCCAGCCCGAGGAACACTGTGGACCAGGGTGCCAGGTTACCTGGCCAGATCCCTGAAGAATAAACATAAGCAAACATGTCACTACTGTGTGAAAAATGTTTTGTGGTTTTAATTAGAAGACTATTATGTGCATGAATCTAATCCCAACCCTTACAAAAAATTCTAGTGTTTTGGCAAACTAGCCGCAAACTTTGCCACTCATTATTTTCACATGCAAATGAGTTTGTGATTCGCCGCAAATGTTTGTCTGAAATTTGCAGCTCTTAACTGGTAGTGGTGAACCTGCAGCAAACCTTTGGCAACAATGGGCAATTTGTTGTAAGTTTGCCACAAAGCTCATTTGCATGTGAAAATGATCAGTGGTGAATTTGCGTCAAATTTGCCATGAACTCTCAATTTTTGGAAGGGAAATTGAAACATCAAATTCATGCAATGTTAAAACTTATAACTTCCCATACAAAGCCAGTAGAATGTATCATGCAATAGAGCACAACAGTGCCCGCCTACTTTTTCAGCCGTCTTGGTTCTGGAAGTATTTTTCCCATGTATTTCTTCCATAGGTGTTCTTAAAATCCTTCATAAAAGAGTTCTAAGCCAAGTAACAAACCAGCCAGCTCCGAAGTGAATCACACCATTATAAACTTTGATTGGAAGCAAATTGAGAATTTGAAAGTATTTGAAAATCGGACATAAAGAAAAATGTACAAAACTGTGTACTTAATGTCTTTCATGAGGGCATGAACTACAATCCCACTATATTCGATTAAGTGCAAATGGAGTAATTACGAATAGGCCGTCACTGCAGAGCTTGTTTGCCGTACTTTTTGGCCATGATTCTCTGATTGGTGGAGCATTTCTCTTTAGCATCATGGGTAGTGTAGTTCTTCACCAGGAATTCTGGTATTACATTTTTTTTCTGAAGTTGAAATAGCTTGGACTGATGGCTTCAACGGAAGCATATACCATTGATTTACAACCTCAAAGCTCATGATAGGGCTGTCTTTAAAGGTTTATATTTTATCGTAAAAAAAAATTTGCCTTTAGAAAAAAATGGATGGGATTTTTACTTCCGGAACCCGACTGTTGCACTCTATTACAAAACTAAAAATCAGATCTAACTGCTCTTTGGACTATGCAGTGTCTGCTTTTGTAATCTATGTACCCATAATTTGTTGTTATAGTTCCCAATGCATCAGTGACAACAGCAATTACTCAAGATAAGGTTAAATATCTTATCAATATTTTTACCTTTCATTATATATTCATTTATTGCCACTTGATAAAACATTGATCATAATTAATATTTACTCTCAGTGATCTCAGTGATTACTCATTTCATAATCATCACCACTCATGCATATTCAGTAATTACTATTATTGAAGTCTTAACATTTGAAAATGTGGTTTAATGATAACTTAAAGATTGTTTTATTGTAGATTAAGAAGTTAATGTTTCTCATCAGGATCTCACACCATTCCATGAGTTACATCATCGGGCCTGATTCAGTATGCTGACAGCAAAAATCTTCTCCATGTAACTAAGGGGGCTCTGATGTTCGTTGCTAATTCCATGTTTCCTTGTAACCATGGAAATGTGATGAAACAGGGACTTGCATAGCAACAAGGTGCCTTTGAGCATTGTCCTAGCAGATTGCCATTTCTTCCTGTAAGTAAAACTACGATATATTCCAATTCCTAAACTCATTTCTATGACAATCGTAAGAAGAAATTACTTACAGTTTGAGGTGTTCTGTAAGTTTTCAACAAATTAAAAAAAAAAAAAAAAATTCTCCTAGGCTTTGGCAGCAGTACTCTACATATCATTATCATGCAATGCAAGTATTCACATTGAGATAACATGGTGTGGTTTTATGGTCTTTTCCCTTTTTGTGTACAGTTTTAACAAACAGAGGGAAAAATTCCTTGGCTTTTTTGATCTTAGCGAATAGCAACAATGACCTTTTTACCAGTCTATAATGAAGACTAGCTTTTTTTGTATTAATTATGTAACATGGGTAGAATATTTCATGCATTAGTTAGTACACATTATCGGGTCCTTTTCTGGAGCGTGTAAATGACTGTGGTGCTGTGGTGGAACTGGGTGTACAAATATAGCACACCAACAAATGTATTGGGTGAATCTTTTTATAACATGTCCAGGTCACATTTCACCACAAAATAAAAATAATTAAAAATTGAGAAATAATATTTTTAATAAATTAAATAAATGTTATAAATTATAATTAGCTGAAATTATTTTAATTAAATAATATTTTCTCATATTGCAGTAATTATTTTTTTTTTTTTTGTGAAAGGAAATGTGCTAAATTGGTGTGAAAATAATTTCTCACTCAAAAAATCTTAATGGGTTTAAGAATAGGTTTAATTTGACAGGTTTTGTAACATTCACTTGATCATTAAATTTAGATTACATGATCTTTTTTTCTGGCTACAGCCATGAAATGATACAGAACTGTATCTGTTGGTTGCATTATGAGAGAGGGAGATATTCATGGTTTCCACATGATTTCCACCATTCAGTAAGAAAAGAGAGGATTACTAAAGAAAAATGTCAACATAGTGCTTACTAAGAAGCCAGCATGATGTATCCCTGCTGCGTATTAGTCTCTAGTTCAAAGCAGGTCTTTCTCATCAGTGATTCAATAAAGAGTGACCTGGTCTGTCACTTCAAACAATGAAACAACAAACCATGCATGAGGAGAGAGAGAGAGAGAGAGAGAGAGAAAGAGTCAGAAAGAGAGGGGGAGGGCCAGAGAGAGAGAGAGAGAGAGAGAGAGAGAGAGAGAGGCAGGTACGTGTAGCATGATTAGGGATTCATAAACTTGAGTGTCCCTGTCATGATCAAAACAAGGCCAGGCAAAAATAGAATCTGAAAGGATTTAGACTTGTTAAGGTGAAGATTAAAGGTTATGGAAAATGATTAAAGAGGGAGGAAATCATATTCAGCTGATCAGCAACAAAATCCACCCCCTCCAAAAACAACACAATAAATAATGAGATGACGACCAGCTTAAAAAAGTTTTTTACCTTCTCTGTGTCCCTTTAAATCAACTGAGCTATTTTATGCTGCTGTGCCTTTAGGACTTTTTTTTTGTAAATGTCTTCATCACATGTGAAACATTTCTTTGTTGCGCTTACACAGGGCAGTATCGTATGGGAAACGTCACTTTAGCTAATTTTGTGCACCACCAAAATGTTGCTCTGGTGACATTCTGACCATAGTTCTGAGGATTATGTCAAAGTCTCTGAAATCTTTGTAATGAAGTAAAACACAGAAATCGTTAAAACCGAAATAAAAAAATATATGTATTTTTGGACCGGTAGGAAGTTTTAAGTTCTGAAAGCTACAAAACTTTTTTTTTATCAAACACTTTTAGTACATCAAACTCTTCTCAAAAGATCAAAGAAAATTTGATTCCTCATGATATGACCTCTTTAACTTATAAAAAGCCTTGTCCAGTTGTTTTTTTAAATAATTTGTTATGCTATGATTACAAAGGACTAACATTTGATGGACTGCATGTGCCACGTAACAGCTAAGTAGTTTGGATTGAATTTGGTTTTAAGCTGTTGGATCAAAACAGGTTTTTGGGTGGGGCAAATCTGGAATGTTTGCCTAATGGGAAATCTCACTGTCAGTCAGCCAGTGCTCCATAACGGCAGCAACAGGGGCGGTGCCAGGATTCTTTCACAGGGAGGGCTGGGCAGGGTACCGTGATCAGTGTGTGGTGGCACCTGCCTCTCCAGCAACAGCTGTGAGTGTTGGAACACGGCGCTCTGAATCCGGACACTGAAATCCACTTAAGCTTGTGGGATGCGAGTTTATTATATCAATGAATGGTACAGAGAGTTTTGTGTCATGATTGCAATGTGATTGTCTTTTTGCCATCAGTTCACCATGGGAATCCACATGATCCCATGACTGTCTGCTCTACTTTTCATTGTAGTGATGTAAAAAAAAGTTGATGTTAAAATTAGAGCTTGATATGGTCGAATTAACATGTTAATTGAGTTTGATTAATTATATGAAAAAGAACACGTTAAAAAAATTTACGCAATTAATCATGCCCCCGACCTGTGCATAAATTCTGTAATAAGGAATGTTCCCACAGTACTTGTGGAGCAGTTCAAGCTCGATGTACTACCAGGATGCAATAGGGGGCATTCAGCACTCCAGTTGTATGAACAAGCAGGCCAGAGATCTCCAAATGGGGGCGGAATCTCAAAGAGGGCAGAGTTACTCCAGAAAGGGGTGGGGTTTCTCCGAAAGGGGGTTGTGCCAACTCCAAAAGGGGGCATCAGTTTCACTAATGGTTAGGTTTAGGGGCTCCCTATGTGTTTGCTGATGGTTTGGAGCTCCCACCTCTCTTTGGAGCACTGGACACTTTTTTCCCACAGCCGCCATATTTGTGACCATCAGCGGGAGGAAACAATGGTGATGAATGGAAAAACGCCCGTAAAACGATATAAAGAAAAACTTCACAAAATGCTTTTGATCCATGCCAAGTCCCAGATGGCGGTGAATGTAAAAACACCCGTAAAACGATATAAAGAAAAACCTTAAAAAATGCTTTTGATCCATGCCAAGTTCCAGGAAAGGTGTAAACAGGTCTGAGGTAAGCAGAAATTTTGCCAAATTTGAATTTTGTGGACATTTAAATATATTTTATCCATGATTTACCTCCATAAGGTGGCGAGTCTGTTGTGTGATTGGCGAGTACACATGCCTGCCGTTACATCACTGTAAACATCTCTCATTCAGTAGTTACAAATGTTTGTGCTGTTTTCTGCTCTGTTTTGGTCAAAATATTACAAAACGTCTGTGATGATCCCGTCTGTATGAATGAAAGAGCTGCTTTTAAATCATGAACAACATAACATCATCATATGTGTATTTCCGGTTTAATTGTATCCGAATCGATGTTGTTATAAATATACAACGATCAGCCACAACATTAAAACCACCTGCCTAATATCGTGTTGGTCCCCCTCGTGCTGCCAAAACAGCTCTGACCCATCGAGGCATGGACTCCACAGGACCTCTGAAGGTGTCCTGTGGTATCTGGCACCAAGACGTTAGCAGCAGATCCTTTAAGTCCTGTAAATTGCGAGGTAGGGCCTCCATGGATCAGACTTGTTGGTCCAGCACATCCCATAGATGCTCAATCGGATTGTGATCTGGGGGATTTGAAGGCCAAGACAACAAATTGAACTCTTTGTCATGTTCCTCAAACCATTCCTGAACAATTTTTGCAGTGTGGCAGGGCGCATTATCCAGCTGAAAAAGGCCACTGCCATAAGGGAATACCGTTGCCATGAAGGGGTATACGTGGTCTGCCACAATCTTTAGGTAGGTGGTACGTGTCAAAGAAACATCCACATGAATGCCAGGACCCAAGGTTTCCCAGTAGAACATTGCCCAGAGTATCACAATCCCTCTGCCAGGCTGCCTTCTTCCCATGGTGCATCCTGCTGCCATCTCTTCCCCAGGTCTTTCCCGGCCATCCACATAATCTAAAAGAAAGCGTGATTCATCAGACCAGGCCACCTTCTTCCATTGCTCCATGATCCAGTTCTGACACTCACGTGCCAGTTGTAGGCACTTTTGGCGATGGACAGGGGTCAGCATAGGCACGCTGACCGGTCTGCGGCTACGCAGCCCCATACAAAGCAAGCTGCGATGCACTGTGTGTTCTGACACCTTTCTATAATGGCCAGCATTAAGTTTTTCAGCAATATGTGCTACAGTAGCTCTTCTGTAGGATCGGACCAGACGGGCAAGCCTTCGCTACCCACATGCATCAATGAGCCTTGGGCACCCATGACCCTGTCACAGGTTCACCGGTTGTCCTTCCTTGGACCACTTTTGGTAGGTACACACCACTGCTGCGCATGTGATAGAGGGAGAGAGAGCACATGCTCTTATTCAAGTGACCGCAAGAACAAGGCACTTTTTGATAAAAACATAAAACAAGTTACTCTGAACAAACATTCGATGATCACAATAAATAAGTCTGAAAATAAGTCTGTTTGTATGTTACCTCAGTTTCAGTGAACTATATTCAGCTGATCTGTTGTAGTTTCTGATGAAGTTTGTTAGAGGTGGATACTGTTTGATACACATAACTTGCTCAGACTTTCATGAAACAGGAAAAATTCCAGACTTTAAATAAATAATTACATGTGTAGGACGTTTGAGTTGTAGGGATGTACATGCAGATTTCAGATATAAAATCGGTGACTGAATAACTAGTTTACTCGCTGAAATTAGATGATTTCCAATTAAGTCAATAGGGACATAGCAATATGGCGGCACAGTGGCTTCACTGATATGATGTCATGAGCAATCCAATTCTATATATATATATATATATCAGTGGTTGTGGCTGATCAGTGTAACTGACACATGTACAGATAATTGACATGTCTGAATAAATGAGGAAAAACCCACAAGTGTTTTTATCCCTGCTCTCCCCCTTCATCATTGCTTGACTGTGGAGAAATTAAGCCGTGTTACTTAAAAGATAAAACTTTATTTAAAGAATTTTTTTTATTTTGGCTATGGTAAGTAAACACCAGTATCACCTTTTCGAGATTTATAAATAGAAAGAAAAATTTTGCTGACTTTTGCCGCATCCCACAGCGCAGCACATTGAAGGTATTCACCTTATTCGCCAGAGAAACTAGCACACAGCCATCTTGAAAATGTTGTATTTGATCTTTCGGTCTCGCGTATTCTATAGAGATATCTATGGTGTTGATGTCTAAGTGTAATTAGCTAGTGAATTGGATTTACAGGTTGTAGAGTTGCCAGAAGTTATCATGAGTATTTTAAAGTATTCTGGGGATGTCATAGGAATGGAAAGCAGAGCAGGGAGAATTTAAAACAAGAGTATTTCTTTCATAAATACACAAAATCTTACCTTCATGCTGTGGATGTACTGATATGCCTCTGTGCTCATGAAACTCCAAGAGACAACACAAAGTCATTAAAAATATGGAGTTAATTAAGGGAGGAGCATGTCAATTTTAATCTGACAAATCACAGCCCACAAGCAGGAGTATATAAGCCGCTGCTTACCTGCTTCCTGTGACAACTCTCCTGACATGAGAGTCTTTCCGGCATTTGGCCCCATCCATTTCCCACGAACAGACCCAGGCAGACGGATCATCGGATGCAAATTCCCTGCAAAGCATTTGGCTCCACCAGAACAGCTCTTCCATCCAAACAGTCTCGTTATTCAACAGAAGCTGCCACAGCAGCTCTTTGTTTTTTAACAGAATTGACGGCTACCACATTAAGTGTTTTATATATACATATATATATATATATATATATATATATATATATATATATATATATATATATATATATATAATATAAATTTTTTTTTTTACCCTGTCTGTCTTTTCTATGTTCCATTCAATGAAGCAGTTTATAGCACGAAGTTGCTGCCGCAAACTGGCTGCTCCAGCACTTTAAAAATGTGAAACAGCTTTCTACAACAGCTCATATGTTCTCTTATCTAAACTTTCCACCCGGAAAGCAGTGCCAACTGCCTCCACGAACGGGTGCCGTTCCGGCTTCATGCCATTAGAATTCAATTTTATTTGAAAGCGAAAGAAACAAAGATTAATTATTCAATCCAACCACCATTTCAACCCCCAGCATTTTTTTATCAGGTTTGAGCGAATGGCCTCAAGTCAATCCTTCAATGATGATTGCAAGTCCATGCATATCTGCATGCATTACAGAGCCAAAGCTCTTATTTCTCAGATCATTTTATGCTGTTTTTTCACATTGTTTATTAAAATGTACTGTATTTCCCAGCACATATCTCTTGCATTTCTGTATGCAGTGCAGAGCTGCAACTCAATGCATTCCTAGATAATTCACACCTATTACTATTGCTATATTGTTTATGAAGATGTACTGTATTCCCTAACACATGTTTTCTAAAGTTTCACCTAAATATGATTATTTTGTCTTTTCTACAGCAACGCCTGAAATTGCGCCTTCCGCAGGGTCTCACCAATATTACTTCCAGCAGGTCTCTGCGAGAGCCCATTTAAATTCCTGTCACTGGATTGTATGCAGGTTTACCTCTCACTTTCTCTATCTAAGTGTCATTCCAAGACTTCACCATTACCTACTGAGGAGCCAAAGATGGCAACCATTTTAGTTAAGAAAGCACTACTGTGGTGCTTCTGCCTTCGGCTCAAAAACAAAAACAAAAAACATCCCTAAGCAGCACAAATGTGCTGTCCACGTGCCACAACTGCGGCATCTTTTGGGTCATATGTTTCCTCTTATTAAAACCCAAGGGGCACAGCTCATAAATATATACCCATCACAAACCGCAATTCAGCAAGGTTCTTTACTCTGCGCCACCCACCATTCGAATGCACTGTGGGCCCTCCTGTTTGAACGCTATGCAGGCTTTCCCATCGAATTGCAGTGTGGGCTCTGTCATTTGAATGCAGTGTGAGCCTCAGCGCATTGGTCGCAGGCTCTCCCGTTCGAATCGCAGTGTGGGCCCTCTTGATCGACCGCAATGCAGGCTCTCCCGTTCGAATCACAGGGTGGGCTCTCCTATTCTAATGCAGTGTGAGATTTCATGTCATTCATTCCGTGTGCTCTCCCGTCCGAAACGCAGTATGAGCTCTCCTGTTTGAGTGCAGTGGTGGTGCAGTAATCTTAAGAGCCTTTTAGCTTTTCCCATTAACCGTGGCATTGGCATGTTCTTTGCTCATGGTCGAAATGAGCCTGACACACAATAAGGTGTGCCTAAATGTGATAAACTACGTGTGCCCTATTTGATACTGCAGCCACAGTGCCCCACCAGATAATGTGCTGCAGCGCCTGCCCACGCTTGATACTGCCGCAGCATTGCCCACATACTCTTATGCCACAGCATCACCCCTTTCGCATTTTGATTCTGCCGCAGCAGTGCCCTGCCATGACAAATGTAATAAAGTTGTATTCTTAACTAAACTTTCGCTTCCCTCAAAGCTGCATATAAATGTAATTGACACGTTTTCCATAACTAAGCTACTGCTTCCCTTTCAGACATATATAAAGGTACATATTCCTAACTAATATTTGCTCCCCCTACAGGTAAGTACAAACTAACCATTGCTTCCCTTACAGGTGTTGATGATTCTAATGAAGTCTTTTGTGCCCTAATTAATACCGCAGCAGCAGTGCCCTGCCATGACAAACGTAATAAAGTTATATTCTTAACTAAACTTTTGCTTTCCTCAAAGCTGCATATGAACATAATTGACACGTTTACCATAACTAAACTTTTGCTTCCCTTACAGCCGTATATAAAGGTAATACATTTACGTATTCATAACTAACCATTTGCTCCACTACAGGTAAGTACAAACTAACCATTGCTTCCATTACAGGTGTTAATAAATCTAATGAAGTCTTTTGTGCCCTACTCGATACCACAGCAACAGTGCCCCACCCATGACAATTGTGTGTACACCGTTGTTAATATTTTCGCCACAGGCACTTTCAAAGTCTAAGTTCCATACTTTCATAGAAGTGCATCTACAGCAATGGAAACACAGCAGCGCTCCCACAGGAGCTCCTTCACTATGCCCCCAAATAATCAATCCACTGCGGCAGCAGTGCTTTAAACTCCACTTCCGCAAGAGGCCCACTTTACTCTACTGCCACAGCAGCATTTTTACCATGCTTCCTCTGAAGCCTTTTTGTCTTCGCTTCTCAGCAGCTGCAGCTAGCATTACAGGAGATAGCGGTCACCACCTTGTCTTCTCAAAGCACCATATTTCCCTATCTATGGGTAGTCTATTGAGTGAGGCTACCCCTGCAAACAAGCCCCGTTCCTCTCGTCCTCATTTTCCCCGTTCGATTGCTTGCTGGGCTTACCCGTTCGAATGCCGTGAGCGCTCTCTTTCTATGGAGCAGTCTCCCGTTTGAATCGCAGTGTGAGCCCTCACTTTCGAACACAATGCGAGCCAACTAGTGCTCACATTCCCCATTCGACTGCTTGCTTGGCTTACCCGTTCGAATGCCGTGAGCACTCTCTCTTTATAGAGCAGTCTCCCATTTGAATTGCAGTGTGAGCCCTCCCTTTCGAACACAGTCAAACCAACTCTTGTTCTCATTCTCCCCATTTGACTGCTTGCTGGGCTTACCCGTTCGAATGCCATGAGTGCTCTCTCTCTATAGAGCAGTCTCCCGTTTGAATCGCAGTGTGAGCCCTCCCTTTCGAAAGCAGCACGACCACCTAGTGCTCACTTTCGCTGTTCGACTGCTTGCTGGGCTTACCCGTTTGAATTCCGTGAGTGCTCTCTCTTCATAGAGCAGTCTCCCGTTCGAATCGCAGTGTGAGCCCTCCCTTTTGAACACAGTGCGAGCCAACTCTCATTCTCACCTTCCCCATTCGACTGCTTGCTGGGCTTACCCGTTCAAATGCTGTGAGCTAAACCTCTCTCTCTTAGAAGAGTCGCAGAGTTTGAATCGCAGTGTGAGCCCTCATTTTCGAACGCAGCACAAGCCAACTCTTATTTTCACCTTCCCTGTTCGGACTTCTATGACGAGTGGTGGTCTCTCGTTCGAATCGCAGCGTAGCCCTCTCAACCAGCAATCGTACAAGAATGCACCTTCAAACAAATGCTTAAAGCACTCCCTCTGCACAAATTTTGAGGGGGAAAAATGATTCAGAAGCATCCACCAAGCCAATTTACCAAATATAATCATTGCTGGCTTGCTGTCCTAAATATTTCCTGCCATAGTCATGGTACTGTTCTTTCATTTAACGCCTTTTTTGGGGGTAATCAGGAGTCGAGTCTCGAGCTCCGAGCCCTCCAGTATACAGACAGCAAGCCAAATACGTTTACTGCTTCAACACAAGATTACATTAACATATGAACTACTGAAATCTCTATACGACACCTGTAGCCATCTTCTCATGTCATTCACCCATCACGTTATAGTTCAGGTGAGCAGATTTTTTGAGTGTTAATCCGGGACAGGGTGATACTATATTTTTATACATGCGCACACACATACACACATATGTATAAAAGATTACATTTTATTTTATATTGCGTTTTGAACCTAATCAAGTATCTCTGTAACAGGAAAAAAAAATAAGATAAATAAATATAATGAATCTCTGAGACAAGATGCCTCCCTTTTAAAGGTCATAATATTGATGAGTATAACAGAATTCAGGATTTTAGGAGGTACATTTATCAGTATCTATCCTTGCTCATAATGAGTCTCAGGAAAGATTGTTGTGGGAGATAGACAATGTTTCAGCTCTCAGATAAAAAAGGGTCCCCTCACAGACAGTCAAGGCTGAGAGTGGTTATTAATAGAGGACTATTTTAATGGCTCTAAATGTTGGAGAGTGCAGATGTTTCTGAAAGCACAACATTAAATCCACATTGGCTGTGAGACTGGTTTCTTTCATCATAAGGGCAAGGATTTTCCATATGGCAGGGTTCCAAAGGTCACGGAAAACCTGGAAATATCAGGGACATTTAAAATTGTGTGTTCCATGTCTGAAAAAGTCATGGAAATTAATAAAATCTTAATACATGGAAATGTCACAAAACGTTTTATTGTTAATATTCAAAATTCTAGTACACTATAAAAAATGTCTGTAATTTTAATGGTAAAAGACTGTAAAAATGCTACAGAAATAAAATGTTAATTGATTAATGAATATTAATTGTAAAATATACAGTACAATTTTTTTAAATATAATTTAAAAGACAATACAGTAGTTTTTACAATACAATGTTGTAAAAATAAAAAATTTTAGATGTAAAAAGTATGATTTTCCTGTATAATTAATGGTAAAAATTTCCATTATGTTTAACAAGAGAGTACATGTAGTTTTTACAATAAATTATTGTTAAAATGTGGAATTCATTTTATTGAAAAACAACAAACAATTAAAAATAACATTTTTATTATTTGTGCCACACTTCCCTGTTGTTTGTGTGTTTGTCTTTATAAATCTGACTTGTGTTATCTATATAGAATAACTCCTTACAAGTCAGTTTTATTATATTATATGATGAATTATATATTTTCTTGCTCTCTAAGAAGATTCTAACATAAAAATCACAGCCAAAAAACAGTAATTTGGCACTCAAAATTGGCACAAAAATATTACCTTTCTGGAATGTATTATATTTATCTTGGGTTATTATATTTTTAATATGATGATTTTCTGGTAAGTAATTTTCCTTGATTAATGTACAGTGAATGGAAATAATTGCCATATTACTTTTTAATAAACTCAGCAACATACATTATATACTTGAGGCAGGGGCACCAGATCCGAGGGGGCCGTGGGACCATGGCCCACCCACTTTAGCCCACACCTTAAATGAACTTCGACTACCATGAAAATATACACTATGCTTCTGGCGCATGCATTAAAAGTAGTTCAGTGCATATATTGCCTGAATAGAAATTAATTGCCCCTTGAAATCAGTGTTTTCCCACAATAAGGAGAATGAGAGAAAGAGAATGATCTTTATTGCCAAGTATGCTTACACATACAAGGAATTTTTCTTAGTGACAGAAGCTTTCAGTGCACAAACAATACAGCAACAAGACAAAGACAATAATAATAATAATAATAATAATAATAATAATAATAAAAGCCAATAGAAAATATAAGTACGTATATATAGAAATACACAATAAGACATAATATATATATATATATATATATATATATATATATATATATATATATATATATATATATATATATATATAAATCTGTTATATAAAGTGCAAGGGAATGTAATGCAGAAGAGGTAGGATATGTTAAATAAATATTATTGACTGAGCTGTGTATTGCACGTAATTATTATTATTGCTCAGGGGCAGTTTTAACTGTTCATGAGATGGACTCACTAATGAACACACTGCTGACTGTAACAGGTAGGGGATGGGCAAGGAGGAGGTGGGAACTGGCTGAGCAGTCAATAAAACCTTTAATGACAAACTCAACTTAAAACAACATAAGACACCATCTCTCTCATGCATCTCTCTCTCTCGAACTGCCGTCTCTGGTCCCCCTTTATCAAGTAAAATAACGGTGTTTTAAAACCTATGTGGGTTTTGTGTTATTCTTCTTTCAAGAGGGAAATTTGTCTTAATTCACAGTAAGACTAAATTTATTTTGAAGATAAGTCATAAAGTCAGCAGCTGTCCTTTTCTGCATAACGCAGCGGCCCATGCGGCCCCATTTCGCGGCCAGCCCATCGGAAAAAAATGTCCCGGTTCTCCAAATGGCCAGTCTGCCACTGGTATAAAAGGAGTGTGTCACTGTCATAGAAACATGCCAGATATTCATCAAAGATGCAGTTAATGCACAAAAGAATGTAATTTTCAATTCTTCTAATTCATTGCATACAGTCCATTTACAATACCAACTTTTTATTAACGTGCTGTCTTTGTTTAAATCGTTTGTGCTCGAGGGAATGGACTATATACTGTAATAGGATGCAGACGCTGGAATAACCGGAGAAGAACCTCAGAATTAAATGGCACTTGGTCCAGTCTTTTTGCGCACTGCACGGGCGATTTTGCCAAACCCACTTGCGCCCAAACGTAGCGCATGCTTGCACGAAAATATCAAAACTTCATGGCCATGCCCATTAACTCTGCGCTTATGACTTAAGGTGTCATGTTGTGCTTGACGCTTTTAAAATAGGGCCCTGAATCTCTTTACATCAACATTTGAAATGTGTATGGAGACTAGTTTTTGACTAATATTTATGCTAATAAATAACTAGTCAGTGATTCTGAAAATCTTGGAAGCTGGTCTGATATAAATTGGCAGTACTGACTGCGGAGTGTTGTTGTGAAGACAGCCTTTTACAGGGAGGTGACAGCCTATCCTGCTACACTTACAGAGAGGTGACAGACTATCCTGCAATACTTACACTTACTGAGCACTTTATTAGGAACATTATGGTCCTAATAAAGTGCCTGATGTTGTCTTCTGCTGTTGTAGCCTATCCGCCTCAAGGTTCAATGTGTTGTGCATTCTGAGATGCTGTTCTGCACAATACGATTGTACGAGTGGTTATCTGAGTTACCATAGCCTTTCTGTCAGCTCGAACCATTCTGGCCATTCTCCGTTGACCTCTCTCCTCAACAAGGTGTGGATGTTTTTTGTTTTTGGCTCCATTATGAGTAAACTCTAGAGACTGTTGTGCGTGAAAATCACAGGAGATCAGCAGTTACAGTAATGCTTTTACAATATTTATAGGCATATCTAATAACTTACATTTTAGACACAATATGGGCAGCTATTTTGTCTATTTTTGCTCCACTCATGAAAATAATGCAGAACGAAGCCAAAGTAGGATCGACCGTAGTGTTTTGCCAAGCAATGCAGGACTGGCAGCCTGTCTGGAATGCTGCGAACACAGACAAGCAGAGTGGTACAAACAGCGAAGAGTCCTAGTACTCTCATAGACAAGATTGCACCACGAAAATATACTGTGAGTTGTCCTGTGTTTGGAGACCAACAGGGAGTGCCCTAGAGCTGTGTGTACAGTCCTTACCTTAGTATAGAACAAAATGCAGTCTCAAGCATGTACACTGATTGCCTGATAAAGTATTTACAGATGCTATTTACCAGTCAGCCCCTTCAAATCTTCAGAGGAGATGGAAAAGTTGTTTAAATTATGAAACATTCTTTCCCTCATTTATTAAAAAAATTATCTGCATTTAATAAATAAATGAATTAAAATACAGTAATATACTTCAAAAACAATTTAAAATAACTGTTGACTACGTCAAATATATTCACATTGTTTCTCCAGTTTGACGGAGTATAAGCGGTCCGTGACAGCCAGTCAAAACTGCTCATTATCACACTGTAGCTCTACGTTACTGCGTCCCCCTTCAAAGGATCTCTGAAGAAATCGTGTACTGTCAGAGTATGTACTGTATTTGATGAAGGACGCACTTCTCGGCCTGTAAAACAGTATGTTCTTTAGGTATGCATTCGAGTATAATGAATAGATTCCAGACATACTTCATCCAGGAACATGGGTATTGACCCATGACCAGAATATATGACATAAGAACAACCAATGCGAAAATCATCTACTCTGGTTTTGTTAAACAAGCACCATTTGAGCATAAGTATATATATATATATATATATATATATATATATATATATATATATATATATATATATATATATATTTGGTATATATAGAACTTACAGTTGAAAAGAGCCGTCCAACACACCATTCTTTTAAATCCAGCGCTTTGAATACGACGTCTCCTCAGCTCTCGAGGTATTATGGGATCGTAAATTGTCCAGTCGATTTCGCACTACAGAATCTAGCTGAAAATAGTAGGTCATCAGGGTATTTCTCGCTAACTGTGTTATGAATACTGAGGATTTGGACATACTACTCCATATAGTACGGAAGAATGGATATTCGGATGCAGCGTGTATACAAAGCAGCTGACTCTTTTTTGACACAAATGGAACGCCATAAATTCGCTTTATGCACCATGGTGCTGCAGTGGCGCTTAGAACACAGTTTTTTGTAAATTTCTATATTTCCACTAGACTATTGGTGCAGATATCCGTGCTATGTGGCAGGTGCTATTTACACCTGGATGCAAGTAGCCACTCTGAAAAGTATCTGAATGTTTTATGGCACTACGGTCATCCAGAAAATACATTGATAGTAACATTGTAAAATTGAAACAAAAAGTAACCAAAATACAAATATGCTTATCCATTTAGCATATGACCACATATAACATAGAGGTTTTTTTTTTCTCACTTGTTCATTTTTTGGTAATTCTTTACATAAAAATGTTCATGTTGCACATGTAGTTAAACTGTAGTTTAACTATAATATTTACAAATTAAGGACATGTTGTTTATTGGTAATAATCCATACTTGTGCAAGTACACTGTAACGTAAAGTGTGAACTTGACCTTTCACTTTCCACTCTCCTGCATGCTTTTCTTCTGTGCACCTCCCTTTATTTGTTTTTGGATAAATAAAAGCCTAATCCAGACATGCCATCATTTATCCCAGTTAATCTTCAATCAATGCCACAGTTAAATATTGTTAATCAGCATACAGTGGAACTAAAAAGTATTTGTAAACTTAAAAATGTCTAAATGTCATTGGGAATATTGAATAACTGGCATTTTTAAAGACGGATATCACAAGCACACTTTTCATGAAAACATTTCACAAACTATATCAGCCGTGCTGATATTTCGACCAACAGTATGACTGCAAGTTTGCTTTTATACAACAATTCTACAAACAAGAAGTTAAAGGGTTAATTCACCCCAAAATTAAATGAATTTACTCACCCTCATTTCAATATAAACCTGTATGACTTTCTTTTTTCCCATGTAACACAAGAGAAATTCTGAAGAATGTTGACGCTGCTCCATACAATGAATAGTGAGTGAGGAATGGTGACAGAATAACAGTACCAGCATTCTATCATCTTCTTTTGTGTTCCATAGAAGAAAGTCGATTGCGTTTGGAACAACACAAGTGTGAGTAAATTATGACAGATTGTTATTTTTTTATTTTTTTATTTTATTTTATTTATTTATTTATTTTTTGGGGGTGAATTATTCTTTTTATTTAAAGTAATTTACATTTCAGACAACATTTGGCTAGTATTTTGTATTTAACCTCCAAACCATCCAATTAATCAACCTCTGACATGATCTAAATCAAGCCAGTCACTTCTTTGTTGTCCTCTTGAAGAACTAATTTAGAAAGTAGTGAGGCTGCACAAATATTTGTTATGTCCCATCTCTGTGTAAGTGGCTTAATCTCTTAATGAGAAAATGCTATTGGGAAGATGCATTAGTAGGTCCACAGTTTAGCCTCTAAAACAATCAGATGCACAACCATACACACACACTACCGCACATCATGGACCAGGAAACATCTTCAAAGGACATCACTATAGATGTAGAGATAATAGAAGAGAGGAGTCTTCACTCTTGAATCACCGTGAAATTAATCCAAATAATACTTGTGGTACTACAGAAGAGCAAACAGAAGGACAGGAGGATTCATTGGCTGCTCGCAGTAACACAAAATCTCTCATCAAGGACAGAGACCCAAAGGGAATCAACAAGTGCCTAAAGGTGAGTCATACAATCAATATTGTCCAGGCCAATGGCCTTCTCTTTTCAGGCCACCAGACATTTATTGTGTACATACTAATAGGTGGTTCCCCCAGCCTCATTTAGTCTTTTTTTCTCAGTTCAGACAAATTGTGAATCTTATTGGGTTTTTTTTCCCTTTCCCCTTCATCAGCTGTGAAGGGGAGACCGGAGCTAGTAGTCACACTTTTAACTCAAGTAAATATTTCTCATGGTGGGGTTATTTTAGAAAGTCAGTTCCTGTAGAGACACAAACCTCAAGGTCTAGATTACTTAAAGGCTATTAAACATTCCCAATTTTATTGTTCAGGAATAAAGAAACAAGTTAATTTGCCACACATTGAGCTTTTGTGAATATATGCCCCAAATAACAGGCAAAAAATGTGATAGCAACTTCCCCATGTGACAACTAGCCCCGTTCTTCCCAGTGCAAATGTGAACTACATAATAGCTTCTTCTTAAAATAAATGATGTACAGTGTTGCTGAAATACTTAGTTATATCAGAATGGATGGTAATCTTGGGTCAATGTACAGTAGGCTGTTTTTATAATACTATACTGCCCTCTAATGATAAAAAGGAGTACTACAGGATTTCTTTCTGTGTTGCACACAGTGTTCATGCATCACATACTTTTTTGGCATCTGTGCAATTAGTGCCAGTAAAAGTTTAACGTTTCACAAATGGATTAAATTTCTGTCACATGATTGTGCATACACAGATAAGACGGAAAACATAGCTACCCTGTTAATCAGAATACAAAAACAAAACAAAAAAATGTAAACGAAAAATTTAAAGCAACTTCAGATTTCTAACTTTATGATAAGGACAATTCTAGATATATTGGCCTTCACGTCACTTCAATTTACTCAGTTACCAAGATATCAGTTAGGCAGAGTAATATAGGTCCAAAGCTTTGGCAACCAAAAATAGCTTTTCTCTTGTTGTGTCCGCTCAGGTGACCTTTGAGGATGTGATAGCAGAGCCTGCTTCAGTGAGGAGCTTTGATAATGTGTTGCTGTGCTCTGTTTGAGCTGTCTAGACTCTGGCTTTACCGCATCATTCCCCTGCTGCTTGCTGTGCCAGTGGCTTAGGTGGCAGGTATTCTCTTTGCTGTCCTCAGTTGTCTACATATCTGGTGAGTCACCACTGAGTCAACAATCAACTGCAATAAACTAACAAATAAAAAGTAAATAAAAAAAGTCCTAAGTATTACTATATTATTTTGCCATTTATTGATAAAATGATACAATACATTGATATAAATTTTATATTAATTAATGCTAATTGACCCTTCCATAAGCCCTGCCTTAAAAACGTTTCTGACCAATCCTGTCTTAGCAACTGTTACTGGGCTGCCATTACTCTGACATGTGTTTGCTATTTCCCAATGAGAGTCTACAGGAGTGGAATGTGTTTGAGTGGTTTTAAACGGGATTAATAACTGAATGCTAACTCATTTATGTATTGATTCATGTACGTAAAAGCTATAGTAAATAAACAGTTCACAGCATCAAAATTAGTGTGTTATGAGATGTTATAAGCAATTCTGTTCACTTACGTTAATGTTGACAGTTGTGTAATTGCTATCAAATGATGCTTTTGCAAGTGACTGTGATAATCATTTTTCTTTATCTGTTTATTCTGTTCTGTTACAAAAAAAAAAAAAAAAAACTCAGATAAACATATCATACAATGTTACTCTTCATTCCAGCCCACTTAAGAATATTATCCATTCCGTTTATGAAAATAATTAGCAAAATATTAAAGAATAAATTTCTGCAGAGCTTGTCAGAGCAAGCAACCGTAACCAAGGGGGGCTTAGCAAAGGGTCAATTGACAATTTGTGAACAGATTAGGTGAAGAAAAAACTGATAGACTAGAAGTGTTTTAATAGTTACTTGTTACTATAACATTTCCCCACCTGTTGTTTAAACCTGGAGTTCAGATTGTGTGGTATTGGGTGTTTATTTTATGTACACTGGTGGCCAAAAGTTTGGAATAATGTACAGATTTTGCTCTTATGAAAAGAAATGGGTACTTTTATTCACCAAAGTGGCATTCAATTGATCACAATGTATAGTCACGACATTAATAACATGAAAAATTACCATAAAATGATTCTTTTTTTTTATTTTTTTTTTTTTTCAGAACTTCTTAAACTACTTCAAAGATTTCACATCAAAAAATCCTCCACATGCAGCAATGACAGCTTTGCAGATCCAATGCATTCTAGCTGTCAGTTTGTCCAGATACTCAGGTGACATTTCACCCCACGCTTCCTGTAGCGCTTGCCATAGATGTGACTGTCTTGTCGGGCACTTCTCATGCACCTTACAGTCTAGCTTATCCCACAAAAGCTCAATGGGGTTAAGATCCATAACACTCTTTTCCAATTATCTGTTGTCCAATGTCTGTGTTTCTTTGCCCACTCTAACCTTTTCTTTTTGTTTTTCTGTTTCAAAAGTGGCTTTTTCTTTGCAATTCTTCCCATAAGGCCTGCACCCCTAAGTCTTCTCTTTACTGTTGTACATGAAACTGGTGTTGAGCAGGTAGAATTCAATGAAGCTGTCAGCTGAGGACATGTGAGGTGACTATTTCTCAAACTAGAGACTCTGATGTATTTATCCTCTTGTTTAGTTGTACATCTGGCCTTCCACATCTCTTTCTGTCCTTGTTAGAGCCAGTTGTCCTTTGTCTTTGAAGACTGTAGTGTACACCTTTGTATGAAATCTTCAGTTATTTGGCAATTTCAAGCATTGTATAGCCTTCATTCCACAAAACAATGATTCACTGACGTGTTTCTAGAGAAAGCTGTTTCTTTTTTGCCATTTTTGACCTAATATTGAACTTAAGACATACCAGTCTATTGCATACTGTGGCAACTCAAAAACAAACACAAAGACAATGTTAAGCTTCATTTAAAGAACCAAATAGCTTTCAACTGTGTTTGATATAATGGCAAGTGATTTTCTAGTACCAAATTAGCAATTTATCATGAAAATTACTTTTTCAAATAGTGATGGTGCTGTTTTTTTTACATCAGTAATATCCTGACTATACTTTGTGATTAGTTGAATGCCACTTGGGTGAATTAAAGTACCAACTTCCTTCCGAAACAGCAAATCTGTACATTATTCCAAACTTTTGGCCACCAGTGTATGTTCTAATTATACTAGACACAGCCTTGTAAAAAGACCATCTTAACCAGCATGCAATTTCCATGTTAGTCTAGGCTGGTTAGTTCTGGATCGGTGTTGGTTTAACTGGTGAACCAGCATAGCTGTGCTTTTCACCCGTGAAACCTTGCTGGAGAAGCTGCTGACCAGCGTGATCTTTCTGATGTTGCTGGTTAAGCTAGTTTAAAAGCTTGGTGGGGACACCAGCATCCATCACTGGGGGACCAGCACCCAAAACACAATGTAAGCTGGTGACCAGCAATACTGGTCTTTTCAGCAGGGAGTGTTGTATTATTGTTCAACTGCAAAAAAAAAAAAAAAAAAAAAAAGCCATCAACAAACTGAAATCATTGACAGAGTAGACATGTTGTGGAAATCTATTAGATCACTTCAGGTGGCTGCTATACTCTATGCTCTATTATATGATATATAGAAATGCTCTATTATCAAGCAAAGCTGGTATAATCCCTGTTAATGAGAAAATTAAAACCAGGAAGGGCCCAGGACAGAACCTTGTGGAACATCACAAGTTATATCTTTTTTTTTTTTCCTGGAAATGTAAATGCCAAATGTACTTAAAATAACATGATCTGTCAAGTAAATCTATGTACTTGCCAAGAAGGCTTATCTTACACCGACGTACATCCAAGAAATATACTTAACTGTGTCAAAAGCTTTTTAAGTGTAAAATAAGACAGAAACGCTAATGATAACATATCTGCCTTCTCTCCTTTTTAGACTGATAATTCCCAGTGTGCAGCTCTTGGTCATAAACTTGCACTGGGTAAAGGAGGTGTGGCACAGCGTGCTGGACATTGTCATCTCCCCCCTCTGCAGAAGTTTTGGGAAGTGCTGTGGGTTCATTAGAATCAGTGTGGCAAAATATTAACCACCACACAGAACGATGCAAATATTCTTTTATTGATTACAAACTCAGCATATACATGTACTGTATACAGCTGTTCGATTTTATACGATGTTGGACATGTCTTTGCAGCTCATTTGAAATTAACTTTCAAATATCTTGTAGAGGTTTTTATAGTTTTTGGACCACTCTGCCCTAACGAAAACATATGTAGTTTGCTCAGGAGTGCAAAGCACTCAATACCCAGTCTTAGCAATTGTAAATAGAGCTGTACTTGACTGACTTGTCGTTGCTAAAAATTTAATGACAAACTACACACTTTTCCATCTGTTTTCCCCCCTTTGATGATGAGAAACACCTTTCCTAATACAAAATTGATATGATGTAATTTTACATTAGTTCCGGTAATGTAAATGTACATGTAAAAAAATAAAAACAAATAAGGAGGGTTAGGCATAATAAATACAAGATAATTGGCATCCAGTTTTGTAAAACTGCAATGGCAGAGCGTTAATTATCTGAAAACAGTTTATTCATGTTCAATCCTTTAATTTAGTTGATTAGATGCTTTAATTTTTTTCTTTCAGGACTAATCTCAGGGCCACATACAAATGAAAATTAATCCAAAGATGAGTAAATTGAACATGTGCCATTTTAATGTTGTAAGAAAAAGAAAAATGGATAGTAGCAAAATAAGGGAATGGTGCACAGAAAGACTAAAAGACCATTGCTTATTATGTAAACACACACCCGCACACACACACACACACACACACACACACACACGAAATTCTGACCTTGGGTGAAAATGAAAAGATGAATGCTATTGTGAGTGAGTGTGTTCACTGACTGACAGTTACATGACTAAAAGAGGACTTTCCATTCTACACCGATCAGCCACAACATTAAAACCACCTGCTTAATATTGTGTAGGTCCCCCTCGTGCCAACCCACATCTCAGAATAGCATTCTGAGATGATATTCTTCTCACCACAATTGTACAGGGCAGTTATCTGAGTTACCGTAGACTTTGTCAGTTCGAACCAGTCTGATCATTCTCTGTTGACCTCTCTCATCAACAAGGCATTTCTGTGCACAGAACTGCCCCTCACGTTTTTTGTGTTTGGCACCATTCTGAGTAAATTCTAGAGACTGATGTGTGTGAAAATCCCAGGAGATCAGCAATTACAGAAATACTCAAACCAGCCCATCTGGCACCAACAATCATCCATGCGATTATCTAATCAGCCAATTGTGTGGCAGCAGTGTAAAGCATAAAATCATGCAGATACAGGTCAGGAGCTTCAGTTAATGCTCACATCAACCAACAGAATGGGGAGAAAATGTGATCTCATTGATTTGGACTGTGGCATGATTATTGGTGCCAGATGGGCTAGTTTGAGTATTTCTGTAACTGCTGATCTCCTGGGATTTTATTGCACAACAGTCTCTAGAATTTACTCCGAATGGTGGCAAAAACGAAAAACATGAGCGGCAGTTCTGTGGATGGAAATGCCTTGTTGATGAGAGAAGACAACAGAGAATGGCCAGACTGGTTCGAACTGACAAAGTCTATGGTAACTCAGATAACCGCTCTGTACAATTGTGGTAAGAAGTATAGCACTCAGAATGTTATTCTGAGATGCGGGTTGGTGCTGATTTGGTGGCACGAGGGGGAACAACACAATATTAGGCAGGTGGTTTTAATGTTGTGGCTGATCAGTGTATGGTGCCCTTTTAAAACAAAGACTTGCCATTCTCAAAAAGGCACATTTACACAATGGTGCTTTGCTCCCATACAATCTACTTTCTTTGTGGCCTTTTTTATTTATTTATTTTAGTACTTTGTGTTCTTCACAAAGTTATAGAGATGTAATCTATAATGATGAGCTGGTGCAGTTCCCTGCTTCAGACTTTGAGGAAAGCTGGTCAGCGAGCAATTAGATAGGCATCAGAATTATTCCATGTATTCAGGAATGAATGACAAAAATCAAACAAACAAAACAGCTAGTACTGTATGCAGGGTTGGGCTGTAAAGGAATGCATATCAACGGCGTTACGTGTTCAGAATACAAAAATTAAGTAACTGTATTCAGCCCCCGTTAAGTTTTCTAGCACCTGTATTTAGAGTACAGTTAATTGTAACATTTTGTTAGAATATTTTTAGAATGGCATCGGAATGTTGTTTTTACACAAATATTAAATTTGAGCACACGATACATTGTTTCCCGCAATTGTAATTGCTGTGTTTTTATTATTTATTTAACATATCATACAAAGTGATTCACAACAAAATTTAAAATTGACAATATTAAAAGAAGTAAAAGAATTAAAAGCACCTAAAAAATAAGTGTCAGTAATATAAGTAAAAAATACAAAGAATAAATAGGCCTAAATATAGAAGCAAGCCTAGTTCAAATCATTCATAAACTAAATATTTGTCACAGGACCTCACTGCGTTGCTTGTTTAATTTCTGCAAGTGGCATCCAGTTATCATCTCGAAAATATGGTTAATTTGCATTTCGTATCCAATTTTGTGTCAAAATGTATTAATCTATGTCAGTCCAATGAAATAATAAAAATTAAAAAAAAAGTTTATAACATTCAAAAATCCCATTCTGATCATTCACAAACAACCCTGCTTGGTTGCTACAACGTCACAGCTTGGGGCTTTTGGGTCTTGGAGGTACAGGCAGCGTGGACAAGATATTGTAGTTGACCGCAAACTGCCATCTGTTTGCCTTATTCCTTCTAATTTAAAGAAATCAATGTAGTGCTAAGTTCATGAAATTTGCTGACAGATAGCTAGCTGGCTGTTTAGACTAACTTAGATGTCAATAGTGGAGATGTTGCTGTTCATATAAGATAATAATGACATATTACACAATTCTTCCAATTGTGCCTTGCTTATGTATTCTAAAATTATTTTTGTATTCTTCATACATTACTTTTTTATGTGATGCATCAGAATAAATTACTGAATACATTTAAGAGAGGGTATTTAGTATTCAGCCCAGAATACTGAGTATTCTGCCTAACCCTGCATGTATGCATAGCAGCACCAGTATGCATAGCAATACAGCAACCAGCTTTGACTTCTAATTTTGGCTTGCACATTTAAATATTCTTGCGTTTCAGCCCCAGCCCAGCTCACCGAACACTGAGAATATTTCTCTAATTAATACATTTCATGCCTCCTTTTCCTATTTTTGGAGCAGGAGAGAGGAAGGCAGGGTGTTCAAATATACTCCCATTTTCTTCTAACAGTGTCATTCTCTTTAAACGAAAGGAATAATGGTGACGAGTGATGTAACAGCGGAATTACACAAAAATGTAATGTGCTGTCTTTGTGTATATATCGCTAGTGTATACATACAGTTGTGCTTAAAAGTTTGCATACCTTGTGCAGTCTTTTGTAATAGTTGTCTATGAGGCCCCAAATTCTTGCAGGTGGTATAGCTGCCCATTTGTCTTGGCAAAATGCCTCCAGGTCATGCAAAGTCTTTGGTCGTCTTGCATGAACCGCACGTTTGAGATCTCCCCAGAGTGGCTCGATGATATTAAGGTCAGGAGACTGTGATGGCCACTCCAGAACCTTCACCTTTTTCTGCTGTAACCACTGGAGGGTCAACTTGGCCTTGTGCTTGGGGTCATTGTCATGCTGGAAAGTCCAAGAGCGTCCCATGCGCAGCTTTCATGCAGAAGAATGCAAATTGTCTGCCAGTATTTTCTGATAACATGCTGCATTCACCTTGCCATCAATTTTCACAAGATTCCCCGTGCCTTTAGAGCTCACACACCCCCAAAACATCAGTGAGCCGCCACCATGCTTCACAGTGGGGATGGTATTCTTTTCACTATAGGCCTTGTTGACCCCTCTCCAAATATAGCGCTTATGGTTGTGACCATAAAGCTCTATTTTGGTCTCGTCACTCCAAATAGTGTGCCAGAAGCTGTGAGGCATGTCAAGGTGTTGTCGGGCATATTGTAACCGGGCTTTTTTGTGGCATTGGTGCAGTAAAGTCTTCTTTCTGGCAACTCGACCATGCAGCTCATTTTTGTTCAAGTATCATCATATTGTGCTCCTTGAAACAACCACACCATCTTTTTCCAGAGCAGCCTGTATTTCTCCTGAGGTTACCTGTGGGTTTTTCTTTGTATCCCGAACAATTCTTCTGGCAGTTGTGGCTAAAATCTTTCTTTGTCTACCTCCAATTGTGCCTTGCCTATGTATTCTAAAATTATTTTTGTATTCTTCATACATTACTTTTTTATGTGATGCATCAGAATAAATTACTGAATACATTTAAGAGAGAGTATTTAGTATTCAGCGCAGAATACTGAGTATCAAGAGATCCCTGAATTTTCCACTTCTTAAGTGATTGAACAGTACTGACTGGCATTTTCAAGGCTTTGGATATCTTTTTATATCCTTTTCCATCTTTATAAAGTTCCATTACCTTGTTACGTAGGTCTTTTGACAGTCCTTTTCTGCTCCCCATGGCTCAGTATCTAGCCTGCTCAGTACATCCATGTGAGAGCTAACAAACACAGACACTAATTGCAATTTAAAAAGCCACAGGTGTGGGAAATTAACCTTTAAATGCCATTTAAACCTGTGTGTGTCACCTTGTGTGTCTGTAACAAGGTCAAACATTCAAGGGTATGTAAACGTTTGATCAGGGCCATTTGGGTGATTTCTGTTATCATTATGATTTAAAAAGGAACCAAACAACTAAGTGATAATAAATGGCTTCATATGATCACTATCCTTAAAATACTTTTATTTTGCATGATCAGTCATATTTTTAAAATCAATGCCAAAATTTCACAATTTCTGCCAGGGTATGCAAACTTTTGAGCACAACTGTATAGTATACACTGCGCAGATGGTGCAGTAATAGAACCTTAGAATTAAATTGCACTTGACCCAGCACATAAGCGCTTTGCACATCCAATTTTGCCAAACCCACCTGCGCCAAGCGCATGCTTGGGTGAAATACTAAAACTTCCTGGCCATTGATTTTGTGCGTATGACTTATGGCATAGTGCAGCACATAGCGCTTGTGCTCTAAAAACAGGGCCTTATGCAAAATTACTTCTAATGATTTTAAGACAACATTGCATATTAACAATGTGTAAGAAGTTATTGGAATATAATCATTTAAAGTCTGTAATAATACTGCTTCAAAAAAGGGGAGGTAAATTAAGGCACTAATAAGTATTATATTAAATACATTACCTGTATTAAATAATGCACTATTTACTGTAAAACTACTTTGAAACAATATGTATTGTGAAATGTGCTTAAAAAAAAAATCTTCAAAAATACAAATTCTCTAATTTTCTCACTCTCATGTTGTTCCAAACCCTGTATGAGTTTTTTTTTTTTTTTTTTGTGGAGCACAAAAGGAGATGTTAGCCTCCAAACAGTTACCATTCACTTATGAAAGTGCATGGTAACTGAGATTTATATGTTTCCAAAAATCATTGTTTGTGTTCCTCAGAATAAAGAAAGTCATACAAGTTTGGGTAAGAATATGATGACAGAATTTTCACTTTTGGGTGAACTATCCCTTGAAATACAATACTCTCCTTTGGCAATAAGCTTTCAAAGTGTCACTTCACAGTGGAAATTCATGCCACTGTGCAACTGTGCCTGGCTGACCCCGCAGCCATGTGTGAAATGTGACACGGCCCCTGGTTTCCCCTATAGGGGAGCTTTTACTAAGTGTGTGAGTTATGGACTGGAGTGTGTGGGCTGTTCGGGGCAGTATAGTTGTTGAGTGGGGGTAGAGAAGGGGTAAGATCAGTAGGGTGAGACAGTTAGTGTAAGTGAGAGAGAGAGAGAGACAGAACCATGCAGCTGTCCCTAGCATTCCAGGCGTGTCGTCAGTCCACAGATTGGAGAATTAAGAGGGACTAGGGACTGTGTGGCCATTTAGAAACTTTTCCTTTGGTCACTAATTTAGTTTGCTTTACGGACCCTTCTAAAAGACATCTTGACCACTCTGACCTTTCCTGGGCCAGAGGCACCCAATATGGTGGACCAGTATAACACCAACGAGGAGAAAATAATGAGAGATAGCCACACCAAGGAGATTGATTTGATCAACAGGGACCCCAAGCAGATCAATGAAGATGTTGTGAAGGTATGTGGAATTGTCGGTGTCACCATGCTTTAACCTAATAGATCTGGATGTGTTAAAAATTTTAGCATTGAAATGGTAGCTCAATTCATTCGAAATACCATTCAAACTTATTTGGTTTGAAAAGTATTTTTGGATAAGCCAGTAGCAAGCACAAAAAATAAAATAGAAATGACCTTTATGAGTCAAAATTATACAAAAGGCATAAATATATAAGGTTAATGCAAGTGGGATGACATAAAGTGGGACATCATTATGTGGATAGTCTTCAATTACTATTAAATCTGCATTATGTTAATCCAAAATTATGATGGGATGATGTTTTAGTAATTTGGATTGTATTAAAAAACAATGCCAATGAAAATTTGTCAGAAAGTGTACAACTTTACCTGTATTCACCAAAAATATGTTCCTAAACTGATGAATAATGCAAACTCTATGCTTATGTTTACTCATTAATTCACTAACTTTCTAAAAAGCACAATTAAAATAAGTGGATAGGTTGACTTGCTTGCGTGCATGCTGCACAACACTGTAGCTACAAGGCATTACCCAAAAATAGCATCAAACCCACTTCAACTGCCAGGACAGACCATAATATCAGTATTTATAGGAGGTAAAAGGGTGTGTCAGACAGAAAGACTTATTACTACTTCAGCAGCTTCTATGTGTTTCAACAATTCACATCACTGTGGACATTTTTTGCAATTGACAGTATATTGACTATTGACATACATACAATTTAAGTCATAAATTACAGTATGGTATTCAGTCACTGTTGACTGTGAATGTAATCATTCTGTTGTTGTTGTTAGCAACTCTCTATTGCTGTGATAGTTATTCTTGGTGGCATTACATTTATGGGAACAAATCTATAGTTCCATAACAAGATGTACAACAGTATTACAGGAAGTGTGAAAATAGCTTTTGTATATCTAGAGAGCTTCTTCACACCCTTATTCTTTTTTTTTTTTTCTTTTTTTTTTAGTTTGAGATTTACATTTTCACTAATCATCCTCTCAACTACAAGGCTTAATTCCAAATGATGTCCGCATCAAAGCACTAGTGCACTATGTTTTCTGCTGTCTAAACAAACATTGCATATTAATTGCGATCCCTTGAAGATGTGATACTTCTCTGTCTCAGATCTTAAATAGATGTTGCATAAAGATGGTAAATAACTTAATAAAATAGTTCATTTTAATGCTCTCTGTGGTTGTTATGAGTTTTGAAGCTAAAATAAACAAGGTGCCAGACTGCCACCTACTGATGGGGGAATTTTGATATCAAATGTCGCTGTTTGGAGTATTAATCATCACCCATTTTAGGAGTATTGTATGACCAGCAGAGAATCCATGCCACAAGTCTGCCAAGTTTTATTGTTGGCATTGACTTTTGATTGCTCAATATGTTGTAGATACATCATTTGCCAAGACGGTTTTGCCAACATATCTCTGCTTCATGCAAAAAAGCTTTATTCAAGTACATTTACATACATTAAGTCATTAAGGATATGCTTTTATCCAAAGTAGTCATATCTATGGCTGGATATGGATACAGATTTCACTATTACTTTCGATTCTGATTCACAAGCTCTCGATTCGATTGTGATTTTCATTCGATTTGATTTGGTTCCAATTAATTGAGGCATACTTCACTTATAATGCCCTTTATAAATACATTTAACCTCCTGAGACCCAAGTGTCACTGCCAACCATGTTAAAACAAAATTATACATTATAAATTCTGAATCTATGTACTGATTACCATTGTCCCATGTCTGCCATGGGACAATGTTGAGTGATCCAAACATCATCTGCAGCCTGAAACTTAACTTTATAATTCCAAGGGTTTTGTACTTGAGTATGTAATTTTAAAAAGTCCAGTTACCACAAACGATTGTGATTGGTCCATCCTAAGCAGCCCTAAGAAAAGTTACAGGTACTACGTGACCACGCTGAATAATGAAACTTTATTCTTACTTTAACAACACTTGAATTGAATATGCTGCAATGGATCGGGAGCCTGCTAGATTTGAAGGGTTAAAAAAAAAAAAAATAACGTTTTCACCTCTAGTACAAGGATTTCCAGGTTCTAATGCGCCTTAATATAACTTTTTATTTTAATAAACGAAGATTGCATCTGCACGTCAGTGGATGTATAGAATGAGCGGGGACACATCTGTTTTCATTTTGCTTCGCGATTTAACTGGAAAGGAGCGTGAGCTGCGCAAAAGCAGAGCCAGTAGAATGCGCATCTGTATGCACGAGAGAACCTCCCGCCTGCTGTCACTCAACGCCACTGATAACAACTGCAACGAGTACGAATCATGACATTAAACTTATTACAACACACACAAATGAAATGGAAACTCCTGCTCAAGAACTGGAGATGTTTCTACTGCATTAGACACTTATCTGAAGAAAACCATTTCAAAAAGTGGTGGGGACAAAACTGACAAAAGCAAAAAGTGGTAGGGACATGTCCCACCCGTCACACCTGTAAATGACGCCTAAGATTAGGGCATTTTTGCAGAATGTTCAACTGTACTGTATTTGACATTTTTGGCACATTTCCACATTACTGCAACTTGCCGAGCCTGTTAATGAGATCAACCAGTGGTTGTCTTGCGATCGACTGGTCGACCGTGATCTACGTAATTAGCACCCCTGGCTGTAAAATATCGATCTGCCGATTTTGAAAACCCATATAGTGATTGTTCAAATTGATATGATTTTGAAAAATATTTGTTGATACTTTTTACCCACCCCTAGTCATATCACATGGCTTGCAACAGAAAAGCTGAATATATTAGGCCTACTGGATAACACACTTGAAAGCAGCAATATTAATGTGTTTTCTTTTATTTTTTGTTAATTCAAGGTGGATTTTGAGGATGTGATAGCCGAGCCGGATGGCACCCACAGTATGGATGGAGTGTGGAAGGCCAGCTACACAACCTTTACCGTCTCCAAGTACTGGTGTTACCGTGTGCTGTCAGCTATCTTTGGCATCCCAGTGGCACTGCTGTGGGGCTTCTGTTTCGCATGCATCTCCTTCTGTCACATTTGGACTGTCATGCCCTGCATCAAGAGCTATCTGATCGAAACCCAGTGCCTGAGCCAAATCTACTCCCTCTGTATCCATACCTTCTGTGACCCCTTGTTCGAGGCACTGGGGAAAATATTCAGCAGCATTCGGATTGCCCTACGCAAAGAAGTTTAGATTTCTTAGTCGATATCAAAGTTTACATGCTCTGCCCTTTGAGTAAAATAAATTATTTTATAAATATTTAATTTGGGTTAAAGTGGTCATATCTTGAAGTCCGTTAAACAACTGGAAAAGACTACTGGTATATATACGAAAGCAATGTTGAAATACATACTGCCCCCATCCATCTGTATGGTTAAACCTATGCCATATTTGTCTCAGTGTCAGGCTTTGGGAGCAATTCAGGATTAAGCCACCTGCTTGTTCAGACAGTTTCATGTGATGAAAGGCCTTACAATGGAGAATATGTCTTATTAACTGATTTCATAAGGTTTCTCTCTTGGCTTGACAGGTTTAAAATGGGATGTTGCTGAGCATGGTATTTTTATCATGACAATGTCAGATGTATTCTGTATAACTATAAAATAAAGATTTAAGAATGGTTTGGAATGATCATCTATCTTCAAGAAAAATATTATTATTAGTGGTGCTTGCTTTTTCTCATACTTTGGTTTAGGCATTTCAACAAATCCCTAACTAATAAACTTCTAAGCATAACTAGTTCTTTACTGTTTCTGCAACAGACATGAATAATACCTCAAAGGTGCAGTTATTGGAGGAGTGTGCTGTTACTTTTCTAAATGATCAGCGATCAACTTGCAGACCATAAAGGGGGTTCACAAAAATTTAGAAATGTGTTAAAAATGCTAAGCAACTGCATAACAACACCCTTGAGCATAGTGTATGTGTACAACACACACAATATGTACAAATTATATTTATTAATCCCATAAATTGATAAACAGAGGGGGCTTGATAGATCAGAGAGTAATGCAGGGTGCACATGGTAACAAGCAATTTTATCAACAATTAACAGAAGAGCACACTGCAAGTGTGCACCCCTGAACACTACAGTAATTACTAATAGTAGAATGGCTACTAATAGTAGGCTAACCCACATGTTGTGTGTTTTGGAGGCTAGTCCCCAGCTTGGGATGCTGGTGTCACCACCAGGCCTTTTCTTCTTAACCAGAACCTAACCAGCAAAAATCAGCCTAGACCAGGAAACTGATGCTGGTCTAAACTGGTATTTTCAGTGGGAAAGATCATGGGACCACACAAGATAGGTTATACAATTAGAGGTCTTCCTTAAAAATAAAAACCAACAGATAAGGCTGAGAAACAATAGTTTTTCAGAAGAAAATCTTAACATAATAGTTTAATACTTTACAGAAGACATCTGTTCCTGGATGAGATTTAAACAAAGTCCACAACAAAATATGAACAGGATAGTTCACCCTAAATTCTGTCTAATTCTATTTACTCACCTTCATCCAAACTCCTATATTTTTTTCTTCCTTAAGGTGGCGCTAAGCAGTTTATAAAACCGAATAATTTAAGCCACATTAAATCTCAGGACTTTTTGTCTCTCATTTAAAAAATGTAAATGCCAGAGGGTATTTTCTTTTCTATTATCCTAATAATTCCAAAGGCTTTGTTACTGAGTATGGAAATCCACCACAGTAATTTAAAAAAGTCCAGTTACCAAAAACGATTGTGATTGGTCCAACCTAAGCAGCCCTAAGAAAAGTTACAAGTACTACATGACCACGCTGAATAATGAAACTGTATTCTTACTTCAACAACACTTGAATTGAATATGCTGCAATGGATTAGGAGCCTGCTAGATTTGAAGGGCAAAAAAAAAAAAAAATAACGTTTTCACTTCTAGTACAAGGATTTCCAGGTTCTAATCTGCCCTAATATAACTTTTTATTTTAATAAATGAAGATTGCATTTGCACGCCAGTGGATGTATAGAATGAGCGCTGAATAATGAAACTTTATTCTTACTTTAATAACACTTGAATTGAATATGTTGCAATGGAGCCTGATAGATTTGAAGGGCAAAAAAAAAAAAAAAAAAAGAGCATGTGCCCATTGCTTATATAGTTAATCGGACCATTTTGCACAGGCAAGTACACCACTCACACTTTCTTCCAAAAATATAAAATAAATCCAATTTCAACTAGTTTCTTATGAGAACAACAAATTTATCTGTCTTCATTTGTTTGACGCAGGTTGCTTTAACAATTACCAGCAACTACAGCTAAACAGTTTATTAAGCACACCCATGTTACAGATTGGGAAAATGAAAAATTAAATGGAGTTATAAACAAAGGTTCAGGAGGAGCCTACTCATCTGATCCTATTAATCAATTACACTAAAACATGTATAAGCAGAGCTCACCTCTCTCCCAGCGCTCATCGCTTCTAGCAAGCAACCATGGCCGACCCAGACGAGCTTGAACGCTTCACCTCAGACGACGAGTTATCTCTCGAGTCAGAAATTCCTCGGCACTCCTCTGAGCCCCGACTCGCACCCCAAGATTCCACTATCCCGACTTCCAACGAAAAGAATAGAGGTCGTTCAACACCCTCAGCAAGCGGCAACCTCTCCGTTTCCTCCCCAGGCCAGTTTTTCTCTTCCGGTTCAGCCCCCAACTTACACCCTCTATACCGCAACTCCCGTTGCAGCTCCATCACATGCACTTGCCATGGAACCACCACCAATTTCCAGCCATCTCCGATCACAGATTTTATCAGGTGCTGATATAGATTTGGCTTCTCTTCTCTCCTCAGTCTCTAACTGTGAATCGTCATGCTCCCTTGACTGCGGGGCATTCTCTAATTCTTAAACATTCCAATCCCAACCCAAACCGCATACTTACCCTAGCTGAATTCTCCCTACCCTTTGGAAGATATACAGATGTTATGTGCTCCATTTTCCCAAATGACTGCCTAACTATAATTGCCAAACTCTCTCTTTCCTTCGGAGGCTGCCATTTCTATACCTACCACAAACTCTTCTCTGCCAAATGTGCAGCAAGAGTTGACCATTTGAACCAATGTCCATACTGGGGCGCCCTAGACATGGAACTCTACAATAGAGTTTTTCTTGGCTGTCGCAATGTCTCTTGTGCCATCTGTGGATCTTCAGATCACCAATCCTCCTCTTGCCTTCTAATCAACCCTCACGTTCCAGAACCTAAATCAACTCCCAAAACTGTCAAATCAACCTCATGTCCCGCAGCCAAGGGTCAAAAATCTCCTCAAATTAAAATACAAACAATAAAATAATTACTTTCAATTCAGGAACGCAAGTATGCAACAACTTCAATGAGTTTGGTTGCCCTAGACAACACTGTCGCTTTCTCCACATCTATAATTACTGTCTTGGCTTAAGAACTAAATAAAAACACTCTAACAAAAAAACATTTCTTTTCAGGTCTAAGCCAAGGTTTAGAAAGCCTACCAGATATCAGCATAATCTGCAGTAATTTACAGTCAGCGTTGGCAGAACCAGAGGTCATTGACACTATCCTAAAAAAGGAACTAGATCAAGGTTTCATGATTGGCCCCTTTGACCCTCCCCCCTTTAAACTCTTCCACATCAGTCCCATCGGGATTGCTACAAGGAAATTCTCAGGAAAAAAGTGTATTATCATCAACCTTTCAGCACCCCATGAAAACCTCTACCCAGGCATCAACAGTCTAATCCCAGTTGATGAGAACTCCCTTCAATATCACAACGTAGACCAAGCTATTAAATTGATTAAAACTGCCAGCCAAGGGGCCTGGTTCGCTAAAGTCGACATCACCTCTGCTTTTAAAGTTATGCCAATGCAACCCGACTTCTGGCACCTTTTCCGGATTCACTGGTGAGACAAATACTACTTTGATGTCCGACTAACCTTTGGATGCGAAAGTAGCCCCAAAATCTTTGATATGCTCTCTGAAGCCCTCTGCCGGATCATGTCAAATAACTACGCAATTCCCCTCCTTATACATCTGCTCGATGACTTTCTCACTGTTTCCTCAAACAACTCCCCACCAGCAGCCCACCTCTCCACTGTCGTAACTTGGAGTCCCCATCTCCCCTGAGAAAACATCAGGCCCTTCCACTACAATCGAGTTCTTGGGAATCAATCTCGACATGATCAAATTCCAAGCCGCTCTCCCCAGGGGAAAAAATCGATTGAATCATAATCTTTTCCTACCTCCTGGATTCCCCTCAATGCACTAAACGCGACTTGCTCTCCCTGCTCGGCCATCTCGACTTTGCTATGCTTATGGTGCCCCAAGGTTGCCCTTTCATCTCCCACATCCTCACCCTAGCCTCATCTACTCCAGATCTAAATGACCAAGTACATTTAAACCTGCCATGCCAATTTACAGTTATGGCTCTCATTTCTCAAACAATGGAATAGACTCTCCTTCTACGAAGACCTCCTCTCTACCCCCAGCGACCTGCAGTTATTCACTGATGCTGCCCCCACCATAGGGTTTGGAATTTACTTTCAAAACCACTGATATTATCTGGTCTTCCCCAATCAGATGTTTCCACCACCTTATTTGAACTATATCCTATTGTAGCAGCAGCTAATCTGTGGGGAAATCTAAAAGCATACTTTTCCACTGTGACAATCAAGGAACAGTCCAATGTATCAATAAAGGCCATTCACATTCCCTGAAATTCATGCCACTATTAAGATGTCTCATTTGGATCTCCACCTGCGACCAATTCATCATCAAAGCACAACACATCCCAAGTTGTAAAAATCAAATTGCTGACTGCCTCCCTCGTTTTCTCTTCCAGAAATTCAGGACATTGGCCCCAGAAGCAGACAAGACTCCAACTCAAGTGCCTCCCTTTTCGGAACTGATCTTCCAGTAAACCATCCACTCAGACACCTCCACAGCCTATCTCGTGACCTTATAATTCAAGCAATCTCCCCAAGAACACTCCAAACTTACTGGTTAGCATGGAATAGCTTCAAGCTTTTCCATCTAAGTAACAGCATTCCCTTTCCCAATTTTTCACTCATCTCTATCTCCTCATTCTCTACCCACCTCCATATTTCAAAGCATTTGCAATCTGGAACAATCAAAGTATACCTAAGTGGCATACACTTCTTCTACGAACTAATCCATGGCCAACAATGCCCCTCACTAAACAACCCCCAAATTTCTCTCCTCACTAAAGGAATCCAAAAAATCCAGCTCACCAGAACCGATTCGAGGCAACCTCTGACCCTAGACCTATTACAAAGATGCCTAACCACTCTCCGTTCAGGCTATCATTCACACAACACATCTATAACACTGGACGCTATGTTCAGTCTCTCCTTCTTTGGTTTTCTCCAAAGCTCAGAAATCTCCATAAATTCCAAATTTGATCCTAGTATTCACCCCACTTTTTCAAACCTCCAAATTCTAAATAATGACACCATCAGATTCCATATTAAACAAAGCAAAACAGATCAAATTAAATATGGCCATTCCATCTTCATCTTTAATCTACAAACCCCCATCCAACCCTACCAAGCCCTCAGTCACTACTTAGCCTACAGAGAAACCCAAATTCATTCCCCCACAGACCCACTACTTGTTAATGATGACCACAAGCTAGTCTCGAGACACTGGTTTCAAAAACACCTCAAATGCATCCTGCTTTAATCAGGTATACTACCCAATCTCTTCTCCCTTCATTCGTTCCATGTAGGAGCTGCAACAACATCCTTCCAAAAAGGCTTACCTGACCTCAAATTAAAGCTCTCAGAAGGTGGTCCTTCGAAACCTTCCACTCTTATATCAGAACAGACCTGGCACACATTAGACAAGCTCACAAAAATCTTATCGCTTCCCAATAAATCAGTTACACAGCATTTTGAACATTTTGAACCCACTGGTGCGTACTATGTTTCTCTCGAATTGCAGTGAGGGCCCTGAATCGTGGCTAGGGCTTTCCCATTCAAAAAGTCTGCCCCCCCCCCCTTTCGAATCGCAGTGTGAGCCCTCCCATTCGAATCATAGCTTGAATTTCATGTTCATTCAACTCATGGGCTCTCCTGTTCGAATTGCAGTTTGGCTTTCCCAATCAAAGGCAGCCGGGGGCCCCCATTCGAGTCACAGTGAGGGTTCTCCCCTTTTTGAAACATGTGAGCTACTATGTTCTATTTTTATCGTGGGCTCACCCGCTCGAATTGCAGTGTGGGCTCTCCTGATCGAACAAATTAGGTCCGGAGTCGGCCCTCAAACACAGCTGTGCCTCAAAACTAACTACTTTGCCAGCACTGGCCCACAGGACCGGTCACCCGACGAGCCCCTCTTGTCTCGATGGTTTGGGCCTCTTCATTAATTTCCGTCAAGGCCCAACATCCTAACAACTCGAGGGACTTCAATTCTCCGACTCAACACGCTCCAGCAGGAGACCTATTCTTTGGGTGTTTTACCAGTTTCTAGGTAATTCTTTCAGCTCATCTATCACCTTCCTCTTCTCTGTTCTGTCCCCCAGGCAGATCCTTGTATGAGGCTGCCTCTGCAAGTAGCATCGGCCTGGTGTTACCTGAGCATTTCTTCCCCCATGGTGCGCATCGGGTAGGGCCCAAATTGTTTGTTTGTTTTTCTTCAAATTTTTAAACATTTTTGGGGATCTTATTTCTGTCTATACAAATATTCAGCTCTCCATGTTATCCAAAGCTTGCTGTCCTTTAATCTTTTCTCCTTTTTGGGGGGAATCTAAGATCGTGCCTTCTCTCTTGTTCGAGCCCTTCTTCTCCTTGGACAGCAAGCCAAACACGTTTAGCATTATCATAATATTTACCTCTTCCTAGGATCAGGCAAGGAGGTAAACTCGTGAATTATTTTTTAACGGATGAACTAAGCATTATTCTTCTTGTCATTTCAGAATTCATAATAATAAAAACCTTCTATTTTCCCCCTTTTGCCCTATTCAATAAAAGGAATGGCTGCCATTACATTATATTATGAAAGTCTGTTTGCTTTCAAGCAGCCTACACTCTGGATGATTAATATTTGAGTTTGAGTAAAATTGCCTCATTATCCTACACTTCTTAAAACATTTACTCACAGTTAGACGTATCAACACATTCAATTTATTTCAATAAATATACACTATATCTACACATTTTAAATGCAAATAGGCAGTATATTTTTCAGGAGTAAAAATCAGTAGCTTTATAAATTAAAGAGTAACAGAACTTCAGTGAATAGTGTATTTAAACACTGTAAAATAAATCTTCTGCTGATAATACTGCCTTTATCATTTTCCTTAAAAAGTAAAAGCAGATTTTCTTTTTTGCAGCACTAGTAAACAATTGTGTTAAATGTACTTGTCCTCTTGAGTGTAAACGCTTTTCCTTTATAAAATATTTTATGGAGATGCAGCAACAAAAATAGACTGAAACCGTAGTTTTTAGAGCAATAAGTAAAAATATTTAACTGGAATAAACACTTACTGTAAAAATTACTCTCTCTTACAAGACTAACAACAATATAATGGAAAGGAGTAACAATGAATACTAAAGAACAGTGACAACAACATGAATGTCTATGTGCCAAAATAGTCAAACTAAAAGTGCTTGTGTTCTTTATGACATTTTTATTTTTTATTTTTTATAAATATTTGTCAGTGTTCTCTTTTAAAAGTCCATTAAAAAGAGCAACTGACCATGTTTGTCATTGGGTTCTAAATGAAATAGAGGGGATTTCAACACTTTGTGTCTTCAACATCTTTTTTTCATCTGTGCGTTCTTAAATCCATGAGTTGTTTTACATTCTGACAAACAGTTTTTGATGTATAAAATGACATGACCCTGCTGTCCACTTCAGTACAAAATATGTCAAACTTGATCAGTGAAAAATATATTTTTCACTACTGTTTTTTTCATGAATGAGTATTTTAAGGGGAGTTGTAAGTACTCTCAAAATGGCAGAGGGCGGATCAAATACCTCCACCTGACCTCTGCAGTTAAAAAAAACAAAGCTGTGTAATACATTCCAGTTTCAACAGACATGTTCTTGGTCCCCCTGTAAGACATTCGGGCTCTTTCCCATGTTTACATCTCATAAACATAGTCCACAACTAAATGAAGGGAAGGAACAGTTTACTCTGTCTTCGTTTTGTTGCTCCTCAAGGATCTTAAGAGATAAGAAAATGAGTGAGTTTCAGCAAAAGAAGTGCAAAAAGTGGAGTGATTAAAACTGCATTGGGAATGAATAATTCCCAAAAGAAAACAAAACTGAGGTTAACTTCATTATGAGATTTAGCTTAAATTACAGTCTTGTGTACTAAATGGGTTTCTGTTTTTAACTGTCCTTTCCTTAATCTGAATCTCTCAGGCTTTCAAAAATGTCAGAAAATGGATATATGACTTATGTGATGGAAGTCTGGGTGATGCTCCTCTGGCTGCTGGTGCTTTTGATGACATAGGTGGAGCAGTTGCTCTTGCGCGAGTCGTGTTCCTGATCACAACGACACTGTGAGGACTTCAGATACAGTGAGGAACAACACAGCAGGCTCTGCTTCAGGTCGTGGAATAGATGTCCAGCGAAAAACATGTAGATCCAGGGGTTACAGCAGCTGTTCAGGCTAGCCAGTAACATGGAGATGATAAAGGGCATGGCTGCAAGGGAGAAGAAGAGAATATCTTAAATTAATCAATGTACAGTACTTGAGCAGAATGAACAACAATTTCAATAGAATCAGAATCAGAATCAGCTTTATTGTCAAGTATGCTTACACATACAAGGAGCTTCCAGTGTACAACAATACAAAAACAATACAAAAACAGCAGCAAGACATAGATAATAATAAAAAATAAAAGATAGTTATAAACATACATACATACACACACAGACACACACATACACATATGTAGTGCAATCTAATACAAATCTGTTATCTGTTATGTACAGTGCAAATACAAATCTGTTATGTACAGTGCAAATGTTTTTTTGTTTTTTTTTTCAGAGGAATGAAATGGCAGAAGAGGTTGGATGTGTTGGATAAATATAAAAAAAAGACTAAACTGTGTATTGCACATAGTTATTGTTCAATGGGGCAATTTAACTGTTCATGAGATGGATAGCCTGAGGGAAAAAACTGTTCCTGTGACTGACGGTTCTGGTGCTCAGAGCTCTGAATCGTCAGCCAGAAGGCAACAGTTCAAAAAGGTAGTGGGCAGGGTGAGTGGGGTCCAGAGTGATTTTTCCAGCCTTTTTCCTCACTCTGGAAGTGGATAGTTCTTGAAGGGGGGGCAGGGGGCAACCAATAATCCTCTCAGCAGTCCGAATTGTCCTTTGTAGTCTTCTGATGTCTGATTTCGTAGCTGAACCAAACCAGACAGTTATTGAAGTGCAGAGGACAGACTCAATGACCGCTGAGTAGAACTATCAGCAGCGCCTGTGGCAGGTTGAACTTCCTCAGCTGGCGAAGGAAGTACAACCTCTGCTGGGCCTTTTTCACAATGGAGTCAATGTGTGTCTCCCACTTCAGGTCCTGTGAGATGGTAGTGCCCAGGAGCCTGAATGACTCCACTGCTGCCACAGTGCTGTTTAGAATGGTGAGGGAGGTCAGTGTTGGGGTGTTCCTCCTAAAGTCCACAATCATCTCCACTGTTTTGAGCGTGTTCAGCTCAAGGTTGTTTTGACTGCACCAGACAGCCATCTGTTCAACCTCCCTTCTGTATGCAGACTCATCGTCATCTCGGATGAGGCCGATGACAGTGGTGTTGTCTGCAAACTTCAGGAGCTTGACAGAGGTGTCCTTGGCGATGCAGTCATTGGTGTAGAGGGAGAAGAGTAGTGGAGAGAGCACACATCCCTGGGGGGCACCAGTGCTGATTGTACAGATGCTGGAAGTGAGTTTCCTCTGTCTCACAAGCTGCTGCCTGTCCGTCAGAAAGCTGGTAATCCACTGACAGATTTGGTGTAATTTATTCTGGAATATAGCTGGGATGATGGTGTTGAAAGCCAAACTGAAGTCCACAAAAAGGATCCTTGCATATGTCCCTGGTCTGTCCAGATGTTGCAGGATATGATGCAATCCCATGTTGACTGCATCGTCCATAGACCTGTTTGCTCAATAGCCACATTATACTGTATTTAGTCTCAGCCCTAGACCACCCACAGTCTGTTTTCTCACCGTCTGATGCATATTGTGCTAAACTAGTTAGTTATTTCTCAATCTGGCAAATTTAATCTGATTAGCTGACTTCACGCACCTTCTCAGTTTATCAGTCTGCCTCGAAACAAAGTTGTGTTGAAACAACCAGTACTATTGAGAATGAAAAACAAATTCAATGGATTTGCAAGAAAAGTGGCATCAAATATTTTAAAGATATTCAGAGTTTAGGAGCAACTTAATGGCTGCAGAATATTTATGCTGATATTTGCAGTTATTCAACATTATTTGAATAGGCTGGTGTCCTGTCTTTAAACTTCACACTGAGCAAAAATATCAGTCCCTCATATCTGATAATAATATGTCTTGATTCTGAATGAATAACTACAATCTGGGAAAGATGATACACATGATTTCTCTTGTCAGTCATTACATGCTTATTCAACTGTTGTTTGCCAATGTAGTACTTTATTTTGGCTTAAGCATCTTGATAAGGGCCCTTCACCACTCTGATGTTTATCTTGGAAGTGCAGAAAGGCAAAAATTGGGAAGTCTTCATGTTAATCAGCACAAGGCCCTAAGCATAGACAGGTTTTCATTCGTTCCTTCCAAAATATGTCAGGATCTCTATACATGGTGATCAAAGTGAATTGGTGTCACATCCAAAGCATTTTTGTCACATTACTTTTATCATAACAAAAACAGTGTGTTGTAATCAGTAGAATCTGTATTGTCTTTGAGTTGTCCCCAGTATATTTAAGAACTTGAACAGCAAACAGATTAATTAGAATAAACAGCAAATCATAATTTTAGTTCATAACAATGTTGAAAGATCTACTAAGCAAGAGAGTACAAGATGATTGACTTTGGTAAATTGGTTTTACTCCTGTTTACATTAAAGCAATAAGCCACTGAACTGTACTACATTGATTTCACCATGGCTAAGGGTTGTTCTGAGGCACGACACAAAGTGGAAAATCAACTTATACATGGTAAATTCATGTAATGCACACCCTCGAGTGGCTAACTGCCTTTGATAAAAAACAATCCATAATAATATTTAACTATTAAATAATAATTAGAGCTGTCAGAATTAACGCATTAACGCATGTGATTAAATAAAAAAGTTTAACACGTTAATTTTTCTTAATCGTGATTAATGCATTGACTTTTATGCAGCAAAAACACTTGTTGGAAGGGCGGAAGCTTTATGATGTGTCCACCCAGAGTCATTACACTGACGTACACACCACACTCACACACAACATCGCTTCCGTGTCAGTGATCAACTGATGGGGAAAGGAGCTCTTAATGCTATTTGATGTACAATGCCCAGAATGGAGTTGTGATAGAAATTAAGTATTTTTCAGCCTATGTGAGGCATGATGTGTTTACCACTGAAGCACGCCAAGTCTTAACCATCACCGAAATGCAGAATGAGATGTTTCTGTCTGCAAGCGCTTTTCATGGGGAGTTAAAAGCGATGCTGACATTGATGCCCTGATGCGAATCATGAACGTGGCTTCATGATTCATAATGTAAGAAAGCCGATAGCCATAGTCTGCTGGCAGATTAATATTTGAGAGGATGAGAGTTTAACAGGTTTAATGCTCATTGCAATGAAAATGCAACCTACGGGGAGACTAGTTGTTTTAATTAGTCAACCTCCCAATTAGACTTTTGGACATGTTTAATGTTTCTTGAATTGGTGCTATTTTAGTGCATTTATTTTTTTATACAGTGGAAGGCTTTGTTTGAAAACTGTTAATAACGCATTATTTTGTTACATGTTGTTTTGTTTTCTTTCATAAGAAGGAAATAAATGAATTTTGAATTTTGTCAAATTTCGAAAAATCTCGAAATCTTTGATTAATCACGATTAACTACAAAAAATTACGCGATTAATCATGATGAAAAAAATTATTTACTGACAGCACTAATAATAATATAATAATATTACTTGAATAATACAAAATTTTTATAATTTATTAACATTTATTTGCAGTTACTATTTATATAAGTAATAATAATAATAATAATCTGAATAAACAATTCTTTCACAGATTAAAATAGTTAATTATCCTAACTGTTGGCTGTTTACAGTTGACAAGCAACATAGATATATATCGACAGTATTTTTGGTATAATGTTGATTATCACAAATTAATATGGTCTCTCCTTTTCTAAAAAAAAGAAGAAGAAGCAAAAATCAAGGTTACAGTTAGGCTCATGATACTCTGTGATACTCACAGTTTCAGAAGCACAGTATAGCAACAAGACGTAAACAATATGTGTGTTTACATGATTTTAGGCTACATCTACATTAATCTGGATACATATGAAAACAGTGTTTTCGTTTGTTTCTGAAACGCTCTCTGTCCACACTGCCGTTTTCAAGCGTTTTCCAAAAGTTGCCAATCCACAATGAAACGTATTAAAACGCTTAAATCCCCTTACTGCACAAGCTATAAATTGCCATTGCACGTACGGTCTGAAACGCAATTGGCCTTGTGTTCTGTCAACGGACACCAATTTGAGGAAACTTCCCGTCGCTTTTAAAGGAATGCAATGTGAAGGTTGTACAAAGTAACATGTATCTTTACCAACGCTATCAAAGTGAATAACTGCTGGCTGTCATTTTGACTATTTTGGGTTGAATGGACACATGACTGTGTCACATGACAACATATACGTCATCGTTTTCGGATATCTCTGTCTTAGTGATGGGAAGATCGGATCATTTCACTGACTAGAATCTTTGAGTCTCGTTCAGCAAAATGAACGAAACTTTATTCAAGTCATTTCGTTCATTTGAGCAGAATGAAATTAAAATGTTACATTTTCAATAGCCAAATCCCCCCAACACGTCTACTTACGCAAACTTTGATTATAGTCCCAATAAGAAAAAATTGACAATGCAGCCAAGGACAAATTATGAGAAACAGAAAGATTAGTTCACCTCTGGAATCTTCTTGTCCGAGTCGTTCGTTCTTTTGTAACTGCTTATCGTATACGGCTGTCACGTGACATAAGAACGAACGACTCGGACCAGAAGACTCGAGAGGTGAACTAATCATTTCTGTTTCCTGTACAGCACCTATGCGGTTTTCACGTAACAAACGAACGGAGATTACGCAATGCACATGCACGGCCAACACAAAATGAACGGATCACTCTCTGAGACTACTCGTTCTTCTGAGTCACATAAAAGATTCACTCTTCGATCACTACTCTGTCTTCCCTGTCCACACTACAATGCGAAGGCAGCGTTTTCAAATGTATTCACATGGGAGAGTGTTTTCAAAAAGCATTTTCGCTGACAAAAGCGCCATCTCAATGTGGACGGAAGGCCAAACGTAGAGAAAACAATGTGTCTTCAAATGAAAATGTGTTAGTGTGGACGTGACCTTAGTGTGATAAAATCGCTTACTAAAGTTTTTTGTTTAAAATTATATCTAATTTTACAACTTCACTGCCATGATGACATAACGCCATAAACCCTAACACCACCAGAAACATTTTTACAACTTTACAGCTCAAATAATACCCAAGTTTTAAAGAAAATAATTTATAAAAGTGCTTTTATAAAATTATAAGCTTCAAATTTCTGCCTTTAAACCCTCCAAAAAAATGTCCCCATTCACTTCCACCCTTGAACCCGGAATGTTCCTTTAACCTGTTGATGTGCATTTTTTAAACAGTCTTAAAATTCTCTAAACTGTAAGTGCAATTGTCACAACTCTTTTATGGGACATCACAACTCTATTGCATGTCTGCAAAATGTAGTAACTTACCCAACACATTTAATTCATGCTTAAAAACCTAGTTATTGTGTCAGTAAATTGGCCAATGCCACCAAAATGAAAAGAATTTTGTCATCATGTGAGCCGTACTGGTCAAAATGTTTAAATGTGTTTTTACCATGACATTCAACCCTGGAAATGTTTGTTATATACAAATTTCATTTTTGTTCTACTTTTTTGTTGACAATGACTGTTTACTGTTCTATACAAGAATGTCAGTTTTGTCTCGCTGAATGCTATTGTGTATCACACTGAGCTTTTCAGATACCGAAAAATGATATGCACATTTGTATATATACAGTAAATTTATTTTTGTAGCAATGTTACATGTAAACAGAAAATTCACATTTGCATGTCCATTTTTACAAATTTCTTACATATAAAGTCAAATATAGTGAACAGAAAATTGCCACAAAAGGACATCCATGCAAAAAAATAAATAAAAAAACACAACAATGAAAAAACCTGCAGTAGTTCTGTAAAAAAACTATAAATTGTACCTCCTCACAGTACGTAACACTACAAGTTCCCATCTTCTTGTTGGACATCCTGTCGCCATTGTTGGTCTCGCTAGAGATTTACCAGACATCACAAACATTCCATGTCATAGATATTTATGGAATATAAATGTATGTCTGACAGATTTTGATAATTGAATGGATCATTTTGCATGTGATGGCTCACACGATTAATCAACTCATCAGTTTTGATCAGCAAGCCATATGCATTTAGTTATTGTTCATATTGTAGACAACTACTTACTCTTTTGCACACATGTGCCAAAACACATGCAGTTTGCTTGAATAAGAAATTCAAATCTGGTATGAACAAGAAACTAACTGTTCAGAGATTTTAACTTATTGTTTTGAAAAAAAATATATATTCTAATTCGAGAATTGAGCCAAAACGATTGAAAAAAACTGTAATGTATGTAAATGTACATGGCTATGAAATAAATAAATTCTACATGAATAGAAAAATCCATTTGGATGAAAAAAGAAGAATCTGACACACAAGCCATGAACCAATTTAGCCTTTTCATAAAACCTTTCTGAAAATATGCTGCATTTTCTGCATTTTGAAAGAGTTAAAAGACTATGTTTCAGGAGTAGGAAAGCAGCCATCATGTTTAAATTTCATGGTGAATTTCTACACTGGTGCAGTCTGATTTATACTGGCTATAGCGCTGGTTTGGTGCTGGTAAAGCTAGTGGACTAGCATAACTATTTTGTTAACTAAATGATAAAGCTGGTTGACCAACATGATTCCCTCTGGTGAAGCTAGTTAACTGAGGAAATCTTGCAGGTTAAGCTAATAAAAAAATTAATTAAAAAAAGCTAGTGGGAAACAGCATCCAGAACAAACCATGAATTGGCTTTTCCACAGTACCGTATATTCTGTACAGTATATTCTACCAAAGGGCCAAACAGCAGAAGGTGAGAACAACTTCAAAACATAGTTATAGTATAAATATATTCATATAGTAAACTATGAAACCATACAGTCCTGTGCATTTGTGTGCCAATGAGGTCTGAACCTGTAGATTTAGGTATAATTTATTCCTTACATTAACAGCCATGAATATCATCCCAAAATATGAATTGCTGTAGGTAGTAAATGAGTATGTCCTACACTATCTTACACCATATTAGTATATCTTACACCACCTTACAATAACATACTGTACATTAGACACAAGATGCACTTGCGAAACCACTGACAGTGCAGTTTATTTAACCTACAGTACAGTAGACCTCAGGGAAGATTCCCAGTTTAATTTGACATGAATGTAAACAAGTTTGTGAGGCATACAGTCAGTTCAGTAGGTTGTAATGTCATTTGCATCATATGTCATTTCTAATTTTCACAACACATGATTTTTAAGATTTTTGGTCCACTGGAAATTCTGAATTGTTAAATTTCGTTCGTCAGCTGAATGAGGGAGGGAGGGAGTTTAGAGTCACATGGGGTAACCTCCTCGTGGTCGCTATAATGTGGTTCATTCTCGGTGGGGCGCGTGGTGAGTTGGGCACGGATGCCGCGGTGGATGGGGTGAAGCCTCCACATGCACTATGTCTCCGTGGCAATGCGCTCAACAAGCCACGTGATAAAATGCGCAGGTTGATGATCTCAGATGCAGAGGCAACTGGGATTCATCCTCCGCCACCCAGACTGAGGCGAATCACTACGCGACCACGAGGACTTAAAAGCGCACTGGGAATTGGGCATTCCAAATTGGGTGAAAAAGGAAAAAAGAAATGGCTGTGCACAAAACCATGCCGTGGTCAATAAATGAGATGCAGACGTTCCTCTCGTTAGTAGCCGAGGAGAAGATCCAACAAGAACTGGATGGGGCGACGCAAAACGAAAAAGTCTTTCAGGAAGTGTCTCAGCAGCTCTTGGCTGAACACAGCTACCACCAGACCTACCAACAGTGTAGGGAAAAGTTTAAAAACTTAAAAGTGACTACAGAATCATCAAGGACCACAACAGCCAGAGTGGTTCAAACAGAAGAAAGTGGAAGTGGTTCGACCAAATGGAGGCGAGCAATGGGAGGGAGAGTGCCCTGGACTCGGCCACGGCGTTGTTGGAGTCCACGATGGAGGATGGTACGTTTTGTTACGTTAACTCTATATTCTGCTTGAAAGCTTCACTTTATTTAGTTGACCACCTACTGGAAAGCTTGCTTCAAAAACAACCAGGCCAATTTAACTGTAACACTTGTGTAAAATCACCATGCAACTGCTTTATGCAGCACAATGAGCTAGTAACTAACAGCTTTATGGTCAGTAATGTTCTTGAGTTGTTGTTGCTAGTTTGTTTTGTGTCGCAGTAATTCGTGCAATACAAGCAAATTGTACAAACTTTCTGTTTCAGTTTCAGATGTGTTTGTGCTGCGTTTAAGATGATGTCACAGCAGTAGAGGCAGTGCAACTATGACGATCAGTCCATAATCCCACCCACGTTGAGGCTGCACTAAACTGCAGTGGAAAAGCAAGCTCAGAAAAGTAAAGTGGGCAGAGTCGAGTCGAGTCGAACCGTAACTTGCAGTGGAAAATTGCCATAAGGCCTGGAGGATCTTCAGAGAGTTCCACCAGTGTGGCATGTGATGAACCCCAAATAGTGCTTCAAGTATATTTTAATTTTTACAGTACAACCGATTTAACAAACTGTGCATTTATGCCTCACAGCCTCATTTTTATTCACATAAAATAATTGCTTCAACCCTGACTAGGTCAGTTAAAACAAGACCACCCAGTAGAAGGTCCATTTTCACTGATTTGTTTGGATCAGCAGGGCAAACAAAATCCTTTGAATTTTACTCCAGAACAAAAAGTTATTTAAATGAATGTTCTGTAAGGTACACATTGATTAACTAAGGTCGAAATAGGTTGAAAAGAACTTGATTATTAATGTAATTTGCATTTGTGTGCTCTGCCATTTCAAATGCCAAGATTAAAAATTGGAAATTTCCACTTTTGATCCTTTAGTCTCTCAGAGAAGAGGAAATTGAATTTAGAAATAAAGGAGTCAGCTTCAAATACAACTGGAGCTTCAGTCATCATTGATTTGCTCCTTGATGTACAGTATTATTTGTGCTGAGTATTATACACAATATTTGTGCTGAACTCACAGGCAAAAGTGAAAACCAGACAAGCACATCTCTGACTGCTCTGTAGCATTGGAAGTTTGATTAATCTAAAGAGAGAGAAAGTTAGAGAATATTCTTTAATATGTGATTCTTGAGAGCTCTTAAAAATGGTTTCTGGGCTGCAAAAGTCACAGTTTTTTTTTTTAAAGTTCCTGTAGCTCCATTGTTAGAGGATGACCCTAGCAATGCCAATGTCATGGGTTCGATCCCTAGAGAACAAAAATACAGAGAAATTTGTACCTTGAATGCACTGTACTGTAAGTCACTTTGGAAAGTATTTGTCAATAGTCTCTACTCTAGAGTACAAAGAGTTCTTACAGGCCTGCTGGAAAATGTCATCCAATTTACCATTTACTACATTTTCATTGGGTTAAATTACTATTATGAAGGTCCTTAAAATATCTTTATAGAATTAGAGATGGAAGGTCCCTGCAACTCACACCATGCAAGTCATTTTAGGAACCCTAGGTCAGTGAGTAATGTAATTTATCCAAATGTTGATCTTGAAATTCAGTATTTTCTTTTGCAAAGATTTCTACTTTTAAAAGGTGAAAGACTTGTCTGTTTTTTTCTCTCTCAAGCAACATTAGTCCCCTTACCTTACAGAAATTGATTTTTAAAAGCATCTAATTGCTGCTGGGCAAAATTGGTAAAATCTCTGAGTTTCAGTTAATTGACATTCTCTTTCAAACACAGAAAAGAACCCTTAAAACAATTCATTACTGTTAATTCCAAGACTATGTAATGTGTATTTTGCAGGGGTGGATTATGACTAGCAAGCGCCCCTGGCCAATTTTCTTTTAGGGCCCCCCCGGTCCAATTATCTTTCAAAGTTGAGATTCACGCAGTCAATTTTCATTGATTTAAGTCTCTTTTAATACCTACTCTTTTTAACAGTCAGATTAACTCAAACATACAGCAATGGTCATGGTAAAGAAACCGCTCAACCGAAACAGATTTACTGAACAGCCCCTGTTCTTAAAGAGACTCATACTCAAATGGCAGACCACGATCCGTGCCTGGACCCAGCAAAGGGTCAATACGGACCAAACAGCACCAAACTTAACGATACTGAAGTCAATAAATTTATTTCAGACAGCTTTCAAGCATGATTGACTGGGCGCAGTTTACCAAGTGCAGTGCAGCCTCTCTCTGACTGTGTCTTGTTTCGAAGGCTGCACACTAGGTAGGATGTGTCCTTTGAAGGCTGCAGTATACCAAGTGTCCTCCTTTGAACAAGCTTCATTTAAACGAGACTGCCTTCTTAGGACAAACGGAAACAGAACTTATCATGGTTGCTATGACAGTGCGCCACTCTGTAACAAGCCCGAGCGCTTTGAGTGAGAAGGGAACAAAGTCCCTTTGGAAGGGAATGTATGAGGTAAATTTTTGGAGAGTTTTAATGATGTAGAGAGAAAAGAAAATAGATTTTACAGGTGTACTTTTAGTCTATAATACTTTATTTTAATCATATATTACTATAATTATACATATTATATACTCTGCACCCGTCTACTGAGTTAATTCAACATGGGAATTAACATTACTTGCATTCGAACATCATATTTCGAGCAAATTGGCATCATTTTATTTAGACAAATGATGTTAATTTCCGTTGCAAAGAATTGTGGGCTGTGAGTGCCCACGAAGGATACACTTCATGCATCCTCCGTATTCCTGTGAAAGTCCTACTCGCTTTTCTGAAACGAGACAACCTCGATGATTTATGCGGCCAACAAATGCGACCTCTGGAGGACGCAGCCTTCGAAATGAGACACATCATTATAACTCTCCAAAAAAAAATTTTATCCCCTTTTTTCTCCCAATTTGGAATGCCCAATTCTCACTACTTAGTAGGTCCTCGTGGTGGCACGATTACTCACCTCAATCTGGGTGGCAGAGGACAAGTCTCAGTTGCCTCTGCTTCTGAGACAGTCAATCCGGGCATCTTATCACGTGGCTCGTTGTGCATGACACCGTGGAGACTCTTAGCATGTGGAGGCTGATGCTATTCTCCGTGATCCACGCACAACTTACCATGCGTCCCATTGAGAGCGAGAAACCCTAATCGCGACCATGAGGAGGTTACCCCATGTGACTCTACCCTCCTTAGCAACCGGGCCAATTTGGTTTCTTAGGAGACCTGGCTGGAGTCACTCAGCACGCCCTGGATTCTAACTCGTGACTCCAGGGGTGGTAGTCAGCGTCAATACTCACTGAGCTACCCAGGCCCCATTTCATCAAACACTTTAAATATAAAGAATTTAACAAATAGACTCCTACAGCATATGCATATGGGGTTTGGTAAAACTTGGCAAAAAGTTCAGGCAGTTCTGGCTCGTGCTGTTTTATCTTTTCTAACTCATCTGAATGATGAGGTGCATTCCATTCAGAAGTGACCATCCCCATTGTGAGAGCTTCAAAGGGTTGAAAGGTGTGGGGCTCAAAAATAGTGGTCATTATATTGTAAATTCTGTTTGCAATGACCCTACAGCCTGGCTACCATAATTATTCTCCCATTGAAAAGCCCTGTGAAGGCATCATGTAAGCCAAAATCCCCTAGAGTAGATTATATTAACAGAATTTTTAAATGATCTAAGAGTCTGTTTTTGAATGTTCATGATTTCAAACTTCAGAGGTCAAAACTTACACACAAGCCTCTTTCTTTCTTTCTTTTTCTTACTGAAAGACCTGTAAAAATGTCTAACTTCAAGCATATAAATCTATTTTAAACTTTCAGACAAGGTTTTGTCAAACCAACATTATAGTTTGTCTTTACAAACTTTACATTTCTTGGTCAGTACTTTTGTACCACACAAAATAAAATATCAATATCTTCTTTAGTATAATAAATGTTTTTGTTCGACAGCACTTCATTCAAAGCATAAAGCTTAACCATAAAAACTTTAAAGAGTGGCTCAAAAAAAAAAAAAAAGAATAATAATAATTCCCTGGGCACTAGCCCCACTGGCCCGGTCTGTAATACACCTATGGTATTTTGCTCAGTAACCTGATGGTTCTGATGAAACGCTTGAGCTTCTAAAACATTAGCTAAATTATCTCAATTATCTTCTTAACTAATTTTTTGGAACGCTTAAAAAGATTCTTTAGGGTTTCTGAAAGCTGTTGTTAGACTGACTGTGTATTGAGATATGTATGTTGAGAATGACACAGTATTGAATTTCAAGAGATTTCCCGGGGTTTTATATCCAGGTTACCCAAATCTGTGTTATAAGGTCATTGACATCACAGGAGTGAATTAATAATAACTATGACTCATTGACAGTCAGACGGAATCTTGATATGTTCTACACTCAGACGACACTAATTTGACATCACAGACATATTAATATCAGGCAAGAATTTTATTGCTAGTCTGAATGTCTTGTAGACTTACGTGGTAAGATTAAATCAATATGAGTGTGTGGGTTTGTTTTCTGTAGTTATTAAGAATGCACTATTGCATTTGCTTAGATGCACTAATTAGTAACTGAAAGAGTTCCTAAAAATATAAATATTTATCTGGATTTTCTCAGGAAAAAGAACATTTCAAACAATAATAAAGATAAAACATGTATCTTATAACTTTTTTCTAGTAGTAAGACAGTATTCTATATCATTTATGTCTGACTGAAATTAAACTATATACTGTAATCATTGATGTTACTGTTATGCTCTCATAGGGTTTACAAAAGATTTAGCAAAGAGCAGGTATTTTCTGATGGTAAAAAACCTGGGACATGTGTGAAACAACATTTACATAATTAGAAGAAAAACTAAAGCAAGGCTAAATGTTAATTTATCATATACAATACATAATAGCCTCCTCATCCCTCTATAATAGAAAAATGGTAACACTTTGCAGTAAGGTTCCATTCATTAACATTAGTTAATGAATTAGGTATCATGAACTAACAATGAACAACAGATTTTTTCAGCATTAATTCATCTTTGTTAATGATAGTTTATAAAAATACAATTGTTCATTGTTAGTTTATGTTAGCTCATAGTGCATTAAAGGAATAGTTCACCCAAAAGTGAACCTCCATGCGTGACCTTGCCAATGAGCTTATGTCACACAAGAGGTCATGAACTCACCCCTACCAGAGCTGGACAGAAGCGAAAATTTGTAGTTAAAAAGTATATAAGTATTGTCTTGTTTCTGAAAATGATCAATCATTTCAGTTCAGAAGAAGTTTATTTATCGACTGGAGTCATGTGGATTATTTTGATTCTGCCTAAATATGCATTTTGGACCATCATAATTGGTGGCCTTTTACTTGCATTGGTTGGAGATAGAAGCCTGGAATCCTCTTCTAAAATCGTAAATTCTGTTCTGATGAAGAAAGAAACTCTGATACATCTTGGATGGCCTGAAGGTGAGTAAATTATCAGCAAATTTTCATTTTGGATGAACTATTCCTTTAACTAATGTTAACATACAACTTTGATTTTATAAAATGTATCACTAAGGTATATGTTGAAATTAGCTGTAAAAGTATTTCCATTGTTAGTTAATGTTTACTAATGTTGTTAACTAATGTTAAAAAGTGGAACCTTATTTTAAAGTGTTACCGGAAAAAATAATAGTTCTATATTATAAGTTCTCATTTGTTGCATTGGGATGCAATGATGATGTCTCATACTGCAGAAGGTCATGATTTAAGCAGGGCAGCTCTGCTGCATATTGATGTTTCCCCAAGGCCAATCTGTATGGCTCTGACATGTACAAATTGTATAAGTAAAATGCCCATCACAGAAAACCTATGATGTAGGCTTTTTATCTTTTCTAAATAATTACAATAAATCAAAACATAAGGCTTCTCTCTGGAGAATTTTATTGTCCATCTCACATGGTTTTGAAAACTTATTAGGCTACTAAAATTTGTGTGCTGTGTAGGCCTAATCATATTTGCATTTCAAGAAAATATTATTGCCTATGGTAGCTGATTATGTGTCTGTCTGGTCGTGTACGATTTCTTGGGAGAGAAAAATCATCAAAAGGTAGGCTACATCACAAACGTTTGTCAAACGTTGCTTCAGTAGTGTGAAATAAGGCGATGTCTTGACAGTAAGTAGTCTGCTACCCTGACTGATGCATCCATCTATTACTGTATGTGATTTGATTAATGTAAACTTAATGTAAGGGGCCGTTCAGACCTAACGCTTTCTTGAAAAAAAGAAAAGAATAAAAGAAAAGCTAGACACAGCGCAACGAACAGAACGCAGGTGTCTCATGACGCGTTTTAAAAAGTTGAAATAATTTTTAACTTGACACGGTGTCAAAAAACAAAACAAAACAAAAACAAAAAAAAACAACAACAACAACAACAACAACAAAAAAAAAAAAAAAAAAAAGGCAGCGAGACACTGCACAACTGTGAAAGACTTCCGTCTAGAGCAATTGAAAAACAGCCGACGCAAAAACGCGTTCTGTGTGAACGGTTCCGTAACTGTTTAATTCACATGTCTCTATTATATTGCGGTCATATTGTTGGCACTTCTCTTTCAACAATTCATAGAACCTAACAAAGTGAAAATACACTGAAAAAAATAAAAAAATAAAAAAATAAAAAAGCTTTAAACTAAGAAACAAAACATGACATTTAGTAAATTATGAAGAAGAGTTGTTGTAGTGGGAAACTTTATGTAGTAACTGGCACCAAAATAGCTAATGAAAATACCTAATCTAACCTATAATTAATTAAAAGACAATTAAAACTTTCATCAGTAATGCCACTATTAAACTATATCAAAAAATCAGTCTAGCTAATAAGTAAACGCTTCAGCCGCTGCGGCTGACTTTACGCGCCATGAAGTTCGGACCATAATTTGTCAGACTGTGGTAATCAACGTACCTTCCCTTGGTGCTTCTGGATCCCAGGCTGACCACATCTGTACGAAGAAAAACGGAGTCCAGCACACTATATAAGCCAGCACAATCACAAAAGTCATTTTAACGGTGGTGATTTTGGCCTTGGAAATGAGTTTGACGCTGCTGACCCGGGCGAGCGCGTTGGCTTTCGATGCCTTAGTTGTGAGAGTGATACACTGGTCCCCCTTCGTTTTCCTTTTAAAGTTTTGCCATATTTTAAAGCTTATCAGTCCGTAGCAGCCACTCAGTATGGCCACTGGTATGATGTATATTGTCAGACTTATCCATGTAATGTAGGCTTTTGCTCCCCAAGGCTGCACGAAATCTCCCCAGCAATCGTAGACTCCATGACCAATCTCACGTAAGGAGAATATATAAACTTGTGGGACACTGAAAACTAAGCTTAGTGCCCAAGAAACAATCACATAACAGCGGTCCTTTCGCTTGTGTAAAGAACGAAGGGGCTGACAGATAGCAATACATCTGTCTATGGACATCAGCACGAGCATGTAAGTGGAGGCGAACATCCCGACCGTCTGAAGATATTTTACCAACCTGCAAAGGATGTCTGGCCCGTAGAAGCGAAAGGTGATGTCCCAAATGAGTTGAGGCAGAACCTGGAAGACAGCCACCACCAGGTCTGCAATGCTGAGGTGCTTCATGAAGTAATACATGCGCGACTGAGTGTGCTTGGCTGTGTAGATCGCAATAAGGACGCATAGGTTACCAGCAAGAGCCAAAAACAGCACCAAGGCCAGCACAGTAACTTCCACTTTGGCCACCTCTTCATTTCTCTTCAGGGGGTTCACTGTCTGGTTTACACCAAAGGTCTCATTGCCGACGCTGGAGTTTCTAGATGACTCGTTGAAGGTCCAAAAGTCTTGCTCCTTGAAGATCTCCTCCATGGTGCCAGCAAAGCGCACGTCTACCTCTCCATAAATTTATCAATCAACCTGCCAGCTTTCCTCGCGCATATTCAGACAGTTAATTTAATATAGCCTAACAGGTGCCACCCGAGAGATTTGGATACACTGGGTCCTTTACTGCTTGGTGGTGATCCCTCAGTTGCTTTCAAACTGTAGTGAAAAGTACATACACAACAGGCATGTTTTTTTATTTTATTTTATTTTATTTTTTTTTTTACCTCTAAATCCATCACATTCGTATTTTATACAGTAATGAGTTAAGTCAAACACAATATGCAATTATCCACCGATTGCAAATTTAAGATTATCAATACACTATTTATTCACAACTGATTTTTATTTTATTTTATTAAATGTTAAATATAAGTTTTAATGTGTTTGTATTCAGGTACTTACAATTATTATCCATTTTAGCAGGTCCTCCACTTGCTGTCCGTGTGGGTGTAAAGGAGAGTCCTAGAAGTGGAGAACCCTCCTTTGCTCTCACTCGGCTCGCACTGAATGGACCGCGTCACAATATCATCACTTATACATCTTCTCAATGGTTCTCCACTAAAAATTCCCCATGACGTCCACTAGGGGCCGTATGCGCTATTGCAAATCAGTATAACAGCCTGAATGGGTGAAATGGCATTACATGTTTTGCAGTGTGCTTTCTTGCGTGTTAACTGTCTTGTAATTAGTGAATACATTTTCTTTTTAAAGGTGTTCACCATTTAATAATGAAAATTAATTCAATGTTAAGGGGAACAAGTCAACATAATTAAAACAGGAAAATACAGCAGAATCAGGTGGAGGTATTCCCCTTGGAAAAAAGATGTTTATTTATAACACCCTCTCCTCTAAAATAATTGAGATTTATACAAAACCCCTATCTTCACACAAAATATAATTATATACAGTAGACCTATTACAGGTATAATGCTGTAGGCCTGTATATATGGAGTTAAATTTGTGCCACAATTCTGTGCGTATATTTTACTATAATTACTCAATATATTTTGAGCATGCAAAAAGTTATTCTGCATGCGTTTGAACTCAAACAAATCAGAATCAAATTTGTGCTCTAAATAAAGTTTGAAAGTGTGCTGATGTCAACATCTGCACAGAATTCTGACATTAATGTTACTCCTTTGTTTTGTGTGCAAGATCTCACTCTGCGTGCGCTCAGAACTTTAGACCGCTTGCTTGCTTTTCCACCAGTATTCTGACAAGTCCCGCCTCCTACGTCAGTATTGGCTATTAGGAGCTGTTAAGGAGTGCTCTGCAATTGCAGAGTTGGGGTAGCTACAGCAACCATGAACATGGTTCATGTTCAAGAGTTAACAAGCACAATGTTCAGTACACACTTTATATACTGTATAATGGAGTTATAATTACAAAATTTATTTACCCCGTGGATTATAAGCATACCAGGGATACTGTAAGGCTTAATTTATTGTAAGATTTACAAAATATATAGCCTGGGATCATGCAATACCAAGAAAATCTTTCCCAGTGTTTTATTTTTTTTATTATTTTTAATTTTTTTTTTGCACTAAAAATATTTGAGGGTTCAGAATACTGTACATTTAATTAACCCCAAACTATGACAGGTGACATAATTAGCCACTTTTCCTTTTCTACCATTTCTTCTCATTAATCAGTTTTGCCATAAGGGTTGTGGTAGAATGCATAAACTAAAAAACAAAACAAAACAAAAAAACAAACAAAAAAACAGCATACTGAACTTGCTTTACCACACTGCTTTGAAATGCAAACATAAACAGCTCTTCTGATCTAATATCAAGAATAGAATGGAATAGAATATGTTCATTTAGGCAATATTTATAATATTCATAATATTTATACAGGTGTGCTCAAAAGTTTGCATACCCTGGCAGAAATTGTGAAATTTTGGCATTGATTTTGAAAATATGACTGATCATGCAAAAAAAACTGTCTTTTATTTAAGGATAGTGATCATATGAAGCCATTTATTATCACATAATTGTTTGGCTCCTTTTTAAATCATAATGATAACAGAAATCACCCAAATGGCCCTGATCAAAAGTTTACATACCCTTGAATGTTTGGCCTTGTTACAAACACACAAGGTGACACACACAGGTTTAAATGGCAATTAAAGGTTAATTTCCCACACCAGTGGCTTTTTAAATTGCAATTAGTGTCTGTGTATAAATAGTCAATGAGTTTGTTAGCTCTCACGTGGATGCACTGAGCAGGCTAGATACTGAGCCATGGGGAGCAGAAATTAACTGCCAAAAGACCTGCGTAACAAGGTAATGGAACTTTATAAAGATGGAAAAGGATATAAAAAGATATCCAAAGCCTTGAAAATGCCAGTCAGTACTGTTCAATCACTTATTAAGAAGTGGAAAATTCGGGTATCTCTTGATACCAAGCCAAGGTCAGGTAGACCAAGAAAGATTTCAGCCACAACTGCCAGAAGAATTGTTCGGGATACAAAGAAAAACCCACAGGTAACCTCAGGAGAAATACAGGCTGCTCTGGAAAAAGACGGTATTGTTGTTTCAAGGAGCATAATACGATGATACTTGAACAAAAATGAGCTGCATGGTCGAGCTGCCAGAAAGAAGCCTTTACTGCGCCAATGCCACAAAAAAGCCCGATTACAATAGGCCCGACAACACCTTGACATGCCTCACAGCTTCTGGCACACTGTAATTTGGAGCGACGAGACCAAAATAGAGCTTTATGGTCACAACCATAAGCGGTATGTTTTGAGAGGGGTCAACAAGTTATACAGTGAAAAGAATACCATCCCCACTGTGAAGCATGGTGGTGGCTCACTGATGTTTTGGGGGTGTGTGAGCTCTAAAGGCACGGGGAATCTTGTGAAAATTGATGGCAAGATGAATGCAGCATGTTATCAGAAAATACTGGCAGACAATTTGCATTCTTCTGCACGAAAGCTGCGCATGGGACGCTCTTGGACTTTCCAGCACGACAATGACCCTAAGCACAAGGCCAAGTTGACCCTCCAGTGGTTACAACTGAAAAAGTTGAAGGTTCTGGAGTGGCCATCACAGTCTCCTGACCTTAATATCATCAAGCCACTCTGGGGAGATCTCAAACGTGCAGTTCATGCAAGATGACCAAAGACTTTGCATGACCTGGAGGCATTTTGCCAAGACGAATGGGCAGTTATACCACCTGCAAGAATTTGGGGCCTCGTAGACAACTATTACAAAAGACTGCACACTGTCATTGATGCTAAAGGGGGCAATACACAGTATTAAGAACTAAGGGTATGCAGACTTTTGAACAGGGGTCATTTCATTTTTTTCTTTGTTGCCATGTTTTGTTTTATGATTGTGCCATTCTCTTATAACCTACAGTTGAATATGAATTCCATAAGAAATAAAAGAAATGTGTTTTGCCTGCTCACTCATGTTTTCTTTAAAAATGGTACATATATTACCAATTCTCCAAGGGTATGCAAACTTTTGAGCACAACTGTAATACACAAGGCTTTTGTCACACCTGACATATACACACTAAAGAAGGTGGACAAAATAACATGTTTATTAAAGAAAATAATATTTCATGTAATAATAACAACAAGAAGAATGTTCAGTGTTGCTAATCCATGGCAGACTATAATCTGGTCACACCTATTTTAATAAACTGCTCTCTCAGAATATCCTAGCTAACGTGGCCAAGGTAGTAGCTATGCAAGTTTAACTTGAAAACCTAGACAGCTAGCCAAGAGAAACAAATACTATTGTAGACCTAACTAAGAAGACAGCTAGCCATACAGTTAGCTAGCTAGTAAGCCTATTGGAATTGTACAGACTAAAAAATAAAAAATAATATATATATATATATATATATATATATATATATATATATATATATATATATATATATATATTTTTTTTTTTTATCATAAAGGGTTAAATAAAACAGTTAAGTCAACAAAAGAGCTACTAACTTACTTAAGCTTAATTAATGATCCTCCTCTTCTCTTCCTTCTGTTTTGATTAGCAGTATGATTGGTGATATAACCAGCCAATCAAAATTTACCCCCTCATCTCTGGTTGGCTGAAATTATAGCTCATTGTAACACTGTGACCCTGTTGAGCAAGCTAGCAGTCAAAGCTATGAACACACTCAGAGTGGGTAAGAGGAGAGTGCGAGTGAGATCTTTCACTCGTAAAAAATAATGGAGTTCAGAAATTCTAGAATTCTATGCAAATTCACTTCCAAATAAACTTTATTCAAGCACAACATTGGTTTTTAGTTTGCTTAAAAGGAATTCATCTTTGCAAGAAGACATATTGCTTTACAGAACTGAGTTCACACACATGCAAAGTACCTTTTTGTGCACTCAAAATATAATCTCGTGCACTCAGAATTGTTGCACAAATATAACTCCATATACACTCATTGAGCACTTTATTAGGAACACTATGCATTCTGAGATGCTATTCTGCTCACTACAATTGTACAGAGTGGTTATCTGAGTTACCGTAGCCGTTTTTTGTTTTTGGCACCATTCTGAGTAAACTTTAAAGACTGATGTGCATGTAAATCCCAGGAGATCAGCAGTTATAGAAATACTCAAACCAGCCCGTCTGGCACAAACAATCATGCCACAGTCGAAATCACTGAGATAAAATGTTTTCCCTAATCTGATGGTTGATGTGAACATTAACAGAAGTTCCTAACCCGTATCTGAATTATTTTATGTATTGCACTGCTACCACACAATTGACTGTTTAGATAATCGCATGAATATGTAGATGTACAGGTGTTCCTAATAAAGTGCTCAGTGAGTGTATAATGCCAACTCAACAGCTTAATCTAACCAAAATGCATCTCATGGTTCTACATGAGAGAGTCCCTGATGCATGAGGTCTAATGGTGTTTTAGTAATCAAACACTTAACAGGAATCACTTAATGGTACGTCAAACAAAGGTAAATATTGTGGTACATCAGGTTGGTTCAAAGTCGACCCTACCAGCCTCTGCAAACCAAGTTACTTCTGATTGTTTACAATAGTTGTCCTTTCATGGTCCATTGCTACCTAGTCGATGGCCATTTGTGAGTTTATGTGCCTGTGTTCTATCAACTTAATCATAATAATATACAGAACATGTATCAAGAGCTTCATTCATCACTGTTACACTGTTTGACCTTTGATAGTGGGGGGAAAATTCAATATTTTTACTTTTAGTTTTTTACACATTACATAGATTGGGCTTTGATTCTTCTTTTTTTTTTTATGAGTATGTTGTCTTTTTCTGATCATAAAAAAAAAAAAACCCACTAAAGGTCAGACTAAGTATACCTTCACAAAGACAGATGTTTTTACAAATGCACACAGTGAGAGACAGAGGCCCAGAGACAGGGTGGAAAATTATTATATATGACCAATATGACTGTTTTTGTGCAAAAAACTATACTAACATTATAAGTGAGATACTTTAAAAAATAAATAAATAAATAAATAAATAAAAATAAAAAAAAAGAAAGAAATTATGTCATGACCCCTTTAAAATAGGACCCAAAGGTATCATAAAAGTACATGAATGTGTCATATTCCAAGTCTGTGGGGTCAGCAATATAATTGCATTACAATGTATAGGTTTAATTTAGGTTTATAATTTTTCTTAAAATGTAGAGGTCTTTGACATTGTTTTTTACATTTCCCTCATAACTAAATTGACCTGTTGTGTTATTTTACTTTGTTAGGATCCTCTGTTTGGGCAGTATACTACACAGTAGAAAAGAATTACATTTTTGGGAATTCTTAGCCATTGAAGAAACATTTCTATGTCCAGCTGGTCAGAAAGATATCCAGATAGCCAGCTGACAGACACTCCTTTGACAAATGCAGATCCAATTTTAATGGTATGATGTGATAAATGATTCACACATGTTGAAGGATATGTTGTAGTTTTAATGAGAAAAAAAAAAAAAAAAAAAAACATGCCTTAAGCATTTTGGTGAGTTTTGAGACCTTGGGCTGACAATGATAAGTGAATAATTACTTAAATGTTTTTTTTTTTGTTTGTTTGTTTTTATTTGTTCTTTACAAAACTTTGAATATAATGCATTGTGCAAAATGTCTACATATGTGTTCCACACAAGAAAATCACACAGGTTTCAAATCAAACCACATGGTGAGTAGATACACCCAAAAAAATATTTTATCCTATTTTTAAGATTTATGCATTTAAATTTATTAACAGAATTCAATCAAATTGAACTGTGTAATTGTCAACTAAATTAAGTTAATAAAACTTAAATATTGTGGGTTTTTCTATTTATTTATTTATTTATTTTTAAGATAACTCAATTCAATTTCATGGAATTTTGTTATGAAATTGAAATGTGTAAATCTTAAAATTATTTTTTTGAGTGTAATGACAGAAAATATATTTTTGGACAAACTGTTCTTTTAGTTCACCACAATGCAGCCAACAATTCCTCACCACAATTCCCTAATTTATATACAATCAACATTATTAATCTTTTAATATAATTAATTCATTTAAAAAATAAATAAGTTGTTTTTAAGACCATCAAATCTTTAATCCTAAACTGTGCCTAATGCCAGTCCTGCACTCTGTCGTCTTGATATAAGCAGATAACAATAAGTTGCACAGACAACTACCTGATCTTGCAGAAAGTATCCACTCTGACAGTACAAGCATATTACTGTCATATTACCACAGGCGTCTCTTCTCACTAGTGCTGCAAGTATTACACTGCAAGACACAAAGACTACTGTAATTCACTTCTCATGACTCTGCTGTTATAATTTATAATAATTTAATAAACAATATAAGGGCAATTCAAATTAAAAAGGCAACTGAAAAGGAAAAATAATGAATAAAATTATAAAAGCTTAATTAATTGTTTTCCATCCTATGGTGCACCTTTGATGACAATAGAGATATGCCTAGAATAGAAATATGCCTTTATATGATGTCATGTGTCTTAGGATATATGACATTATAGATTCTGGTCTTCTTTGGGGGGCAATACTACTCTACACTTCAAGGCTGAAAGAGAAAAGGTGCATTCTCTTTATGAACATAGACAAGCTAGACAAGATATTACTATATATATATATATATATATATATATATATATAAACAATATGAAACATTGTTTGAGGCCAGTGTTCAGATTACTGCAAATCACCAGTAAATGAAATGAACACAGGGTAGTTCAGACTTGGGTAAGAACCTTGCTGAAACTCTATATATGGAGTGAGATACCCTCACTTTCCAATCTCCCTCTAACCTCTAAAGAGTTATGTTTTTTTTTTTTTTCTTTTTGTTTTGACAGCACTGAGATAAGATGAAAATAACTTGAGTATGGTCCATAAATGCAAAATGTGAAGGCTTATTCTATTTGATATGGTCATATTTTTGTATTTTCTACAAGACCGAGTGAATTAGGACATCTCATTCAGAGAGATCTTCAGATCAAGCCAGACTCTCCAAAAATAGGGTTTAAAATTGCCTAGACTATTGAACTCTGAAATGTGTTACAGAACGTTTTCCTACAAGCGCAATCTGAGGCCTCTCATCTGTACATTTTTTATGAGATATAAAATGCATCGCATTTCATTACAGATATGAAATGAAAAATCCAAGCAAACAGCTGCTCTTACTAAGCAATGAGATCTCATCACAATACATCACTCTCATACACATTCATTATTCATAGGGGTTTAATTCATACAGTAACAGGCCCATTTTAATAGAAAAGTCTTAAAGAACATGGAATTAAATTAAAGAACGCAAGATCAAGGCAGGTAAACATAAACATACAGAATATTAATGTACTTCAAAAAACCAGTGTGCATAATGAACTGTATGTTTAATGGGTGGGAATTAATGTATAAACTGTCCCTTTGCCTCAGCTTCATTCAAAGAAGAGCAAATCCCAGCCTACAAAGTCTCATTTACTTTAATCAAATTTAATCTTCTTAGTGAACGAAATTAACTTATTAGCCTGTCAGACAGAGAAAGGGAAAAAGAGACAGAGAGAGATAGACTCTTTTTAAATGCAGATTGACAGAAAGGAGCCCTGGGGTCTAAGTTTGGCTAACTTTGTCTTCATAATAAAGCAATCCTTTGTGTTTCTTATGGACAAGTAACTTCAGAGGTCTTTGAGCACATCTGTTAAGTTGGGGGTCATATATATCTTATTTATCTTTTCAAAGCATTGCAATGTCTAATTTCAATGGAAAAGTAACTAGTCAGTGTTGCTGCCTAAAACGTGAATAAACGGGAGGACTGCATTGGACTCTCTAGTTCAGGGTTTCCAAAACGGGGGTTCGCGAACCCCTGGGGGTTTGCGAGGGAACTCCAGGGGGTTCGTGAGAGAGTGTAGAGATTGCATACAAAATATGTCCATCATTTACTGATTTTTAAAAATGGGATCATTTTTCAATATGTATAATTAAGGGGTATCTGCCTAGTTCGGCCCGGCATGCATTAGTAGGTGTTCTTCTCTGAACTCTTAGAATGTTTCTACAGAATTCTGCATACAGGGATTCTATGGGGTGTTTGTCCCATCTAGAGTAATCTGCAATACAAGGTGGACCTCACATCCGAACAGAGCAATAGGCATAATAATACTATCAAAGATTTTACACCAAATTGTTACAGGAATGTCTATTTAGGTAAATTTGCCCTTAATAGCATTGAATGCTCTTCTAGTTTTCTCTTTTAGTGCATTCACTACCAGACAAAAAACCCTGAAACACTGATTTTAAGACGTTTTAAATAGTGTAGGGTGTGTTCTATTACAGTGTTTCCCAGTGTGAATGTGTATCTGGTTTCCTGTAATCTGGCTTTTTTATGGAAGATCATAATATTAGTTTATTTTGACTGTCAGGGCCCAGTTCTGACCGTAGTTACCCAGCAGGTCTAGGTGCTGCTGTAGCCCTTATGCAGTAGCTGACACCAGAACCGGATTATCTGCATAGAGAAGAAATTTAACTTCAGAATTATTTAGAGTAAGACCGGGTGTTGCAGATTGTTCCAGTAGCACTGCTAACTCATTAATGTAAAAGTTTAACAGAGCTGGACTCAAACTGCAGCCCTGTCTCACTCCATGCCCTTGAGTGAAGAATTCTGTTCTTTTATCGCCAATTTTAACTCTGAACCTGTTGTCCGAATACACAGATTTGATTGTGTCGTACATTTTACCCCCAATGCAGGATTGTAGAATTTTATAACAAAGACCATTGTGCCAAATGGAATCAAATGCTTTTTTTAAATCAACAAAACATGCATACATTTTGCCATTGCTTTTTGATACACGTGCTGGTTGACTATTGTGTGTAGCGTGTGAATGTGGTCGGTGGTGAGGTGGATTGGCAGGAATCCAATCTAACTCTTACTCAAGAAATTGTGCTTGGTAAGCAAGGCCTGTATCTGGGCATTCAGGAATCAACAGAAAGTCTCCCCAGATTACTGTTCACACAAATGCCTCAGTAGTTATTGGGGTCGAATTTGACTCCACTCTTATATAATGTGTGTATTAAGCCCATACTCCAGTATCAGGAAAGTAGCCAGTTTGCAGAACCAGATTGAACAGTTTTAACAAGGCCTCCTGCATTACTGCAGGGCTGTGCTTCAGCATTTCTGTTCTAATGTTGTCTAAACCACATGCCTTTCTAGGTTTTAGTTTCTTAAGTGCATCTGTCAATTCTTCTAAAGATAGTCTAAAGAGTTTTGGTTATTTTTTATTGTAGATTCCAATTGACTGCATGTTTTTCTGGTCAGGTGTGAGATTTTCTGGAGAAATTTCTTTGAATAATTTTTTTAAATAGCCTTTCCATAATTCCCCATATTGTATGGTTATGTCCTGGCTATGTTGTTTATTTAGATTGTTCCATTTTTCCTAGAACTGATTATCATTAATTGAGTCTTCAGTTTAATTAAGAGTGTGGTTTAAATGTTGTTGCTTTTTGTGGTGTATTGTATTTTTATAATCCCTGAGTGCTTCACTATCATTTTGTCTGGTTTCAGCTTTGTGTGTTTCTCTGTGCTTTTGGTTGGAGAGCTGTCTGAGTAGTTTTCTTTTAATTTTACATTCATTATCAAACCAAATTTCATCCCCAGTTTTTAGTTTAGTTTTCTTGTTTGTACGGAGTAGGTTTGCTCTGATTGAGCACCTTTGATAAATATAATTTATTTGTTGTACTGCAGAATTTACATCAGTCTTGTTAGCCATAATCTGTGTTATTTGAAATCTATTGATTAGGTTGGACATTACTTTGGAGCTAATTGCGCTAAGGAATTCAGACTCACATTTTGGGGACCATTTGTATGTTGGGTTTAGTTTGAACAGATTGCTGGGCTCTTGGTCTGTTCTATGGTGTTGAATTTTCTTTAGGAACACATTAATTTGACAGTGGTCTGATAAGGAAGAATGTAGTCTGACAGTGAATGCATGTATGTAGGAGGGGTCCATGTCTATATTGGCACAGTCGACTACACAAGCCCCAAGAGCTGAGTAGTATGTGAATCGACCTAAAGAGTCCCCTCGGATCCTACCATTAAGCATATACAGACCCAGGCCTCAACAGAGACACACTAACTCCTTACCGTTTTTGTTAACTGTACTGTCCGGATTGCTCCATGTTGTAGTGGTGAGGGTTAGATGTGTGTTGGCTTTCAGTATGTGGTTATTCCCATTAGTATCTATAATGTCCATGTGCAGGCGGGGGTGTTGTTGAGCGCCGATCTGTGGAGAGTAAGGCTGGGAAAGCTGAGAGGTTAAGGATTTACACCTGTGCTAACAGCTGTTTGTGTTTTCAGTGATCTGTGGCAGAGATAAAAGGGGAGGAGATGGCGGCAAAGGGGTGAGAGAGCCGAGCTTCAAAGTGTGTGTGTGTGTGTGATATTGGAGTGTTCCACTGAAAAGCAGGGATTTTGTATGAATAAAGACTCTTATTTTGAACAGAGTATGCCGTCTCCCGCTTCCTCATTCTCTGGAAGGGATTTGCTACAGTGGTGCCAAAACCCGGGAAATGAGGGAGATAGCCATCATGGAGTCCTTGCTGCTAGGCAAAATTCACCAAATGCAACATCAGGCCCTCCTGGATCTGCAGTCGGAACAACAGCAACAGTTCCAGGACTGGTAGAAGCAGTCAAGCTGGCAGAGGACCACTTGGTGGCGTATCCGGGAGCTGGCGAATCCTTTTCTTTCTCTCCATCTCTCTTTCTCTTCCCCTTCTCCATCCCATCCTATTCCTGTCCTTACCCCCTGCTGATGGGGGTTCATTGCCCTAAACCTGCTCCCTGGACCTGGGCTGTTTCTATTGCTCCGACTCCCTCTTTCTCTGTTCCCATTTCCCGCCAGATTGATGAATCCAGGGCCGCAGGTGTGGAGGTAAGGTCTGTGCCGGCGTGCTGGCACTGCTGGGAACTGGGACACATCCAATCAATACACGGTGATGGATGTGGTGGCGCGGGTCCGGGTCCCCGACGTGTCACAAGCCACCCCTGATCGAGCAGGGACGTACTGTATACCAGTGAGTACATACCAAGCCTTGGTGGATTCGGGTTGTAACCAAACTTCGATCCACCAATGCTTGGTTCAAGGTGAGGCTTTGGGTACAGCACGCCGGGTGAAGGTGAGGTGTGTGCATGAGGATATACACGAATACACTTTAGTGCCTGTTACTGTTCAATTCCAGGGACAAAAACATAGAGGCGGTGGTTAGTCCCCGCCTCACCCATCCACTGAATTTGGGTACGAATTGGCCAGCATTTCAGACAATATTGAGGGGGATGTGTGCAGATGGGTCTTGCAATAGTTTCATTCGGTGTGAGATTTGTGCAGCGCTGGCTGGGGAGGCGTTGCCTTAGCCGTCAATGTCAGCTCCACGTTAGGGAAACCTGGAGGAAAGTGAGGGCTCCGCCCCTCCAGCCCTCTGGGAAGGGGGGGGCAACGTTGATGGTCATAATGCTGGAACATGCAGTTGATATCCTCTGGTTGACGCTATTGATCAGGTCAGCAGGGTAGTCCTTTCTGTGTAGCAGGGTGGAGATGGTGATGTTGGCCTGCGGGAATTCCCTGCAAGCCTTCTATGCCACTCTTATGACACAGTCTACAACTCTTTCCCTCTGGATATAGAGGTCGTTGGTTCCTGTGTGGATGATGATGTTCTGTGGGTTGTGCAGAGTGGACTGACAGAGGATTTGGAGTGTGCTGTTGGTTGTGGGGCACCAGAATTCGCCAACCATGTGTTTAGGGAAGCACTTTCAGTGGTGCAAGGACTTGCCATTTAAGTTTATAAGAATAGCTGTTTTTGGCGGTTGCAGTTTCCAGACTTGAGGTTTCCGAGAGTGAATGAATAAGAGCGTCTTTTTCCATCAGGTCTTTTCTCAGTTTAGACACTTCTTCATTCAAATTATTGTTGTCTTATAGGAGACTTTTTATTTTCATCTCCAGCAGTCCTATTGTGATGCTGTATTCTTCTTTAAAAGCCTTTAACTCCTCTCTTACATTTTCAGAAGTGTCAGTTGCTTAGAGTTTGCTTTCTTTGAATTCAGTGATTCCATTTCCAGTTGGGAAAGGCACTCCTGAATTTTCTGAATAGAAACTGTTGATCTGGGGGTGTGTGGGTAGAGAAGGGCAGTTTGTGTGCATGAAGGTGAAGCTATGACCTCCTCTGCTGCTGTTATTGGGGGGAGAGAAGACATTTCCTTGTCAGCTAGGACTTTTAGTTCAGCAAAGCCTTTCTTAAATTGGTCTGTCCTTGGAGCCCTGGAACTTAGGTGAAGTGTCCAGATACAGTTGTCTCATGACTCTCTTTCCACCCATTTTTAAGTCTTTAAAATTGGAGCAGAGTGCTAAGTGCCAGGCATTTGTGTACTTTGTATAAAAGTGCAGGTCTGTTTTTACTCTTCTGTCATTTATTTCTATGAAATCTGCTTTTGGTTTCTGGGAATTCTCTAATTAATTTAGTTTTAAATTTCTTTCTTGCAGTCTCGCTGGTTACATCATCAGGACATGTGATGGCCAGAGTGTTGAGGTCCCACCCCTCTGATGAGGCACATCCATCATCACCTTGATTGCTTTAGGCCTTTGAAAGTTATATAGGTAAATGTGAGGCTATTCAGACATCAGAATTTGTGATTGGATTAGCTGTTCTCAGATTTTTGGCCTCCCAGTGTGCCATTCAGCCCTTTGTTTGGCTTAGATGCTTTCACACCTTCCACTTTGCACCTCCAGAAAAAATCTTGGGTTGTTGTTGAGCTGGTAGGCAGGCAGACCTAGATTTACTTTCACTTTGTTTGGTTTAATTCTATGCATTAAACTTAATTGTTTGTTTCCCTTAAGTTTCCAATATTTCAGTCTTTTAAAGATACTCACTGCACACTGATGCCACCAGATTATCCATGTAGCTTCTCTGTTGGCTGATTCTTTGTTTCTGGTGTGGTCTGTGGAGTCCTTAAAATGCTGTGAGATTTCAAGAGAAACTCCAAAATTCCAAGTTTGTTCAAAAGCAATTTAAGTCCAAACGATACTGATGCAAATCAGTCTAAATATAATCCAAGATGATCCAGCAATAAAATCCTGGTTGATCTAGCAAAAACTATTTGGTTTTTGTAAAACAGCTGGAGCTCAGGAGTGCATGTCTGCTCTCTCTCTCATTCACTCACTCACTCTCAGTTTTCAGTTTCAGTTTTAAGGTGCTTATTTGTATTGCCAATGCGTTTAGAGCTGAACAAAGACAGTGCAAAACAATGTACATCATTTAAGAGAAAAAGGAAAAAAAAACTAAAAAGGATAATGTTAAATTATAAAAATTTACTTAAGTTTAAAGTCCCACATAAAGGAAAAATATAATATTACATAGAGACAGTATGTTGGAGATGCAGACTCAGGTCAGTTCACTCAGTCCCTCATTCTGTGGCAGACAGACACATATTGTGCTGCTATCACACAGCAGTCCTTGTATTTACCTAATAAGGAGGGCAGTTTTTTATTGTTTGTTAAATGGTAAAATGTGCTGTGAATATGTTTAATTTTGTGATAAAAAATTTCCTGGATGTCTGTGTATTTTGTGCATTCTGTTAGAAAATGCTGCTCTGTCTCAATTTTTTATCACAGTGTGGACACAACCTTTCTTCCTGTGGCAGCCATGTTTTCCTGTGTCTGCCCGTTTCTATAGTGAGGTTGTGTCCACTGAGTCTGTATCTTGTCAAAGTGGCTCTCAGTTTTTTGTCTGTTACTGTGTACAGATAGTCTGCCATGGTGTAATCTCTTTTTAGGGTCAGATAGCATTACATTTTACTCTGTTGTTGTGTTTGAGTTTCCCAATACGTGATATAATTATAATTTGTGCTGTAATTTGGCTGTATCTAATTAGTTTAGCAGTATTGTTCTGGTCCAGGTCTCCAGTGTGATGAGGGTTAGTAGATGTTGGTGAAGCATCAGGACTATAGCTCTGGACCAGCTGAGAAAGGGGATTGATTTCTTTGCTCAACTCTTGGTATTGCAGGGCTTTATAATAGTACGAGTGGGGGTCACTGAGTTTTAGATGTTTCCAGAATTTTATTACCCGTTTTTGTATTTTTATAATTAGTGGATATTTGCCTAATTCTGCCCTGCATGCATTATTTGTTGTGTGCCGGTGTACTTGTAGAATATTTTTACAGAATTCTGCATGCAGGGTCTCAATTGGATGTTTTCCCCATTAAGTGAATTCTTGATTTGGATTTGTCAGTGGACCCCACACCTCACTGCCATACATGGCAATTGGCTCAGTCACTGATTCTAAAATTTGTAACCAAATTCTAACAGGTATCTCTATAGGACATTGTCGTTTTATGGCATAGAAGGCCCTGCAAGCTTTATCTCTCAGTTCATTCACCGCAGGTTTAAGGTTTTCCAGTGGAAGTAATTTTTAGTCCTAGATAATTGTAGTGTGATGAGTGTGTTATTTGGTTATTTCCTAATGTGAATATTTGTTGCGTTTCCTGGGATCTGGATCTTTTCTGGAAGGTCATGATTTGAGTTTTATTGAGGTTTACTGTCAGGGCCCAGGTCTGACAATATTGCTCTAGCAGGTCCAGATTCTGCTGTAGACCCTGTTCAATGAAAGACAACAGAACAAGGACATCTGTGTACAGCAGGCATTTGATTTCTGAAATGTGAAGAGTGAGACCAGGGGCTGTAGACTGCTCAAGACTGGTTGCTAGTTTGTTAATGTAAATGTTAATTAATGTTGGGCTTAAACTGCAATCCTGTCTCATTTCACGCTCCTGGGAAAGAAATCTTGTTCTTTTTGTGCTAATTTTGATGGCAAATTTACTTTCAGTGTACATTGATTTAATGATGTCATAGGTTTTACCTCCTATACCACTTTCTATAAGTTCGTAAAATAATTAATTGTGCCAGATTTAATCAAATATTTTTTTTAAGCCAATAAAGCATGCAAAAAAATGTCCTTTATTTTGGACATGTTTTTCAGTTAAGGTTTGTAATGTGTAAAAATGGTCAGATGTACGGTAATTTGGTAAAAATCCAATATGACTTCTGCTCAAGACATTGTGTGTTGTGATGAAGTCCAAAAGTCTCGAATTAATTATACTACAAAATATTTTTCCCAGGTTGCTACTCACACAAATGCCTCTGTAAATATTTGGGTCAAATTTATCTCCATTTTTAAAGATGGGTGTTACCAGCAAGGGCATAATTTTGATTACTTGGGGGGTTACCTACCCACATCCCCCCTGGAATCTATGCCCCTGGTTACCAGTCCTTGATTCCAGATGTCAAGGAAGTAACCTACACTCAGAATCACATTAAATCATTTTAGAATGGCTGATTGGAATTTAGTGTTAGTATATTTTAACATTTCATTCAATATCCCATCAGGTCCAGATGCTTTTTTGGGATTTAGAGTTTTAATTTTGTCTAAGTTCCTTTTCAGAGATAGGAAGGTCTAATGGGTTTTGATTGCCAATTCTAATACTTCCAATTGTTTAGTTATTTGATTTTGCTTAAAATTTGTGCCAGTTTCTACTTTATTAAATAATATTTGGAAATGGGTTTCCCATATTTCTCCATTTTGGATTGCCAAGTTTTTTTCAGGTTGTTCCAATTGTCCCAAAATTGATTTGTATTGACTGTCTTCTCGATTATTGCCAGTTGCTTTTGGGTGTATTGTGCTTTATGTTTGTATTGTTTTAATGTTTCACAGTAAAGAAGGCGAATATCTGTGTTATTTGGATCTCTGTGTTTTTAATTAGAAGGCGTTCTGAGTTTTTTACAAATTTCCTGACAATCTTGATCAAACCAGTTTTTGGATGCGTAATTTTGTCAGTTTTTGTTTTCAATTTTTACTGTTTTGCCGATTTTTCAAATATATAACATATTTCACAGACAAATTAACACCTTCTTTAATGTGAGCTCTCTCTCTCTCTCCCTGTGTGCGCTGCATACAGTATGTGTGTGTGTGTGTGTGTGTGTGAGAGAGAGAGAGATAGCGCGATCTCATGCAATGGACTGACAGTGAGAAATATTTAATGCAAAAGTAAATTATGCACTGCTCTCCACACAAAGTTATGATGTAGCATAATTACTTTATCAGCAATACAATCATGTTTTAAAAGTAAAAACACTTCATTAACCTGACAATATTTGACTGTAGTCCTGAAAAGCAATAGCTGATGGCTGTACCTCCTTGCCTGTACTGCTAACCGCTTGTGCTCTGGTTCTGTTCACCGCCTTACCGACCAGTTGACAGAGGCTTCTGATGGGTCTTAAAGCTATCAATTAGGTGGCCGCCTACTATTTCCTTGCATGGCAGCCGAAACTGAAAATATAGGCTAATCATGTATAATTTCCTAAAAATATATAAATAAAATGTTTCATTGCCTAAAAATATTTATAGGAGGACATGCTCCCCCACCTCAGGTTATAATGGTTGTTACAGCCCTGGCTTTGTTACTTCAATGAAAGTAAATTTTTAATGATTGAAAATGTAAAAATTGGCTATATATCAAGATATCAAATGTAGGCTACATACACAAATAGAATGGCAAAGATTTATAACATTTTCAAGGAAATTAAAACAATAAAGAAATAAATAAAATAGACCATTAGACAGAGACAGATAAAAACAGACAATTTAACAATATTTTTTTCTTTGTGTGTGTGTGTGTGTGTGTGTGTGTGTGTGGACAGGTTTAACCTCCAATGTGGGGACCAAATGTCCCCCCAAGGATAGTAAAACCTGAGATCACCTACATTGTGGGGACCAGCCATCAGTCCCCATGAGGGAAATGGCTTATTAAACATACTAAACAATGTTTTTTTTTTAAATGTAAAAATGCAAAAAGGTTTCTGTGAGGGTTAGGTTTAGGGGTAGGGTTAGGGGACAGAAATTATCGTTAGATCCTTATAAAATCCATAGAAGTCTATGGAAAGTCCCCACGATGATATAAAACAAAACGTGCGTGTGTGTGTGTGTGTGTGTGTGTGTGTGTGTGTGTGTGTGGGCGGGTGGGTTTGGGCAGTTTACGAGGACTTTTTTTTTAGGTTACAAACTGGTATACAAGGGTATTATGCTATAAAAGTGGTTTATGAGGACATTTCTAGTGTCCCCATAATTCAAATCGCTTAAAAAAACATACAAAACGATGTTTTTTCATTTTATTTAAAAATGCAGAATGTGTTTTTGTGAGGGTTAGGTTTAGGGGTAGGGGATAGAATCTATAGTTCGTACAGTATAAAAATCATTATGTCTATGGAGAGTCCTCATAAGGATAGCCGCACCAACGTGTGTGTGTGTGTGTGTGTACATTTTAGCCTTCTACTGGGAATGTAGTGCAATCTCTGATTGGGATAGAAATGGCAATGGTGAATGAAATTAAATATATAAATATTATAAGAAAAGAACAACAGATGTAATGAACGTTAAATTATAACAATAATACGAAAAGTAAAGTGTAAAGATGTAACAATTATATTTCGAAAGGTAAACAAAATATCAGGGGGTTCTTCAAATAAATAATTTAGGTCAAAGGGGTTTGGCTGACAAATAAGTTTGGGAACCCTTGCTCTAGTTAACTTATCGTTCCTCTTTCAAGAGAGGCCCAGAATAAACTAAAATCAGTCACACAACACCCAGTTAATTCTAAGGAGATTTATCAAAGTTACACAATAACATTTTGGAGAAATTAATTCCGGAGCATCTAGACAAACTTTTCATTGATTAATTTTTAAAGATTGTGGAGAGAAAGGATAATAAACAGTAGTAGTAGTAGTAACCAATGTACATACACTGATGAGCCAAAACATTATGACCACCTGTCTAATATGCTGTTGGTCCTCTGCGTGCCGCCATAACAGTGCCGACCCACCGAAGCATGGACTCTACAAGGCCCCAGAAGGTGTCCTGTGGTATCTGGCACCAAGACATTAGCAGCAGATCCTTCAAGTCCTGTAAGTTGTGAGGTGGAGCATCCATGGATTGGACTTGTTGGTCCAGCACATCCCACAGATGCTAAATCGGATTGATATCTGGGGAATTTGGAGGCCAGGGCAACACCTTGAACTCTTCATCATGTTCCTCAAACCATTCCCGAACAATCTGTGCAGTGTGGCAGGGTGCATTATCCTTCTGAAAGAGGCCACTGCTATCAGGGAATTCCATTGCCATGAAGGGGTTACCTGGTCTGCAGCAATGTTTAGATAGTTGGCACATGTCAAATTGACATCCACATGAATGGCCAGACCCAGGGTTTCCTGGCAGACCATTGCCCAAATCATCACACTCCCTCCACCAGCTTGTCGTCTTCCCACGGTGCATCCTGGTGCCATCAATTCCCCAGGTAAACCATCATGGGCACTCTGACCAGTCTGCGGCTATGCAGCCCCATACGCAGCAGGGTGTGATGCTAGAGTTGGGGTACTTGAGTTTGGACTCGGACTTGAGTCTGAGTCACAAGTCCAATTTTAATGGACTTGGACTTTTCTCGGACTCGAGCCTTTGGAACTCTGGATTCCAGCCGAGTCCATGAAGTTTGTGATGCAATGAAAAAATTATTAATAAACACATCTCTGTTTGCATGCAGCTGTATTTGTCCCTGAAGTCGTAGACATAGCCAGAGTTGTTTCACTGTGTTTAAGCAAACACAAGCACACACACATACGCACGTGCACAGGCACGCTCATCAGTCAACCAATATGCCTGAATGTTACAACAGACTCTGCGGTATAACATCGACTACCTAGGTGGCTGGCATGACGAAAACATAAAGACGGGTGTGTATCCAATGTAATATAAACTAAACAAGGCATTATCACACAACATGGGACCTGACAACTGGTAAAATTGCATGTGGCATTTGTGCAGCCAAGACGGAGCTCACATTGCGGTTTCATCGTGGTTAAAACCTTAAAATCAAGAACTTCATTGAGTCAAGTCACCCACATCATGTCTCTTACAGTTTACTAAAAACAGCATATCAAAATAAAAATACAAATTTTTTTTATTAATATTGGATATCAAGGCTGTGTCTCGTTTGGAAGGATGTGTCCTCCGGAGGTCGGATTTCTCGGCCGCATGTCATCGAGGCTGTCTTGTTTCATAAAAGCGAGTAGGACACTTTGAATGCAGCCTTCAAATGCGACCTTCTTTCATGGGAATTCGGAGGATGCATGAGGTGTATCCTTCGTGGGCACTCATAACCCACAATTTTGCTTCAACTGAAATATCAAAAAATAAATAAATAAGGCCAATTTGCCTGTAATATGATGTTCAAACGCAAGTAATGTTAATTCCCAAGTTGAAGTACCTCAGTAGATGGGTGTAGAGTATATAATATGTATAATTATATTAATATATAATTAAAATAAAATATTAGACTAAATTTACACCTATAAAATCTATTTTCTTTTCTGTCTACATCATTATAACTCTGCTAAATTTTACCTCATACATTCCCTTCGAAAGGGACTTTGTTCCCTTCTCACTCAATGTGCTCGCGCTTGTTAAAGAGTGGCATGCTGTCATAGCAACCATGTTCCATTCCATTTCTCCTACGAAGGCCGTCACGTTTAAACAAGATTTGTTTAAAGGAGGACGCTCGGTATACCGCAGCCTTCAAAGGACACGTCCTACCTAGCATGCAGCCTTCCAAACGAGACACTGCCCAAGTTTTTTTAGGCATTAAGTATCCACACATGTAGGCTTCTGTAATCTCTTGTGGTCCACGCAGTGTTGTCAGCTTGAACTGGTCCATAATAGCTTGATGAATTAACTGTGTAACTTTTTAAATAGTCGGTGGGAAAAGCGTTAATGCTAAAACAGACAGCAACTTATTATTGACTGACAATTTTCAAAGCACTGACGAGCTGCTTAATTATTTTACAGCATTTGTCCACCATTCACAACATTCAACCATGCACAATAAAATATTAAGATATTTTGGGCAGTGGAATGTTTTGTTTATAATTTAATTATAGACTATAAAATAAATGTATTATTCGATGACAGTGTGTATGAAGCTAAACTTCATGTTACAAGATGAATTTAGTTGGTTATGATGTTTTTATTTTAAATGTTTATTTTATTTTTATTGTATACCACCGGGTAACTTATGCACGTCTTTTTTTTAGCCTATATCTCTGACACTTTTTAAGGACAATTCTGTTAAATGTATTTTTCTTCATGTTTTTGCGGTTAAAGAAGAGCTCAATTGCATTTCTTTGATTGGATTTAAAGATTTCAGACTGATTGTAGACCAACGCAGCTGCCACTCAAGCAAATATCAGTTATTATTATTTTTTTATCTTCTGCGGCAGCTGCTCTAAGACGCACACGGATGCATTAGGGATTTAGGAACATGAGCAGCACGCAGAACTGCCCTGCATCGTGCGGTTTCCCACAAATTAACTAGAAAATCATATCCGTGATGACATGGCCCTAACATTATCAGTGGGCTTTGCCAGTGTTTTTGGATGTAGCATTTGCAGTCAGATCGTGAGACGTAACTTCTCAGCAAGTGCTAATTACTATTGTGTTGACTCATTTGTACAGTATGTATTTTCCCAAATCAGTCGGCAGATAGAGAAAAAAAGATTCAGAAAGAAATCACAGTATACACTATTATTTCTTTAAATAGGGATAATTTTAAATTAAACTAAATTGACAAATTGAAAATGAAGTAGAAATAAAAACAAAATTCAAAACATAAAAACCTTGGTTGTAATGACTAATGCAGCTTTCACTTTCTTTAGTCTATGTTTGAGTGAAGGAGAAAAAGCAACAAATAATTGAAATGTCAACAGACCGCAATAAGAATTGTGTTGAAGGACAGTTTTGTCTTCATAAATCTAAAGCATATGCTTTCATTCTGAAACCACTTTGAAATTTATTCAGCAGGATACTAATCATAAAATGTATATACGAAATGCAACAGAGGTGTTTTTGTTACATTTATACTGACAAACTGTTTTTCTTAGTTGTGAAGTTCAAAATAAGCTTAAAATATTGATGTTGCGTTTACAGTTACAATTTTAATTCAGATTCATGAACAGATTCATTCGGACTCGACTCGGCCTGTTATGGACTTGGTCTTGAGTCGGACTCTGCCCCTTTTGGAATCTGACTCAACTCTGACTCAATTGTTTAAAGACTTGGACTTGACTAAGGTGGACTTGAACCCAACACTATGTGATGCACTGCGTGTTGTGACACATTCCTCCCGTAACCATTATTAAAAGTTTGTGTGACTTGTGCCACAGTAGACCTTCTGTCGGTTCGGATCAGATGGGATAGTCTTCGTTGCCTTCGTCCATCAATGTGCCTTGGGACCCAACACCCTGTTGCCGGTTTGTGGTTTGTCCCTCCTCGGACCAGTGTCGGTAGGTACTCGCCACTGCTGACTGGGAGTACCCCACAATCCTTGCTGTTTCAGAGATGCTCTGTCCTAGTCATCTAGCCATAACAATTTGGCCCTTGTCAAAGTCACTCAGGTCTTTACTCCTGCCCATTTCCCCTGTATTCAACACGTTGACAACGAGAACTGATTGTTTGCTTACCATCTAATCTGCCCAGACCTTGACATGTGGCCTTGTTAGGAGATGATCAACATTATTCACGTCACCTGTGAGTGGTCATACTGTTTTAGCTCATCAGTATATAATGTCAACAAATCTCAACTACAACAATAGGTTAAATAGGTTTCCCCTTTTATTTTTTTGCATGGACAGACGGAGAGATTGGTATTGGGAACATGGCACAGACCAGACTCAACCCTAAGAGCAACATGTGTGCTACTACTGTGCACAGCTTTCAATAAGGCTCTATCTCATTTTATATTTTGGGATCATTTTACATTCAGTAAAACTGAAAAATGTATGGAACTCTTGGTCCATTGTAATATTACAGTATAGATACTGAGTTCTTTAAGCCATTTGCTTACACAAAAAGACTAATGAAATATACAATTAAGAAACATTTTTATTTGCTGACATATATTATGTGATTTAGAACCTTTGGGGGGTATGGAGTGGAAAATATTTTTTTGGGGAAACCCTTACTAAATATTTAAAAAGAAAATGTGTCCTGATAGTTGCAGTATAATGGCTAGTTAGGATGCTCAAGTCTATATTTAAAAAAATCTGTTTAAAGTGTCCTGAGGATCACAAAAAAATAGAAAGCTGGGTTTTTTTTTTTTTTTTTTTTTGGAGTGTCAGACAGGCATGACACATTCATGCGATCAGATATAGGCCATGTTGGCATTTTGAATAGAAACTTATCTTGATCACATGTGGTGATTGTGTGTATACAATTATTCAGAGTAGAGGTTAGGGGTAGGGTATAAGGTTAGGTAGGGTATGCGTGAGGGTTAGGTTTAGGGATGTGGGTAAGGATGTAGACAGACAATATCTGTAGCTTAGCATTAAAACAATAGAAGTTAATCAAAAGTCCCCACAAGGATAGATAAACAAACAATTGTGTATGTGTGTGGTATTCTGACAAGAGGACTGACAGCATTCACATTTAGTATGCATCCTCTGACACATGTTCCTGCATAGCTGACAAAGTAAATAAAAAGACTTCAAGAAAAAAAGAAAAATAGAGGAAAGATGCATGAGTGAGACAGAGTAGCAAGTGAGACCGAGAGAGAGACAGTTGTAAACACATAGACCTTTTAAGAGGGTGGTGACCTTTTGGGAGAGATGTTTGACTATTGTAGCATCACTGATGCTACGAGCGGTATAAGCGGCACACCCATAATGATAATAATCTGTATATAATAATCTGCTGTTTTACTCCAAAGAACTACTGCATTAGACTCTCTCAATCTCTCTCAGTGAGCACCTCATCTTGCTTTATATGTTTTCAATAATACCTGCATCCATCTGTGCACCCAAAGTGCTTTTTTGCATCCATCTGTGCCATTTTTCAATTGTTTTCCTATGTAAGTATGCGCTAGATGGTTCTTTGACCGTTGCCCCATGTTTTGCTGGGGATTTTTTTTTAACGTCTCACACGTCGTTGTGTATTTTTAGAATGACCAAAACAATTGAGAAATGTTTAGGTCTGTCACTCACTGATGGTGTACATTGGATTAAATGACAAAGAGAGATGGTGAGCAAGACAGTCTGAAAAGAAGTTAAGCAACAATATAAGCAAGATGTTTATATTCTCTGAAGAAAATGTGAGTTGTTCTTGCCCAAGCAAACCTCGCCACCATGATCCAAAGCTCTTCTGAGAGCTAGCCAGAGTATTGCTATGCAGTCTTAAAGGTGTTCTGATTGGTTTTTAGCACATTGCTATGTGGTTGCTAGGGTGTTCTGAGGTTGTTGCTAGCCGGATAGATGCCAAATTAAGAGCTTGCCTGTAAGGGGCGGTTCACACCAAACATGTTTTTATGTCTGTCTGAACTGTTTGTAATTGTTTTTCTATTTAAACAAACCCCTAGATGTCTAGGGTGTCTTTAACTGTTGCGCCACGTCTAGCTATTCTTTCAGCGTCTCACACATAAGCATCATACATTTAGATCATTTTAAGAAGAACTTGAACTTTTAAAAATGCGTCTTGAGACACCTGCATTCTGTTTCACTCGTTTTGCTGCATCAAGCTATTTTGAACACAAACTCGTTTGGACTGAGTGGTCCTTAAGTCTGTATGATATTTTGGTCCTTATATGGCTTTGGTCCTTCCTTGAATGAAAGTCTATGGGATTTTTCAACCAATTTAATCATCTAGCAAGGTGAAAATTGTTTGTCAGATCTCTTTGAAAAATAAAGGCATACATCTCAACAAAATGCATGATTTGAGGTATCATTCTTGTTAGTTTTCAGGTTTGTTCCCTACTCCCCAAACCCAAGTATAAGCAACAGTAATGGTGATGCTTGCCTTAGCAAGCACTACTAATTCACACTAGTTTCCACGGAGACCTCTAATGTGGTGTTATCACTTTAACATTCAGTGACCTATAGAGCCTTTCATTATTGGCTAAATAGCTTTCACTCACTGGTTGAACAATTCAATACGCAAAAATCCTGAAAGTTAATATTGCAAGCCATGAGTTTTGGAAGAGGTGACTTATCTGTCAGGCATACATTGGTAATGACACCCTGTACGTTTATTATCTGTCAACAGACAGAACGATGGCCTTTAAATCAATTGACATTTTAAAACAATCTTTTAAAGGTGATAAAGTGTTGAGACAATATACTGTATGCAGTCCACACAAATGATCTTGAAGGTCTGTTTTGAAAAAGGATTTTTCAAACTGCTGGAAAATTGCTGGAGAGAATTTAATGAGTTCGGACACACTGCGAGGTAAGCGCCTTGGCTCTGAGGACTAATTTAAGCAAGCCTTGGGATTAAGTCAGGTGTAATTTTCCAAGATTCATCACAAAAATGCTGATGAAACAGAAATGCTGTTATTTTCTCCCTTCCCATTGTGGTCTTAGTGCAGTCCCCATGTTGGCAAAAACAATTTTAATCAATGGAGTCCGTTGCAAAACATGCTTTCACAACTGACATGAAAAATTCTGTCGCCAAAGCAAATAGTATTCCCTGGGAATTCTTTATGAGGATGAAAGGGATCCTTAATTAGTCTGTTTGAGCTATTGGCGAAACGGTAAGATCTCTATATTAAAATATGACTTATGATTTATGATTTGCAGGCACATAGGTAATTGCTAAGACTGTTGGTCCCATATCCTCAAAGCTACATATAAAGTCAGACTTTGAGCTAATGGTAAAATTATGGCATCATAACAAGGAAGAAGTTAAACAAGTACCATCACAGCAAAACCGTCACATATATAAAATTTGAACACACTACTAGGATGGAAAAGTAGATGACAGACGAATCAGAAACATAAATGGAATAGGATTTATTTGAAACTATATAAATTGTACTGTCTCTTCTATACATATTACACACACGAAAATAGCCATTTTATAGTTATAATAGACTTCTAATAGAAGGATGGCACTTAAAAAAAAAAAGATTTTGATATTTGTATTGTAACTATTTTAAAAGAGCAATATGGCACTTAATCTATATGGCTGTTGTATCTTATCGCTTAAATACAAATATTTTAAAGGATGATTGCAAATATGGAGTATCTTTGTTTGTTTTCTTCCCTGATACTGTATTTAAATCAATGTCTTTCAGTAATTCTAAGTATCTCTATCATGGTTTACTACTTAACCACAGCACTCAGTAGTCCATATTTGTGCAATAATGGTGTCATTTTATTCTGCCCACAAAAAAAAAATAATAATAATATTTTAGTCCAGTTCCTGGTGCTGCCTGCCATTGCAAAGGAAGTTACTCAAATCTGCCATTAGGAAACTATTATTCTAAAAATACCTCCCTCGGGTTATACATTTTACCTCTCCCTGAGGTAAATGATCAACTCCCGCCTACACCACTTTTACTGTCTTTCAATTATTCACTGAGCTGGTCTTCTTGTAAACTTCATGCTTGGAAAAAAAAAAAAAATTGTTTTTGTTCCATTGGCTTTTAATCAAACCTGATCATTTTTTTTCTTTTTCCTTTGTTTATTTCTTCTTTGTTCTCACTATGTTTGATGTTGTACAGCATAGTGGTCAACTACTGTTGTTTTAATTGTGCTATTTAAATAAACGTGACATTGAAATTGACATTGAAAAATAACTAGAGACAAAAATGAATAAATAAATCCAAACATAAAGAGTTGTTATATTTAATACATTTTAATTACTCCGCTGTAACTCAAGAAAATACTTTTGCACTTTTTTTTTGCAAAAGGCAAACAATACTGTATCAATCTGAGACCTTTTCTCGAACGTTAACCTCATTTAATTTCTTGATATTTATAGGGGAAGGCTTCTAATTTCTGCGTTATTAGCATCACCACACAGAATTGCAGATATAATGACTTTTCAAACTGGTTTCCCAGACACTACCACCGTCATCCATGGGTTAGAAAACAGACGCCACTTGTTGAACCAAAGTTGCCATGTCGGGCTGGTCAGGATGCTCAAACTAATAGAGCAGAGATGTTACAGTATGTACAACAGAACCACAGTGTTTCACTTATTGGGGAAATCAACCTAACGAATTGCTTATAGTTGTCTCATATTAAGCTGGAATGAGAGGAAGTATTTTAACAATGAAGTATCGTCCAAGTATTAACATAGAAGTATTTCACCATCTAAATAAACTTGCACATGCTTGCATTAACAATTTAACAATTAAAAGGGAACAATAATCCTTTTGATTAGATTGATGATAAATCACATGATGTTAAATGGGGCATTCATCAACTTTGAGACAAAACTTAAAATTTTATTTTTTTCAGATGGTGGAATTATGGCCAGGGCAGGCAGTGAATGCAAATTATGCTTATTAATGCTGTTGAAATGTCAAACTGATAGTGGTGTTGCTGTGACGCAGGACAGCAGCATTCAGAGAACGAATTCAAAGCCATAAAATTGGCTTCCTTCATTTGTACCAACACTAATTAATCATTTTCATCTTGGGATTCGATACTCTTGATCTTCTATTGTACCACTCATGGAGACATAATGATTCCCTATAAATACTTTAAGAGGCATAATATTAGTGTAAATCATGGTGACATTTGGCAGACATGGTCTCAGTCACATGCGGCACATTCTACTATTATGCCTCTCGCTGCTGTTTTCTCTCTCAGACATGTCGAAGGATGCTGGTTGAATAGGGAGAACAGTCACATATGTAATGCATGCAAAGTCTGGAATCTCGTCTCATGTTGAAACCAGGAAGTAACTGCATTTGAACAATCAGTGACAGGCACGATTCGGACTCTAAGATTATATTTTTACTCAACTGATGGTTGGGTTTAGGGTTGGGGGTAGAATTAATAAAACATGCATTTTGGCGCCCATCTGTGGGCATTTTACCCTGAAACTGGAGTTTACACATGCTCTTATATTAAACAACACTTCCCACTTTAGCCACTGTGGGCAGTGCTTTAAATTTCAGTAAGCAGAGACCGAGTTTAGCTCAAGAGATCCATAGTGAGATTAGTCTGAGCAGGCGTTCGAATGTCAATAGAGACATCTCCTGTCCTAGCAACCAAATTACGGAGGATAAACAATGCTATGCAATGCTAGCACTTGTTTTACAGCTGTACGATTGTCAAAAGAGAGTTCAATTAACTGTGTTTTAAACACCTGTCTCTGCAAATGTTAGCTCTACACATTTTATTATTATGTAATCTAGGACCTTTGACTCATCGATGTACTGAATATTATTAAATTCCCTGGGTGCCAATGTTTTTGTGACATCAGGCACTTGTATCTCTACGAAATAGAGTTGAGCATTTCCACACAAGTTTCCAAGTCGGAAGTCTGACTTCAAGTGCCGTTTTATTGCACTTTTCCAAGTAGGAAGTTGGTAATTCTGATTTACCAGTTTGAATGGAATGCAGCATTAGACCGCTCAATATGTCCCAGACTTTGTTTCAATAGAAAATGTCAACCCAGGAAAGAAAACTGCACTCCTAAAGCAACTTCATATTAGTAGTCTTAGGGGTCTTAAAATATCTAGGGATACAGATTTTCAAAGCATCAAAGGGATGTCTGGGATTTTCAAAAACTGAAAAATGCAAAACGTTTGCGATATTTGGCAACCCAACTATGATTTTTGAATTCCAAATATTAAAAATTGAATCAAAATATTTTCAAATGCAAATAAGAACACAGTAATCTATTTAATTTTGGGAAATGGTCTTGTCAACCAAAACACAATTGCCTCTATTTAAACTCACAGGAGTCTTAGAGCTTTCTCCAGGAGGAGAGTAATTAATCAGAATACATGATCAAGGCTTTTCACACAGCTCAATAAATCTACATCAAGCGTGTCTGTGTAAGCCATATAAAAGTGAATGTTATGAAAATATTTGATTCATAAATTAACCAAATGCTGGGATGCTTTAATAATTTGCCAGACAGGCTTTCCACTGGGTCTGTCCCTGGCCCGAACAGACTGCTAAGTAGGAAACAACTTCCTGAGAGGCTTCTAAAGCTCATTGCAGGCTGAGAGAGAGTGGCTGACATCTGTTCATCTACAAGTACAGGCTTTATCTTTACAATTATAAGCATACAGTAGAATTGGACACATGGTGACAAAGTGCTCAGTATACATGATCTGTTTTTATGTTCGTCACTGTTTTAAGCAAACGGTTTTCATCAGACATCACAAGCAACAACACATTTTAAATGCATTAAAAATCCAAATGAACTTATTCAGAAGGCAATAAAACTTCCAGAGAGCTGTGGAAAGGGTGTTAAAAATTTCATCACTCATCTTTGCTGGTATACTGCTCAGTTCTACAAATATATGTGTGTTAACAGCAAAGTACTAATCTGAAATTAAAATGAAAAACTAATATGCTGAATCAAATCGCCTGGATCAGAGCACCCTGAAATTCCTCCGTAGGGGTATAAAGCGTGAAGACAACAAAAAAGGAGTCATGATCTGTAGAAAGCCAACTGTGCAACTATCCTCCCAAATGGTTTTGAAATTGAAAAGACTAAAAGGTAAAGGACTTTGAGCACAGTAGGTTAAAAGACTGAAATACTGTAAGTGGCAGACCAGGGTTTATCATTATACTTTTAAGGTTTCCTCTCTCTTGCTTTAATTTTTTTCTCAAACCATCGCTCTTTCCTTGCTCTCCCTCTAAATTAAATCAGTTATTTTTTCAATGTGTTAAATAGATGTTGCACCTCACTGGCCCCCATGGTATCAAGCACTGTAATTCTGTGTGCATTTCCGTGCAAGCTCTTGTTGCACTTGCAGAAAATCAAATCTAATTTGCTCAGAAACTCTACTGGTTTGATGGAGATTGTACTAAGCTCTAAGTTTTAAACTTCTAAGAACATTAATATGAATTAAGAATTTTATAATAATTACATTTCTGTGAATAACTTAAGCCTTGTGTATTATATCTGTTTGTTTTTTTGTAAACTTTATACATATGAAATTTAAGATTAAAGTATAAAAATTTCCCATTGACAACATACAATGCTGAACATTCAAAATGTAACCATCAACAACGATGCTATCATAATATTTGCATTCTCGCTAACATCCCCACTTCTGAGCTTCTGAGAAAATGGAGGAACAAGTGTATGCTGGAAGAAAGCTCTCCCACTCCATTGCTGCAAGCCCCCAGATTCCAACCAAAAAACGGTGGGCCCCCCTACCACCAAAACCCGCGGGTCCAGCTCCCCCTCTCTCTACCTAAGAGAAAGCTCTTCGGCCACTGCCACAATGCCAGGGCACACATCATCCTCCTGCTCTCGGTGCACAACTGATGACAGCTCTCAGTGATATGTGTCGGGTCCCCGTTATGGTAGCAACATTCAAAAATTATTACAGAACAAGCAGGAACCCGATGTGCCTGTAGCTTTTTTCATATCTGTTTTGCTAGGTGATAGAAAGACTAAGGCTTTCTCAAAACGTAAGGCAAACCTATCTAATCTGTTGCCTATTAAACGTCAATCCGAGATTGCTGTGGGGCCAAAAACAGATACTGTCAAATCAGCACTTTTAAACATCTGCTCACTTAAAAACAAGTCATTTTTAGTCAGTGACCGCATTACAACAAACAAACTGGATTTTATTTTTCTAAATGAAACTTGGTTAGATAACAGCTACAATGCAACAGTCCTCAATGAATCAGCCCCTCCTAACTTTACTTTTATGAGTGTCTGCAGAGCTGTTAGGAGAGGTGGAGGATTAGCTGCAAAATTTAATGATGTCTTTCAATGCAAGCAAGTGTCAACTGGTGATTACTTGACCTTTGAATATCTATTGTACTAAAAGGTGCTCCACGCATTCTATTTATAATTATTTATAGGCCTCCAAAATCCTCTGCAGCCTTTGTTGATGATTTTACAGAACTGTAATCAGCAATTTCCTCTGAACAACTGTTTTGTTATTGCTGGGGATTTCAACATTCATATAGATAATCCTGAACACAACACTGCAAAAGAACTCACAACAGTTTTAAACCCTTTTGACCTGACTCAGCATGTAGATGGACCCACCTAATAGTGGACACACTCTTGATCTGCTCATTAGTAAGGATCTGAACATTTAATCCACTCTTATTAAGGACATCTATCTGACCATTTCTGTATTTTCTTTGAAATACTGATTTTTCCTGCCACTGAAGTTACATCTGTCTCTGTCAAAAAGAGGTACAAAAATGAGAATATTCGTGTGCAATTTATGAAGGCAATATCTATGACACCAAGTATATCCGTTGTTGAGTTGATGTTCTCCTCTCTAACTTTAACTCAAATGATAAAAATGCTGTTTATGGCACTGCTCCTGTAAAGGTCAGGAAGATTACTTGCAGGCGTAAAGCACCACGATAAACACAACAGCGGTACAAAACATGAAAAGAAAATGCAGGAAAGCAGAACAAAAGTGCCGGGGGAAAAACTTGAAGCCCATTATAACATCTATAAAGACAGCCTTTATGCTTTCAATTTGGAACTAGGTACAGCTAGGCAGACTTTCTTCTGAAACATTATAAACAGTAATATAAGCAACACCCACACTCTTTTTGCTACTGTAGAGAGACTAACTAACCCCCCCCATTACTGGTTCCCTGTGAAATTATATGACACCAAATCCATCGAGTTTGCATCATTTTTCCTAAAGAAGATCACTGATATTAGAATGACGATCAGCTCGTCCTCATGTTGCGCTGAGGTCAGACAGCACCCACAACAAAAACTCGAATGTCTGCTTAGACATTTTCCAGTCTGGTTTCCGATTGCATCACAGCAAAGAGACAGTGCTCAAAAAGATACTTAATGATATTTGGCTAAATACTGATTCAAGCAAAATATCAGTGCTGGTATTACTAGATCTCAGTGCTGACTTTGACAACATTCTCCTAGACAGATTGGTAAACTGGGTAGGGCTCTCCGGGATGGTCCTCAGCTGGTTCAGCTCATATCTAGAAGGGAGGGGTTACTGTATGCGAACATAGGCAACTATTAATCTGAGTGGACATCCATGACGTGTGGAGTCCCACAAGGCTTAATTCTTGCACTGGTCCTGTTCAACCTGTATATGCTCCCACAAGGCCAAATTATGAAAAAGAACCAAATTGCGTACCATAGCTATGCAGACAACACCCAGATTTACGTAGCCCTATCACCAAATGACTACAGCCCCATAGACACTCTGTGCCAGTGCATTGATTAAATTAACAGATGGATGTGCCGAAACGTAATTTAAACAACGACAAGACAGAGGTTATTGTATTTCAGTGTTAATCTCATCGGCGAAATCAACATTCGTTGACAAAGGTTTTTTCTTTCGTCAACGATAAGGAAGACGAGACGAAAAAGGCGCATCATGACGATAATTAAACGATTTTATTAAAGCATAGCCTACTATTGACGATAATATGAGATAAAAATGATACTGCAAGATATTAACAGTGCAAGATGTGGAAAGGAGAAGAAACATCTATAGAATCAGTATGTAGAAGATATTAGATATAGATTCATCTAACCCATTAATAATTGGGGATTTCTCCACTTGAGCTTGTAAGTTGAACACAGACAAAATGAACTGCTTCAAAACAGGGTAAATACCTCTTTCATACACATCCTATTTATACATGATTTTAATCACTATAGTAGCCTATATCCACAACATATATGTAATAACTTACATCTGCACACTGAAGCGAATGAACAGGTGAACTTGAACTAAATGACGTGCTAGTCAGAATTTGCATTGCGTAACTTGCGCTGTGAATACACTGTTTTTTGTAAGAAACACGCTACACGCCAAGCAATATCCTTTCACGGAAAATGAATAAGTCTCTAAAGCATTAAGAATTCAGAGTACAGTAGGCTAACTTCTAAAACATAGCTAATACTTCAGTCTATTCATTATTATTTTAGGAGCTCAGTTTTTTTTTTTCATAACAAGGACAGTAGGCCATGTATGGTTAAATGTTTGATACATGTTTAAATTAGAAAATGTTTATACATTTTTTCCCTAAATGTTTGAATATTTGATTAAAGTTTGGTCTGTTACAGTTTGACACACATTTTTGTCCATTTTGCACATCGTCGTCAACTAAAAGATTTTATTTTTGTTGAATAAAATTGTAATTTTTGTCAGACTGAAACTAACGTATATGAGATGACAAAATATTGACACATTTTAAAGGACACTTTCGTCAAAAGACTATTATTAAAACAAAAAACTGAAGGAAAAAAAATTAACACTGTTGTATTTGGCAAAAAATGCGAAATTCCCAAGGTGAACATCTTGACTCCAAGGGTCTAAAACAAAAAATCAAGTCAGGAATCTTGGTGTCATTTTGGAGTCAGACCTTAGTTTCAGTAGTCACTAACCCTAACCTTAAAACTTGTTCATGCATTCATCACCAGTATTGTGGAATACTGCAATGGACTCCTAATCAGCCTACCCAAAAAGACCATAAGACACCTGCAGCACATTCAGAATGCAGCTGCCAGGATTCTCAACCGAACCAATTTTTTTTAGCATATTACTCCAGTCCTCATGTCTTTACAGTGGCTTCCAGTTACATTTAGAATTGATTTTAAAGTACTATTACTCATTTATAAATCACTCAATGGCCTAGGTAGGACCGAATTGATTTTAAAGTACTATTACTCATTTATAAATCACTCAATGGCTTAGGTAGGTCCTAAATACTGTACATTGCAGACATGCTTGTTGAATATAAACCTAACAGACCTCTCAGATCATTAGGATCAAGTCAGTTAGAGATTCCAAGGGTTCACTCAAAACAAAGTGAGACAGCATTTAGCCATTATGCCACCTGCAGCTGGAACCAGCTTCCAGAAGAGGTCAGGTGTGCTCCAACAGTAGCCACATACAAGTCCAGACTGAAAACACATCTGTTTAGCTGTGCATTTATTTACTGAGCACTGCGCTGCACTTACTGATTGCACTACATCATTTTTATTTCATTTCAATAATTTTTAATTTATTCTTATTTCTTGTTCTTAATTATACATTTTATTTTAACTTGTATTTTCTTTATCATTATTATGTAAGCACTTTGAATAGCCATTGTGTATGAAATGTGCTATATAAATAAACTTGCCTTAACTTGCCATTGTGATTCGCCATTGCTCTTCTTTCATACATGTTTTTGCATATGGAATTGCGATTTGTCGTCTTCTTTCTGCATATACAGTGTTTGCAGACTGAACATGCTGAACTCCGCAACATTAGGTCAAAAGGTTTGCTACTGAAATCGGTCTGTGCTTACCAAAATTTGAATGATAAAAAACGAAAGTCTTATAGTCACTCTCAGACAAACACACACAACAGAGCAAAGGAACTAAAAGAAGAAACAATGGAAGTTAACCTGAAAATGGTCTTGCATCAGCAGCTATGCCGTGAATCCTCGGCAGGCTGGTTTTGTTTTCAGTTTCTTAACTGGAGGCAGCAGAGCAGATTGGGATCATGTTGGATGTTACAGACTCTGTTGTACTCTGACACTACCCACATCTTCTACATTGATGTGACTTGTGGGACTGGGGGTATCTCCCATAGCAACACAAAAGAATGATAGAAGCCATACTGAACACAAATTAGAAGCGATTGTTGGTGCATGAGCGTTATCAGATCTGGCTTTTCTTCCAATAGACAAATAAGGGAAAGAATTCAACTGCGTAACCACAATCTGATGTTGCTGTTATTTTCACTTTATTCGCCATTCAGGGATCAATAAAGAATTTCTCTGTCTGTCTAGATAAAAGAAATACACATACAAAATTTCTGCACTCTAGCAATTAAATAACATTTACATTAATTCATTTAGTAAGTTTTAATCCAAAGTGACTTGCATACAAGGAATGCTAAAACACAAGTGATTCATTCTAAGGAAGATTTTTTAAATTTTCCCTAACAAAACTCACTGCCAAAATGCTAGGTTGTTGCTGTGTGGTTGTTCTGTGTACTAGGGGATAACAAGGTACTTAGAGTTAGTTCAAACCTCATATGAGTAATAGTAATTGTAGGATTATCCACGAGCGAAGCCATCAAATGAACACAACACCACATTCCACAGATCAGAGAGATCCCCCACCAAGCCATTAGAGTCATAAAAACGAATCCATGGTGCCTAAATTGCTGAAGGAGACCATCTCCACCATTCCTGCTTAATCTCAAACTAGGGTTTGTAATGACAGAGCTAACCCATATGGACAACCCTTTTTTGCTCCACAAACTTAAACCCTCTGTAAGACCAAATGACCAAGAAAGACCTTGTGACCTTAAATGCATAAATCCGCGGCCATATCAGGAAACCGAGACTCGTGAAGGAATCCATGAACGTTGTACCTTCACTGAGTTAACCCTCTTAAATGTACAGAATGCATTTAAACCTACAATGTACACCATACCTAGCCTTGCTAGATAATTCTGAAAAATACTTTGACCTGTGATTACTTTCATAACTGACAAATTAATGATTATAGCCTGATGTACCTTTTAAAATGCTAGTTATTTGTAATCACTTCTAACAAATCAGTAAGTATAATCGTTAATCTTGTATTATTCATCTCATTCTACTAAGAATGATAACTAACCTGATAACCCTGACAATCAGGTTTCTCATTACGTGTAATGTTTTATCCATGTTGTAAAACCAATTATTTAACCAGTATGATTGGTAATCAAGGATTTTCATGTTTTGTTACACGTGTAATACCTATGAAAGTATGTCACAGTTAGTATGTGAATGCTTGCTTGTTTACATAGAGAATGTTGATAACAACGAATGTCATGTCTCTTGCAACGTTTTCAAGTTATAAAAGTTCATGATTAAACATTCACTATTTTGAGCGGGAATCTACCACACAAAGGATCATAAATCAACTGTGAAGAGGACAGACCAGTCGACCATGTGACTCTGAAAAGCCACTTCTGATTGGCTCAGGACGCCTTTGGGGTGCGGCCAATTTCAGTTCAAAAGTTCCTAAACAGGAAGAACACACTCTCTTACTTTCTTCGCTGCTTCTTCTCTACTCGTCTCTTGCTTTTCACTGCAGCTCTTCAGCTCCAGATCCTCCGTGCCATGTAGAGTTCTGGAAAACTCGGGACCTGGAGTCCCAAGGAAGCCTCTCACTCTCTGCTCTATGGTTCAGGCACCCAACGGGAGTCGCGAGTCCTCCTTGCAGAAGGTCTCGCTTCATCCAGACAACAAACTATCAGCGATCATAACAGAGTCCAAGACATCGACGAAACGAATTTTCTTCAAACGCCAAAGAACCAAGAAACACAACGACACGCAAGTACATCTCCAGACTTTTGCTCAAGGTGCTGGTGTATTAGTTAAATACTTTGGGTAATCCGATTGCAAAAACGATATAGACTCAAAGAAGGATAGATGGTTCTTAAGGTACTGTCAACAGACTCTATGTATTGATCATTTATTTCACATCCTGTCACTACTCACCAACCTGTTTCATGTTGTATGTTAGATTAGTTTTATGTTTAGAATAGCAATAAAGTTTGTCTGTATTTAAAGATAATTTGACTGTGGTATATTTTGATAAATAATCTCATCCCTGTTTTTAAAAGATTTTGCTTCAAAGCTGTACATAAATATGTGTAATATTATTTTCAATAAGCCATGAGGATAATATTACTCCAATAAGTGAATTAACCATGATTCCCTTATTAAAGCTAATTCCTTACAATAGAAATTGTGAGCAGATACAACATGATGTTGTATTACAATATTAATGATGGAGAATTTTATTCAGACAAATAATCTAGTTATTTGTCATTTATCTAATTTATAATGGTTGTCGAATGCAACTAATTTCATTATAAATTTCCTTACATAATAATGTAGAATAAGGACAGTTTAATTTAATTCCTAGCTCACACATACAAATTTGCTACATAATACTGATATTGCACCAATAAGCAAAAAACAACAAAAAACAAAAAAAATATATACATACATACATACATACACACATATATATATATATACACACACATACATACATATACATATATATATATATATATATAATAGAAAAAGAGGACTATTACATTATTTAATACATTAAAAGCATCCTAATCAAACACTAATCTATGCATCATAATCATCAATACCTTATTTCATGTCTTTTGATACTATAATTTTTAGCAACAAAGCAGCTGTATGTATGTTCTTGTGAATGAGCAAAGCACATATGTCACAGAGTTCACGCTGTGCCTCTCTCTCATTAACAGCTGCTGTTTGCTTCAATTTATGCTTTTATGAGCTAATCAGGAGCTCTTTGTTTCAGATGTATAGCCACCTGCTGTCACAAGGCTTTTTGTTAAACTTAGTGCCATTCAGGTGTGAGAACTGAAAGTAATATTGATAGGGTGACAAAGATCGACACTTGCTATAGTTGCCGCTCTGAATGTGAGATTCTTCAATAAAGCCTCAGCTGTAAAAAACAATGTGAAAACATTATCACCATCAGCTATTGACACCAGATGATAGGAAGACGTCAAGTGGCATTTTTAAATTTTTATTATTTTACCCAAAAAGCAAAAAAGGATCTTTAAATGTAACACATTATTTTAGTAGGATTCATTCTTTTAATTAATAAAATAATTTTTAAACCAATTTCTGATCATTGGAGGAATTCAAGCTTGAAATACCACAAAATGCAAATTTATTTTACCGTTCACACAAGACGTGATCTTGCATTCAAAAATAGCAAAAACTTTTAACTTTATAAGCCACTCATGGTGCAAGACCCTGAAAAAAACCCCCCGCAAAATGCTGTGACGCAACACCCAAAAAACTACAAAACATTGGATGTTCTGTGTGAACGGCCCTTAAGCTATCTCAGGCCACATCCACACTAATAAACTTTTGGTTAAAAACTCAGATTTCCATTTTCTTACATCATTGTTTTCCATAGTATGCTGTTCTTGTCAGCCATGATTACTTTACTCAATGAGTGAAAGTGTCAAATAACAGGACGGTTACTGAGATTAAGCGAGTAGTATTCGTCTGGTCATGTGTTTCTAACATGGCAGCCATGTGCGGACCTTCTCCATGTAGAATAAAACAGCTTTTATAAGGTAACTAATATGACTGGAGCCTTCATTTTAATGTGAGTGGTCATGATTTCCTACATGTATTGCAAAATGACATGTCTTTAGGAGCTAAACTTTTTTTAATGAGAAAAAAATTACTGAGTCCACCTTTAAACAAACAGCATACCATATCAGCATATAATTAAAACAATTATATTGTTTAATAGCTCTGATAATATCAAGTTTACTTTTAAGGACAGAAACAGGATATTACTATTACTTAGTATTACGCACTAGATATTTACCATTATCATAACTGCTATTACCATTACGTCATAACGGTCATAAAATATATAATTTTACACTATGGGGGTAGATTATATACGTGCCTCACAATTACCGTTAACTTAGCAAAAATCATGAAGTGCATGATTGGCTCCAGTGTTTGGTGCAGTGCACCAAAATGTTTACTTGTGTACTTTTTTATTTGAAAAAGCCACCACATTGAGTACATAAGGTGAAGAAAGCTCTGTGGGAGTAACATATGCCTGAAAGCCAATGCATCATGGAAGCAGAGTCACCTCTGCACCCATGAGATTGCACTGGGAGAAAGTCAGAGCGATCAATCAGGCCATACAGATGACTTCTCTTCTGGTTCAGGTTTTTCACTGAACATGGTCCACTGCATGGCAGAACAATAACCCATGGCAACAGTCAAAGTGCCATCTCAGTTGCTTTCACTTAAGTCTGGCCACCACACAAGCCAGACAATTTTTCCAAACTCATCATAGCCAAAGAAGAAAGCTAATTTCCGCTGAGTGTGGGTACATGAATCTATAAATACATTTGCACTTTTAAAACCTTGAGAGTGAAGGGTGAAGCAGTTCAGAAATGCTTTCATTTCAGAATGTTCAACATCGAAAATTTAACATCAGTGGAAACATCTTGATCAAAACTGGTGGATATATTGAGCATTTCAAAACAGAGGATAGACATTTTTCTAGCTCACACAAAGCAAGAAAAATCAATCACAAATTTGAAGGTTTCAAGAATAAAGATCTTACTCAATTGCAACCTTTGAATATAAATTAAAGATTTTGTTATATTTGCCATCTTTCTACCTTCTGACTGTCGTAATCAAACTCTTTTTTGTTGCTCTTTTGGAAAATCATGGAATGGAATAGTGGATTCTTTTTTTAGCATTTAGAGCAAATGGGAACACAAAAATAATATTTGCTGTGGTCTTTCTCAATAGTTTACTTACCAAAACTTGAACTGAGCAAAGAGACCATTGGTTGTAAAAAAAGAAAAAAGGGTCAAGCCCTTCTAAATGTCCCCAACTTTTCAATAAGGAATACATCAACACAGAAAAGTAAACTCTGGTTGTCAAACTATTTCATTCGTTGTGGCCTTTACTGATCATGTGATCATAACACTAAATATCCCATTTCATATTTAAGCACTATTCAAAATAGAGCATGATAAAGTAGGGTTAAGACATAAGAGAATGTTTCTCAAATGTGGTTAAGGAGATGAGCTAAATCTTTTATGAAGTAATTAACTCATATTTCTCATCAGCACTATTGTGCTCATAATTCCTGCTAATATCCTGTGCTTTACACAAAGCCATATCACCTTAGATCCTATTCCCAGACACTTTCAGCAATACATTCAACAGTAGTGAATCTGCAATACTATCCCCTCTCTCCTCACGCACACTCAAGGGACACACTTGCGACAGCTAGAGAGATTCCAAAATTCAGTCCCTCTCTGCACACAAGGCAAAAGTCAAGCTCATCTAATGACTATGACCTTTCCCCATAAGGGTCTGGAGGACAAAACAGGACTCAGCACAACAAATACTGCAGCTTTTTGCCCTGGCTCCATAGCGACATATATTATGAATGAAGCACCTCCAGCATAGAACTAATTCAGGCACTGCATTGAAAGGATAATACTGTACCACCTTTAGATCCAGCATTTTCAATAGTTTGATATGGTCACCCTAAGAAAAATGATTTGTAAGATACAATAGTTGTTCAAAAGGGCATTGATTGTTCGGATGGACCTTTAAGAGCTGGAGATAAATTTTGCACGTTACAATGTAAAAAAAAAACTTTAAAGTCAGCATGAAATTAAAGTTGTGCCTATTTACTTTCTTAACAGTACACCCGTTCTGGTCCTGTTGTGTACAATTTTTCAGTGCACGTTATTCATAAAGTAAAAAAGTTTGTAAACTTTCATCAAAATGCAACTTGCTCCATGTCTGAAATGGCTTTTCTTTTTGGCTGAATGCATTAATGCATTGTTTTAGGCCAACATGATTTCACAGGACATCTACAGTAAATGTTGCTACCGAATGTTCTGGTACCCCGTCATAGACCACATTCTGCAGAGAAACTAACAAGCGGCATCTCCCATCAGACATTTTTGCATCAATTCTAATGTGTTTACCTTTTCCTGTTGTGCTACTGCTAGCGCGTTATGCAAGCAGCTTCAGAGATGCGGGTTCTGGTCCCGTGGAAACCAGGAAGTAATCGCGTTCACATAATCAATGAGCGCAATTCAGTGGTTGCATTTTCGCTCTAAAATTAAATTTTTACTCTACTAACGGTTAGGTTTAGGGCACATGATTTATAAAATACACTTTCCTGTTTACTGTATAGATTATTTACAACTAGCTTTTGTCACCACTCTATGGACATTTCTCCATGAAATGTGCCCATACGTTCCAACAACACTTCCAGCTTCGGCCACTGGGGGCAGTGGTTCGAATTTCGGTAAGTATCTACCAATTTCAGCAGAAGAACTTTTGAACTACAGCAAAATCCCTTTCGAGGCAAGTCAGTCCACTTGGCAGCCATCTTGGAAAAGCTTCCGGCAGCTATTTTCTATGGATACAAGCATCATGAAAGTACAACTGTTAATCTGTGTCATTTGCAGATTTTCCAAGCACAAGAAAAGAAACATTGCAGGTGTGCAAATACGCTAAAATTTCTATTCATATGTTATAATTTTTAATTGTAAATACGAGCACAACTGTCACATTGCACAGCCCTGTATCATTAAGTGCAGTTGGTTTGTTGTCTAAACAGCCGAAGTTGCGCTTGGTGCCCCCTGCAGACTGAGGACTCCAAAAAACATGAAGGTGGTACCTTCAAGCTTGAATTGCTCCGATGGCAGGAATATTCCTTATTACGATCAAGGGGCACAATTAATTTTATTTTATATATATATATATATATATATATATATATATATATATATATATATATATAAATAATCACACTAAATTAATGGGTTAAATCAACAGCCCTAATGATAATATATTATATATATTATATATCATATACCCAATTATTTTTGAGGAGGCACTGCCTCCTTTGCCTATTTAGAGTAAATGGCCCTGATACACGTGTTTATTTGTGAGCTACAATAATGAAGCAACTATAGAGCAGTAAATCTGCCATATCTAGCTTTGTGTAACTCTCTGAGCTGCATTCTGCTTTCAATTACAGTTTCGATCGCACACACAAACCCTCTTTCTACTCCTGTTCCCTTTTCCTCTGTTGTTTTTCTTAGACCTTGACTAGATTGAATTATCAAGTCCCCTACAGTGCACATTCAAACAAAAACTAAATCAATTTGAAAGCTACTTATGCCAAACACTTGACCCACGATTACAAATGACAGGAAAATTCAACATGCCACAGCTTCTGTCCCCTATACAAGGAGAGAGGACATGGTAAGGTATAGGGCACATAGAGAATCACTCTCTGAAATTAAAAATATGGATGTAAATATGAATAAAAAAAAGCAAAAATTAGAATGAGAAATTAACTTGCAGTATTGAATGGGTACTGCTACATCCAGCTTTAGCTCTGTGCATCATTGTAACTGTGTTGTGCTAAATTATTGATATAAATGCATGTCCAATGCAAAGAATATTCTCTAATTCCATGAAGAATATTCTCCAATTCCATGAAAAGGTTATGAATGGTGCAGTTCCAGGTTTTTGTGCTAAAATGAGATGAACAATTTCCTTCAGGCACAGTTGTCACTACTGTAACCTGTAAATCCCTGAAATGTTTTAATATGCTTCTTCAGTAATACCCTTTTACTTTTCTTACTGACATACCACCTCAGCCCATTTTTATGTTGGTTTCTCTAAATCTTATGTAATTACTGCTAGGAGTTGTTTATCTGTAATCTTGGATGAACATGTAATAAAGCTTTGCGATGAAAATCCTTACTCTTGGTTGCTCTTAAAAGTATGATTGGACACGGTTCAAAAGCTAGTGTGTAAAATAAATGTTTTCACCCGAGTCTGGTTTTACAGTGTTGATTGCAGTACTTGCAAAGCAGCACTGTATTGAAATTCCTCTTTTGTTATTTTTCTTTTTCTTCACAGTTTTCAACAATTAATTCAAGCTTGAAAATCTCCCTCTACATTGTCAGAATATTCACTATTCACAAACTAACCAACACTGATTGCTTGACTAATAATTGCACAATGTTAATATTGTTGGCTCCATAATTATAGGGTCTTTAAGACCCTTTAACACTAAACACAAAACAAAAAAGCAAGAGAATAGAGCACAACATTGTCCGGGCAACTTTACAGCCGTCTTGGTTCTGAAAGTTTTTTTTTTTTTTCATTCATTTATTTTATAGGTATTTAATAAAATCCTTCATTTAAGACTTAAGAACCACAAACCATGCAGCTCAGAGGTGAATCACATTACAAACTTTGATTTGAAACAATAACATATTTGAAAATCAGACAAAAAGACAAAAGGTAAAAACTGTGTGCTTACCGTTTTTCATGAGGTCATGAATTACAATCCCATGAAGCATTGCAAATGATGGAATCGAATTTAAAACCGAAAAATATAAAACTATTGATTTAAAGTTGCTGATTAAAAGTACCAAAAAGAATATTTTTCGACTCGATTACGTCACTCACATTATGTCATGTGATTGAGCAGTTGTTGCAGTGCTTGTTTGGGCGTTTTTTACTATTTTTGGCTGCGATTCTGATTGGTGGAGTGTTTCTCTTCAGGATCATGTGTAGTATGTGTAGTTCCTCTACACAAATTATTCTATTAAACCCGATTTCTAAATAATGAAGTTGAAATAACATGGACTGATGGCCTCAACTTAAGCATATTACATCGATTAACAACCTCGGAGCTCACGTAAGGTCTGTCAAAGATTTATAAGTTACCGTTAAAAATGAATTCGCCTATGGAAAAAAGATAATGGAATATTAACTTTCGCAACCCAACTTTCATGCTCAACTGCTGACAACACTGCAAAGTCAGTGTCACAGTATGTGTTGTTTCTCATACACAGCTATAATGCAGCATTTAATTTGTGCAGAACCAAAGCCTAAATCCTAAGCTTACCTAAAACTTTAACTTTCTACAAATATAGTTGTGTAACAATTTCCATATACACAAAGTTAGTTATTTTTCTTTTTTAATAGGGGAAAAAATTATGAAATGATAAAAACTACTATACACATTACATTTTGGAAATAACATTCATTCAGTTCAGACATCTAGACCACATACAGCTCAGAAAAAACCTTGAAATTGATCTTCTCGTTATATAATGTACAGAACATGTCTCTTCTCTGGGTCTTCAAACTTCTCAGTGGGAGTGGAGACCTCTCTCTGTAACCAGTCACTTTGAACGTTCTTCCTGTCTAGAAAGAGAAATTCACATTGTTGAAATGGGTCCATCTGGCACTAAAGCAGCCACAGGTTAATTGAGCAGAAAGACAGCTAAGCAAACCAAAAGTAATATTTCAAAAAAAGATCAGAGGTCTTGAAATGTGAGCCAAAAGCTCCCTCAGGACCAGACGCTTACTGCATAATCATTACAAAGATTTATTGCAGACAGAGTTATCGTTCTCATTCAAACACTTTTAGTAGCATTTATCACAGCGCAATACACAGATTGCAGCCAGTTTGCAACAGAAGTTTTTCAATATCTACATTTTTTTAAACAAACACATGGACATCACATGGGGAAAAACAACAGCACACTAATAATGATTAAGTAACTAAATTAAATATAAAAGAGCATTGTCATAGTTTCCACAGGCGATAGAGCCCACAAAAGTGCAACAGATTGAAGCTTTTTCCTGTCAAGAGTTTAGATTCAGTCAATCATTCACCACTCCCATTTTAATTTAGCCAGTTTGTCTTCAACTTGTGCTTGGGTCTGTCCCGTTTCGCTTTAGTGTGTGCCCCCATAAGACAGTTCCAAGCACAAAACCTAAGCCAGAACTTTTTTATATTTCTCTCTGAAACCAACCAGATGTGACTCCCCTCTCCAGTTGTTCCCTCCATTTCTCTCGGTCTGCTTGACTGCTTATTGCTTAGAGCAGTGTTTCCCAACCACTGTGCCATGGCACACTAGTGTGCCGTGGAAAATTATAAAATTCCACAAAATAAATAAATGCATGAAAAATTATTTTCAGGGATCCAAACTCCTCACCTTTTGGAGAAATGAAACCATAATCAGTCACTTTTGTGATTGTAAAGAGCAATGATTAATGTGCAAAAGTGACTGATATTTATACGCATTAAGGGTCTTTCACATGACTCGCGTCAGCGCTGCAGAATACACTGAAGTCTATGAAGTGATGCCACTTTACACCAAAGTGTTTCACACACAAGTTTTGCTTCACCAATAATGTCTTTGAGAGTACTAAGCAACAAGAAATATTAAAAAAAAAAAAAAAAAAATTTGTGGAGACACTGAATGTCTCAATTTCTTTTAATTAAATATTACCTGATCGTTTACGAATATCAGAGACCCCAGTTATTGAACTAATTTAAATTCACCAATAAAACATAAAGAGTCCTTTTATTATTTTCTGCTAATCAAAGCAACTGCAAGCTTTTTCTCTCTCTTCCAAATACATGTTTTCAATGTTTATTGTGCACACCTCCCGCTTTTTTACGTGGCAAACTCGTAAAATCGCCCTTCTGGGACGCTTTCTGCAACTCTTGTCATGTGGAGGGTCTATGGTTCACTCTGGAAAATTTTAAATGGCAGATGAATTTATTTAATATTTCTTACTGGTCATAAAACCATATTTGCATTTAATACAGTATACTGTGCTGTATTTCAGAAAAAAAAAAAAAAAGTATACTTATGACAACTGAATTATTTCATTTGTTAAATATTTAATTATCAAGGATGCACCAATCAAATTTGTGTGCCGATACCGATATCCAATTATTTAGAACAACATCTGCCGATACCATTATTTTGTGCTTCTGCATTTTAATGCTACCTTGTTTGAAATCACACAATTAATTACACGACTTCAAAAGAAATGTAAATAATAACTTTATTCTCTTTGTCTCTACACATTTTCCATGTTCCAAAGTAACTGGTCTCAGTTATAAACAAAAAGCACATTATTATCTTACCTTACATTAACATTCTTAACTCACATTAACTGAATTCTGAAAAGCCTCCTGCCAGGCTCACATTAAATCGGTCAGATTTTTTTTCATGTTCCTAACTCACATTAACTGAATTCTGAATGATGAAGCTTGTCCCTTTTTAGCTGTAGCAGCCTCCATTTCAGCTTTAGCAAATTCATCATATTCCTTGCTGTGTCAAACTTTAAGGCGAGTAATCAAATGTAATTCCACACAAGACACATTTTCTTTTACATAGCACAAGTTGTATGCTAATTGTCTGACACAGTTTTTCTGCCCGATTTTGAAACGAAATAATCTGACCTGATTATCAGCTGCATTTAAAAAAAAAAAAAAAAGGCAGATGTTCGATAGCACAGATAATTGCTTTTATCGGCCAATACAGATGATCAAAGCTAACACACACAGACTAAAAGTATTTTTTTTTTCTTTTTACACTGCCCACACAGCAGACAAATGCCCTTTCACAAACAAAGTCATGGACATAGTCCAACTTCACAGTGTGACTGCTAAGGACTATGCAATGCCACTGCTTTTCATGTGTTCAAGATTCATTTAGAAGGGTTTGACTGCATTTACATTCAAGATAGTTTGTGCAACGTCTTAGTAATTGGAAATGAAGTTTCTTTGCCTGTTTCTTTTTGTCTGGTCAATTTCATTTCATCCCTGCAGAAACTTCTATTCCTTTACACCATATCAGATCAAATGATATAACCTATTCATCAGCTTATCTCAGATATGAAATACTCTGTATACTCAGAAACCTTTCCTAAATTTACATGTTATTTTTTCTTTTTTGTCCAACAACAGAATAAAGAAATTCTGGAGTGGCACTTTAGTAAAAGGAAGTAATCCAAAACATACTAGAATCTACACTAAACAGCTGTTGTCCAAACAGAATTTCCTCATTTAGCTAGAAACTGTTTAATACTAAAACCATTTCATGAATTAAAAAAAAAAAAGAAATCCAGCACCAGACAAACAAAACCATTTACATGTACAAAACAATCAGAAATGGCAGTTTGAAATAAGGATGTGCAAAAGTACATATTTTCAAAAACTGACTAGTCGGAAGGTTGCCAAAACCAGTAGTGACTCTTAAAGTTGCTGTAAGCGATTTTAGCCGTTCTACTTCCAGGAGACTCAGCCGTTGGATTAGCCATGACCCCCGCACTCCAAAGATACCAAATGAGCTATACTGAGACCAACATCATGCAGAAACGGTTGTTAAAAACAACAGCAGCAAAATAGTGCCCTTAACTGACAACTTTTATGAATAACATGGGTTAAAAATGGCAGTAAGTCTCAATAATTCGCTGCAACTACAACACTATGAGAACATGCAAAATGATTGACAGGTCGAAAGTGTCATTGTCTGCGGTCCAAGGACACATTTTGTTTGTTGTTTACAGAGTCTAGAGCTGTCACAGAGACAGGTGAGATATCTTACAACACTTATTTCAGTAATATCTCTAAGGCAGTAGGACATTTTTTTGCATAGCTTTCCATGAAAAAAATTTGCTTTAAGCACCTTTAAGGAAGCATTGTGTAATTACGGTGGTTTAGGGAATTATAGTATAGGGTGGTCTGCTGACTGAATAGGACAGAAAGCAGGGGAATCTAAACTGCTTTAACAATTTTTTAACATGCATTCTTAGAGGTTGTTCACAATGAACACAATTTTGTGTTCATGTGTGCTGTTTTTCAATTATTTTACCATGTAAATTAATCTTTGACCATTGTGCAGCATCTCACTGTTTTCCAGTGTTTTACACAGGAGTGCCTGTTTTTTAGATGGCAAGTCAAGTTAAAAAGAACTTTAACTGTTAAAAACTGAATTATAAATTTAAATGGGTACAAAGGTGAACCAGTCATCCAGATATGACAAATACTGACTAAATCCAAACTGTGAGAGGGACATCTCTTCTGGCAGATCACCCTGTGCTCGATACAATGACTGATGCTGCAAACATTTCATGAGTAAGGGCTCTTGTAGGGGATTAAGAGGGCTCAACCAGATGTTTTCCTTACACTCCAACAGTTACAACGCCAAAAGGCAAACCTCAGGGTAAGCTGAACAAATCAGTTGAGGGGGACGAGGAGAATGCAGTGGTCTTTTGCAGGTTCTGGCTTTTGTCTCTGGATTACTAGCAGGATATTTGCAAAAGCTTATCCAAACATGGAGTGATCCTAATATCTTCCAGATCAGCTCTTAACAAACGGAACTAATTGATTCGTCTCATCTGAAATTGAGGAGCTTTAAGATGGCTTCATAGCTTGAACACAAGCCAATGCGTGTCAAGGAGCTTCATTGTAAAATGGAATGGCTATGATTGAGACACTGTTAATCCGAATGTGAATAAATATGCCAGTCCCTGGACGTCTGTATTACAAAAATTATGGGTGAAAGTGTCCCCAAAAAAGCAACGTCGAAACAACTGTAAATTCTTAATTGTCTTAAGTGAAAACGCAAAAAGAGTACAAATGGACCATGTTAAATTAGATCCACTACTTTTATGTGGCGAGAAGAAAAAAAGTCCCATAGACTGGCATTGAAGAAGGGACTCAAGACATATCTAGGAACCAAAATATCATAGAGACTTAGGGGTGGGCTCTTTTGACATGGGCAATCACTTAGAAAAGCCCTAGCAACCACCTAGAACACCCTAATAACTGGGTAGTAAAACACTGGCCACAGTTGTGGAGTTGTGCACGCAGGAGCAAACACCATTCATATTTTCTTCAGAAAATATAAAAATGAAGTTGCGTCACCTCTACATAACTGCACAGAGTATGTCTTTTCACATACTGCTTTGTAACAGAATAAGACTTTATAGTCTTTTAGTACTTATAAGGCAATGCATTAGGAAGAGTCTGGATTTGAGAATGTTATGTTTAATGAAAAAATAATGGGTGTAACTTGAAAAGTTATTTCATAGCATGTATTGAATTCAATGAAGAGCTTATTTCCCAATTGTTGATGAAGTTCTTTAGGTATGCAGGTGTGTAGTATAAATAGATTCCTGGACATACTAGTGTACATCCACCATGTTGCCACTGTTTTTTGAACTATATGTTCTTTGACCTATGACACATTAACACTAATGAGCCCAGATTTGTGTAGCAACACTGGCCTCAAAATAATAAACACGCTGGTTAGAGTTGTCATCGACATATTAAGTTTATCAATGTTGGCTCAGACTGGTACTCTAGATAATAATTACAATGGAAAGTTTATGTAGCAAGTTCACAAAAAACAGTCTATTCAGTCTTCCTTGATTAAGCTTTCAAAAAGTAAACAATTTACTTTAGGGTTGTTAAAGTAAAATTGAACTACAAATAACAACTATGGCATTTACACTTTGTGGCCAATAGTTTGCGGACACCACCTTTTAATTAACATGTTTGGCTATTCCATTAATTCCAGTGAAAACAAATCTTCCCTGTAGATAGCATACAGTGGCATTCTAAACAACTGTGTGCTTCCAACTCTGTGGTAACAGTTTGGGGATGCCCCTTTTCTGTTCCAGCATGTACATTGGATACTTTTGAGACAGAAAGAGAAATTGAGCCAAATAGTGAGAGGAAGAGTCAGGCAGAATATTAGAGACAGGTCTGTAGAACTGCAGACAAATAAGAATGATGAAGCCTCTTTCTTGGTGTAAGATGTCCTCTTCATCCCTTCCTCTCAAAGAAAACTTTTCGATAACAAATTTTCCCTGGTCCAGGCTGACCATCTTTCTAAACACCCCACAGCCATCCATATGGAGTCACTTATAAGCTCTATAAAATGTTTACCCTCAAAGTGTCAAATGACAAAGAACCATTTGGTCCTTGCCTTAGATGGACCTCTGAAGAAAAACTAAATACCAGCTATGGAATTTGGGTCATGCATATCTATATACAAAGTGGAAAGTTGAGGGAAGAATGGTTGCTGCTCAAATACACTCTTACTGTTTTCCTTCTACAGGACCCCCCCCCCCCCCCCACCCCCAATTGCATGACAGATATCCTTGCAGATAAGCCTTCTAAGAGCCATAGAAGAAATATTTTATCCATATGCTTAATGGGAACACAAACAAGTCAGTCCTTTCAGCCCCCTGGTTCATGAATCACACAAAGCGTTTGAGAAACAGTGAGTGACACTGAGCACTCGCTTATGACTCCCAAAGCTGCCAGTTCAAAAGGAGAATGAATGACATCGCCTGGGACACAAAGGCAGCCATATGTCTTGATGAAGGTTTAACCAAACAGAGGGATTTTTATGTTTCATAAACATAATGACGGGGGCGTTAAAAGGCTTTTCTATTCTGGAAACGCATCAAATATCTCAACGTTCCTGTGATTGGGCATAGGCTTTCAGAAACAGCTCTGAGATGCAACATTTCACTTATGATAGAAAATTTAAACAGCCAAGACCTATATGCATACGTCTTTCATCTTAGCTTCAATGTTTGTTATATTCTTATATAATGAAGGAAGAAAAAGTCCTCATTTAAAATTAACATTTAAACTTGCTCCCAAAGTTCATCTAAGTAAACCACAACAGACCACCAAAAATGGTCAGGCTAAGAGCATTCATTACATTTTAGCTTCTATTAAAATTTTTAATAGTTGTGTTAAAAAACAATACAAAGAATTAAACTTTTGTACACATCCAAGTTTCACATACCATCTATTATATGTCTATTGAGAGATTAGAATAAGTGATTTAAATAGCCATGAACAGCCAATATTTGGCTAGTTTTAGTTTATCTACATAAACTACCTGCCTATTATGGAAATTAACAGAAGAGGCAGTTTTAGAGGTCTGCAACCCGACCCCGATGGGACCCGAGAACATGACGGGTTTCGGGCCGGGTTCAGATCAGTTTTCTAAGTAGGACTTTGGGTTCAGACTTAATGGAAAAATAAACAGGCTTACCGAACTTGTTTCGCACACGCGCTCTCACTCACAGACAAGTGAGAACGGACGAGTTAGGGGCTGTTCACACAGAACGTGTTTTTTTGCACGTCTGTTCTGTTTTCCCATCATTTAAACACATGCTGGATGAATATCTTTGACATTCGCACCACATCTCGCTTTTTCTTCAGCGTTTCGCGCAGGATCAGCATATTTTAAACACCATGTCAAGTTAAAAAGGACTTCATTTTCAAAAACGCATGTTGAGACACCTGCCTCTGTTTCATTCTTTGCGCTGCGTCTAGATTGTTTTTAGCGCAGTTGTCACAAAGATTCAACATGCTAAACAAGTTCAGGCTGCATAGAGGGGACTGTTGCAGTGTTTCATATTATTCCAGATTGTTCTGCACCAAGAAGGGACTGTTGCATTGTTTCATTTTATACCAGATTGTTCTGCAGGGTCAGTGGTGGCTCAGCGGTTAAGGCTTTGGGTTACTGATCAGAAGGTTGGGGGTTCAAGCCCCAGCACTGCCAAGATGCCACTGTTGGGCCCTTGAGCAAGGCCCTTGACCCTATCTGCTCCAGGGGCGCTGTATCATGGCTGACCCCGCACTCTGACGCCAGCTTAGCTGGGATATGTGAAAAAAAGAATTTCACTGTATATGTGCAAATGTATAATGAGTGATAAATAAATAAAAAATTAATAAATTAAATGAATGCACCAAGCAAAGTTTCAGCACATAAACGGTAAGGCAATGCTTTTTTCCCTTCTGCTCTAGTGTACTGAGGGGCTGCTGTGCCTTTTGTTTGTGCTGCTGTGCCAAACTGTATGTTTGCTGTTTCAATACGGTTATGAATGTTGCCTATATGCTTACATAAAATACAGCCTATTGCAACAGTACTTGCTAGGAGAAGAAATTAGAGAGTAAGCGATTTTCGGTTCGAGTCCGAAGCTATTATGGACCAGTTCAAGCAAGAGACTACAGAAGCCTACATGTGTAGATACATTACACCTAAAAAGACTTAATATCCAATATTAATACTATTTTTATTTCAATATGCTGTTTAGTAAACTGTAAGAGACATGATGTGGGTGACTTGACCCAATGCAGTTCTTGATTTTAAGTTTTTAACCACAATGAAACCGCAATGTAAGCACCGTCTTGTCTGCACAAACACCACACACAATTTTACCAATTGTCAGGTCCCGTGTCGTGTGAAACTGCTTGTTTAGTTTCTATAACATTGGATACATACCCGCCTTTATGTTTTTGTCGTGCCAACCACCTAGTTAGTCAATGTTATACAGTAGTCTATGTAGTAACATTAAAGCGTATTGGTTGACTGATGAGTGTGCCTGTGCGTATGTGCGCGTGCGTGTGTTTGCTTAAACACAGTGAAACAACTCTGGCATGCACACAGAGATACATGCTGCATGTACACAGAGATGTGTTCATTAATTTCCGTTTTGTTATTTATTTATTTTTTTATTGCATCACAAATGTCATGGACTCGGCTGGACTCTGAAAAAAAATCCTGAATCCCAAGGGTTCGAGTCAGAGTAAAAATGCATCTGAGTCCATTAAAATTGGACTCGTGACTCGGACTCGAGTCTGAGTCCAAACTCAAGTACCGCAACTCTACTGGCCAGTTTGTGCAATGATCACATATAAACCGGCTGGTGCGTAGACTCTGCTAACAGTAATCCAAATGAACGAGTGCAAAAGTATAGAATTAACTAGAATAATCAAGTATCCAAATCTAGATAAGATCTCAATTGATGATCAATAATAATTTCAATCTCAACCTAATTTCAAGGTCTAACATAATTGAAGTTTTAATTTTAAATGGAGACAGATTCAGTCTTAACTAACTCAAATAGTGATGACGCTATAACCACACGTGCACGAAAAAGGCAAACGCGCAGATACCTTCACCACTTCGCTGGATTGCGACATTGGGCCAGCATGGTGGCATTTTTACAATGGAGTGCAAAACCGAAAGCACGGATCTTGAGACTTTTAAGTTACAAACTACATTTAACTTGACACAGCGACCTAAAAACGCTGTTTATGACACAACGCAACTAAAGTGAGGCACTACAAAAGCGTCCGTCTGACACGTGTACATTGACGGTCCTTAGAAAAGACCTTATAATAAATCTACCTCGGAGAGATTGACAAATTCAATGGTAAAATGGATTGCTGTGGACAGTAGAGCCAATGACAGCTTTATGTTCAATAATAGGAGAAAAAACAACATATTGCCTTCTAAAACCACTTTTTCCTCTTATAAACGCTTTACTCACCTGCCACAATAATGCAATGCATTTTAAATTATCTGAATTGTGAATATGAATTATTATATTTATAAATTAAATAACTAAACATGCGTTAGACATACATCTATGACCGCTGCGACATCTTGCTGTTTTTCAGTTACACATGCCATGACCATTGCATTTTAAGACATCTCTCAAACCCTTCGTCCATTTCCCTTCTGCTGCTTAGCTGTTTACAGCTAGAACAAGTCCTGTGAGAATTTTAGCCTTCCTTGAACAGATCGATGTCTTTCTAGCAAGTCAGTCCACTGTCTGCCATCTTTGGAACGCTTTTGGAAGGCTATTTCCAGTCATGCCAGTGCAGCTCCTATCTACCTGAATGGAGAGAGACCAAAATCTCAAAAACGGCTGGTCAAGATTACGATCAAAGAACATATTTCAAATCAGCAATAAAAATCGGACATTCTTTACCTCATATTATGCCAAAAAATGTTTAATTTTCACAGCTTGTATAGCTAATGAGCATGCACGTTCTAAAGTTGATTGACAGGTGATGTCTGCATCTAAAAGGTGATTGGCTCTTTTAACAGTAAGGCAGGACTTCCTTTCTACATCCGTTGACCGTTGGGCACTCAGAGTTCCTTGGGTGAGCATTCTAATTTCTCCCATTCATTTCAATAGAAGTGGCCCATCTCTGCTAAATAATCTCTGAACAGATCAATAAACTCAATTACAAAACTGATTGCTGTGGACTATAGGCCAGTGATGTCACTTTTTGTATTGTCTGTTCAATGCTTTACTTGTCTAGCACAATAATATCTAATTATCTTAATTTGAATTGATTGATGGCCCTAAAAAAGTCAATGACTGAAAGCCAAGTGAAATTAAAGGACCAGCCCTGAAGTATGTTAAGTCTTTGTCAAACAAAATTATTTGAGACCTGTATTTAAGGTTAAACAAAAATGTATTAACTTTCCATTAGGCAACGTCTATATCTATTTGTGCGAACAGACATGCGTTACTTCCCAGGACGCTGACTTAATTAGGGATGGAATCATAAAACATTTTTACGGTTATATTGCGGTTACTTACCGATTCGTCCTACTTATACTTAACTATACTACACAAAAACAATACTTTTAATTGCATTGAAATGATACTGATGAGTCTTTTTGCTCTATACATTAAAATAAAAATATTCGTTGTCAAGTCATGCACTTTTGTTATTATCTTTGTATTATCTTGCAGCTGATTTTTTTTCCTCTCAACATAGACTGCAAACTCACAACTCAACTAAAACACAATTTATTTTGTAGTGGCATGGTAGATTGAGTAGCAGTACAACAGCAAACACTTTTAGCACTCTGCATCGCCAGAAGAATGTAGATCTAACAAAAATGATTCAGTTTAGTAGACGGATGCCCGTTCGATTTCTGACACGCTCAGATTTTCTGTGCACATCATCTTTTTAGAATGTTCGCTTTAACGCGTCCAGTAAAGACAGCCACAAGCCATTGTGGCATCTCACGTCAATGGACGCGTCCGGTGTAGACTGGGTGTGAGAACCGGTTCTCGCTTCCAAACCCTATCCGTTGATCTATAAACAGTGAAGAGCAAGAGACAATTTTATCTCATCATGACAACTGAACTTCTGGGATGGCAGCCCAGGCTTAATTCCATGTTTGACCTAGCACTACCCCACAACTGCAATTATCCACAGTAGATATATAATAGAAAACCCCGATGGGTTTCAAATCCTGAGATGGATTCTCAAGGTCTGGGAGAAATGGATGGGTGTTTGTTGTCTCTAGACAGAGCAGCTACTGCATGCAACTTTTATCCCCCAGTGAGTGGCTCGTGGTGGGGGGCACTGCTCCATCAAGAGTAAGCCCTCTCTATGGGGACACATTGAAGGAGGTCTTACACGCTCCAGATGTGCTGGAACAAGAAAGATCTGATCCAAGCTAACAACTGGCTAGACTCTGTGCTTTTTTTATTATATGACTATGGATGCAGGGATTTTGCCTGTGGCAAGAGAAATAAACCGTATGTTTTTTGCTAAAAAGTAGCAAAAAAGTAAAATGGGAATATCAGCACTAGGTAACTGAAATTAAGTTTTTTATATCACTGTCAAACAGTAAGTGGAAAAGAAATGACTATGATGTTTATAATGAAACAAATTAGTGTAGTTGTGAAATTGCATGGCTAAAATCAACAGTATTAAAAAGCATTTGTGACCCATTTTACTTCCATAATGTGACATTTCTGAGTGAAACAGAATATTCAGAAAAGTGTATTAAAAAGGCTAATAGGGTCCATTTTGATTTCCTTTTGACTATGCAAATCAATCAACAGCATTGAACTTTCTTTTGAAGATGCTGCACGATTTCAGATGTGTCCTTGTCTTATTTTTTTGTTCATATTATAATTTAAAGATTGGTCATACTCACAGAACTTTCCACACTTAATAAAATGTGATAAATGTGTAGTTTATAACTGTCTTATTTGAAGAGCTACTTACTTTATCAGCTACTGTCAGGTCTTCAACAGAAAACATCTGAGATGGAGCTGAAGCAAAAGAAGACAAAGAAAACACATCAGACATTGGCAGGCCTTGTTGGAATCTGTAGACTTTTCACAATTTCTTGGGGGAAAGTCTGTGGAACTCTAAGGTTAAGTAATAAGGTAAGAAAGGCTTTGCTATAATGTTAACATAGTCATGGCTAAAGGCATTGTTAAGCACAATGCATGATTTCCAGCAACCCATTCAGCTGTGACTATATTGACAAAATAACAACTCCTCACATGCATTTTGCTTTTATAAAATGTTTACTGCCATCTTTCTGCTGGAAGAGATAGTTCCTGAAATACCAATGTTACTGTGCAACAAAAATAATGATCAGCAAAGAGTTCAGTGCAGTGATATGGTGAACAAATGTTTCGCATCATAGCTGTTACTATATCATGTATTTTGACATCATGGCTGGAATGTTGTATCCAAGACCAGAACTTTTTGTTTTACATAATGAATTTAAATCGTTTAAAATGGAGCTCAGAGTAACATTTAAAAATTTTTTATATTGGAAGTCAATAGCATCAAACTAGCCAAAATATTTATTAAATGAATAAGCAAGGGGCAGGGGATGTGTTGAACTTGTGAATGATGGGTGTTTCAGATCTGCAGAAATCCACTGAGCTTTCTGCAGAGTTCTGTTGCACATATTCTGTGTAGGCCTGTACAATACGTAATCAAGTAAATTACAGTGGGGGAATGCCATTTCAAACAACCCCAAGAAAAGCATAATAAATGACTCGCACTCTGCCAACTACATTCAAATAAACTCATCTGCTTGGTGTGAAACATTTTTTGTTTTTATGATGAATCCAATTTTTGCCATAAAATGTTAACCAGGTTTCTTCTTATTTTTTATAGGTTATACTGCTGTTTTGATAGTCAGTATAGATATTAAGATGCTAAAGTCTATGGAAGACAAGCAGTGCCACTTAAGATATTTGAAAATAAACAGAGTTCGCATAACTTTTGACCAATGAATTTCTATGACTTTTTAAATAAATGAAAAACTAAGACACTCATTGGGAATAATCAATATGAATGTGGAGACTAATCTCTGGCTCCCTCTCACAGGGGAGATCTCTTCCTTCACATTAATTTATCATGTGGCTGAATTTTACTGTTTTGACTTATACTGGACAATGGCCATGTTTTATTATTCCACACAGACAGAGAAACTGACCAAAAAAGGCAAAAGCTGAGTCACTACCCTCATTTCCAACAAGCACAAGCAAGACGTAATGCGACATTTGCGTCACATTATCGTATCACGTGTGACATTTGTATCAAAAATTCCCAAGGGTGTTGAAAGTGAGATTTGGGTGGATGCAGTCACAAACAATGCCTCGATAGGAGTATAAACACAACAGACATAGCCAGATGTCTCTGAAGGCTCAGTTTATTTTAGGGCTGCAACTATTTTGATAATCAATCAGTCGATTATTTCTTAATGATACATTACACATCTTGGCCAATACATTACCTCAGTACAAATCAAACATTGCTCACAGTTTAAAAGCAGCAAAAAAGTATTAATTATTATTAAAGAAAGAAAAAGCCACAAAGTGTTTATAACTGAAAGGTGGTAAGATATGTTCTGAAGGAATACACACATGTAAGGAATTACTCTATTTTTCAGTAATCCCATTAAAGTTAGTTATATTCACTTGCATTACATACACATCAAAATATTGGTTTCCTTTTTCTGTTGTGCTCCATTTGATAAACATTCATGCACATGTTTTATTAAGCATTTGAATTTGAAAGACGAGCTGTGTTTTGGAAAATGGAAAAGCTCACATTTTAAGAACATAATAGTAAAATGTAAATAATATCCTGGGGAAAAACCCCAAGAACTGAAAACCAGCACTTGAAAACACATGAAACTATAGGCTCATGCTCTCATATAAAGTAGAGGTCCAATGATTGTGAATATTGCCGATAGTTATAACTAAGGTGGTGGAAACGGCTTTTAATCAAATAACTGGCCAATAGTTTTTTGTTTTTTTTATCGATTTTTAAAATGTTAAACATTTTCTTAGACTTTCCTTACTATGACAGGCACAGAGAAGGTCCAAAATTAATAAATTCCCAAATGCTGTTTATTGTGCAACGAAAATCCCAATAATGACCAGAAATGTTTGATAGATTTGGTGCATAACGTGGGACTTTTAAATATAAACTAGCCTAAAAAACACTGGGGACTCTTATTTTGAAATGACTGAGACTTGGCTCCGTTACAATGCTCTATTTGCAAGTATTTACCAAATTAAGCTTTTTAAACCCTGGATATTCACCAGATAAAGGGTTTTGTGTATATAGATTTCACCAGATGAGGTTTAATGAGGAATAAGGTTTTTATTATTCACAGGATATGAGGTTGCTTTGCATGCTCTTGCTTTAACACTTGATTAACTAATAAAAAAATACATATATATTATAAATATTATAATATATGCATTGAAGAATAAAAAATGATTGTTGTTATTTCACTTCTAGCAAAGTCCCTATCTAGGCAAGCATAAATGTACAGCTCCTATCTACTAGATTAGGGAAAGACCGAAATCTCCAAAACGGCCGATTATGATTAAAAAACATTTCAAAATAACAGTTAAATCTGACAACAATGGAATCATACTGTAAATTGTGCTTCTTTAGCTTAGATCAAACAAAAAAAACAGCTAAAGCGCATGTGCATTCTCAAGCTGACTGACAGGCGGTGTCTGTATCAAAAAAGTAATTTGCTCTTTTACCTGTAAGGCAGGACTTCCTTTTCCACAGCCGCCACATTGGCCATTCCAATTTCTTCCATTTGTTTTTAATACATGTGGTCTGTCTTGGGCTAAACAGTTCCAAAATGCAACTATCGGAATCAATAAATCAGTAAAACAGATATATCGGTCTACCTCTAATATGAACTGTTTATTACAAACATGCTTTGAACAACTTGCATTGTACACGTATTCTATTACTGAAGCTCGCTCTGTGGCCTACAGTGCATAGAGTTCTTTAAGTACTGTTAAGTGACAAGTGAAAGCACAAACACTCAACTAATTGAAAATTACATTTATTTTCATTCACAATTTTTATCGATTAGTTGTTGCAGCCCTTGTTTATTTGCACGTGAACTTCACAAAACACACAGAGCAGCAATATTGTGATTCTGCAGGCATGAGCAGAACTGTAAAAACACTAGCGACAATGACTCAAGTCCATTTTGTGTGTGTGTGTGTGTGTGTGTGTGTGTGTGTGAGAAATGAGGTCCTGCCATGCAGGGTGCTTTGGTCCTATCTCTGATTAAGAAATGATTACAGAACTGGTCTTGACTGATGAAACACGCAGGGAACACAATAACTAGCCATCCGCCATGCAGGAACTGCGGAAATTGAGAAGCTGGAGGCAGTGAAGGAAGCGGAGAGAGGTGACAAGGGAGGAATTGGTTGCACAGGAGGAAGTGGGAAATGAAAAATGGAAAAACACAAATATAAAAACATAGTAATAATAATGATAATAATAATAATAATAATAATAATAATAATAATAATGTTTCACATGACAATTAAAAAGTCTCCCTCACGGTCAAGGTTTTTGGCATAATATGTGGAGCCAGCAGTTAATATCGAGAACACCGAAATAAGACATATCATAAAGCATGCACCGACTGTACAAATAAGAAGCTGATGTGGTGGGTGCTAAATTGAGATCAACTGATAAAAGTTTAAATATGCATATATTTGGGTCAAAAATTGCACGCCCGTCTACTTTGACTATAATTTTTAGATTAGGTGGTCTTTTGATCCGACACTCCATCTATTTCTCAATTAAGGGGTCTTATTATAGTGTGATCATGTGAACTGACTTTTTTAACATTTAGTTGAATGTTTTCGAAACTATTACAGAGTTTGCATTATTACCCCATTATTACCATTATTATTGCATTATTAGATTCTAGCACCCGTTCTCCAGCTTATAAGTGTTATAAGAATGCATATGTAGGTCCTATATGACCCATATGTGTTTACTATGGTATTCAATGCATTTAACACTGGTATTACATTTGTAATACATTGATTGTTTTTATTTTTCCTCTTTTATGTAATTAAATATATGTTAAATACCATTTTCATGTTCATATTTATGTGTAGTATGCAAGTATAGCAAGTTGTCATTCAGCCGATGCTTTTATACAAAATATATGACATTATACCCATTACATGGACAGTTCCCATGGAGCAACCTGAGGTTAGATACCTAGTTCACAGCAAGGGCACAATGGTAATTGCTCCAGAACCACTTCAGGGCTCGACATTATGCATTGTCATGTGCTTGACCTCCGGACAAGTAAATTGGTCATTCACTTGTCCAAGTAAAAAAGTTACTTGTCCAGAGAGAAAAAAGGAAATTTAAGTAACGTGCTCAAGTAACATGTCAAAGTTTATGTTGTATATTTTTCTAAAATGATGACCGATGCCCACTTCTATGGAATGAGATCTACTTTTCATCATGTCATTGCAGCAAGATCTACCATGCACAATAAAGGGTATACATTATCACAATACCAAAATTTCAGGAGTCTGTAGTGAAATTTGATGATTTTCAATACCAGCTTCAAAACTACAACAAATAATAACACTAACTAATATGTTAATTACGGAAGAATGGTTTCAAGTTCTTAATAATTCAAGACTAGTCAACAGTCAGTAATAAAATAACAAAAAAACAGCAATGAATGGAAATGGATTAAAAATAATAGAAAATACAAATTAAGACAATTCTGCGCTTTTTTAACAGCTTTAAAAAAATTTACCGTAGGCTATCAAGCATTCATGTAAACATTCAGAATGAAATACAACAAAACTACTACTGGTCTTCACTGTATGATTATAATACATTAATACATTTTAAAGCTACTAAAGTTACCCAGTCAAGAGCAGTAAGTGTTTTCTAATTTTCTTGTTCTGGTTGTTTATGACACACTAGACAGCAGCAGGTCTATTAGCTTACATTTATACTTACAAGTCCAACATTTGAATATAAATCCACTTTTTTCTCTGCTGTTTACGTTCACTTTAGACATCACTCTCTGTGTTTACATGAATACCTCACCAAGACAGGTATTTTGGCAGAATTTTTAAATGTATTTGACCGTTAAGGTGCACCCGGAACACACGCATGTTCAGCACACACTCCTATGCTGCCTGTCAATCAAAAAAGGTGCAGCTGTTACTAGATCGCTAGCGAATCATACATTTACATGCTCGGGATTACTTTCAACAGCAGAATAAGAATATTAACTTTCTAATAAGTGACACAGGTCTGGGCTATCACAAATATAGCTGGTTATTTTTTTGTTACTGACGTTTTAATCAGTCTGCTTGTCCAGTCGGGCAAGTAAAATTCTCTTTCAGTTGCCCCTTCAAAAATCCACTTGTCCACATTGACAAGCGTTAACGTCGAGCCCTGCACTTCTTAGTGTGTTTAAACCTGCAACTTTTCTTTGTTTAGTACACCTCGCCATTCCCAACAACAAATACACCTACATAGAGTAATACAGCAACAGAGAGTCATATATCAATATAGAATACACAAAGTAGTCATTTTACAAATGTATAACTAAAATGTTAGTACATTTGTTTTTCCAAAAATGGAAATTCTGTTATCATTTACTCACCCTCATGTTGTTCCAAACCTGTATGACTTTCTGTTGAACACTAAAGGAGATGTTAGGCAGAACATCAGCCTCAGGCCCCATTCACTTTCATCGCATATTTTTTCCCATACAATGAAAGTGAAGTGAATGAGGCTGTCATTTTTCCTAACATGGTTGTGTTCAAAGTAGGAAAAAAATTCATACAGTTTTGGAACAACATGGCAGTGAGTAAATGATGATCGTAAAGTTAGCATTTTTGGGGTAAACTCTCTCTTTAAAGGGACCATAATGAGAAAATGTTTTTTTGTTGTTTTTTTTAATACAAATTTGATATACTATAAAAACACTTTTTAATTACTCAAATCTTCTTGCTCTGTCTAAAAGGACTATTTCCTGAAACTAAAAAAACTTCAGAACATTTCCAACATAAGATGTCAACAACACTTTTTTGGTGTTCATAATATCAAATAGTGGAAAAAGTTCTGATGTGTCACAGACTAGACTATATTTTGCTTTTTGGAATCAGAGGTACCGTAACACCCTTCCTGAATTGCAGTACCTATGTAAGATGACTAACAATAAATAATAATTAGCACCTAAGGTATATGGAAATTATTGTGTCTTGGGGGTAAAAATATACATATGGTAAATTGGTTGGAAACCAAGGAAAACATGAGTAATAATTCGCCCTAGAACAAATAAACAGTGTTGAAATGCATGCAAAATAAATGGATGCGACCCTCTTCATTTTCCAAAAATATAATGTGATTACTGTCAACAACTTGTTGGAGAAATGCAATGCAAAGCTATGAGACAGATTCTATATATCATGTTACATCCTTTTAAACTACAGTATTCAAGGTGAAATATCCTGGAATTTAAGTTACTCTCAAATAATTTCTGGTATTTTAAAACACATTTAGCTATAATATATTATGATATATCTCTAGATGTTCTGAATAATATATTGGTAATCCTTCATTTCCTGACTGTCCTAACTCTCTAGGGCAAAACCAAATACCATCGGTGTATAAGGTAGTTTTTGACTAATCCCATATATCCATTAATTTAAACAGCTGAAATGTGCAGGTCTCCCACAGATCAAGGGCAAAAAGCAGACAGCAGCAGAATGTGTACTGCTTTACATTAGAACATGACCACCAGAGATGGTCTGAAGCTTTATCTCACAGCCACGGGCTGTATTTTTGGTTGGCTACTATAAAAATTACGAGTTAGTGCCACATCTCAACCCATTTCATTTATCAAGGACAAGATCTTGTTTGCTCTGCTTCCATGAAGATGGCTTGCAAACATCTACCTCAATCAAGCAAAGTCTAGGAAAATTGTACACTAAAAATCAAACATGAAAAACACTACAAAAATGTATAACATTACAACAGTTATCCACAGAGTAATACTGGAAAAGATAGCTGATTACACGTCTCCCATTATTATGTTAAAGGTACATTCCAGGTTAAAAGAATAATTCACCCAAAAATGATAATTCTCTCATCATTTGCTCAAACTTATGCCACCTCAAAATCACAAGATTTTATTTCTTTTGCAGACCACAAAGACATTTTGATAGAGATATGTGGTTTTTGTCCATACAATGCAAGTCAATGGAGTCCAACACTTTCAAGCTCCAAAAAAGAAAAAGGCATCATAAAGGTAATCTATACAGTGGTCCAATCCATGTCTTCTGAAGCGATCCGATTGATTGGGTGAAAAACAGACAAAAAGTAAAAACTTGTACATTAATGCACTTAAAATGAAAGTCTAAAGGGCTATCTTACTATTTTTTGAATATTCAGAAAAACTTGATCTTTTAAGTTGTTTTTAATCATGTGAGGTGGGACTACTTTTCTAGGGGGGTGAACTTTACTTTTTTTTTTTAATGCATTACCCACATCCTGTGGGTAGAATTTTGCCCCATTAAAAGTGCTTAATGGATAATTACGTCCAGTAATTGACTACGTTTGCATGGACACCAGAAAGCAGCTTATTGCAAAAAAGCGGCATGTGTAAACATGGTCATTGATTTCTTCTTGGTATTGTTGAAAGCATATCACAAAGTTGCCAGGTTTACCGACTTTACATAGTCATGACATGAGTTGAAAGATTCTAGCACCCGTTCTCCAGCTTATAAGTGTAATGTATCAATTTTACGATTATACTTTGAGAATAATGGGACAGTTTCTTATTTTTAAGGTATATTCACTGTGCTGTACATTTACCTCATATTTTAATGGTAAGAGCACTACTGTATATGTTTTGACTTTGTCGTTCCAAATGAGGAACGAGTCAAAATTATTTTCAGTGGAAATCGACAGCATGCCACCTAATATTTAGCACAGAACTCCTAAGTTGCGACAGAAAGGAGGACTTCACCTAATAGTTGCTCTGAAATATATAGCTTCAGCATAAACAAATAAATAAAAACTAAAATCACATTTTATAGCATGAGCTTGATCCTCTAGAATGCAAAGTGCTTATGAACAGTATCTTGTATGATACAAAGTTCAGGTTTGAATAATTAGAATATACAAACTAATCCCTTGAATACAAGCATCATCCATGCGAATGACCTCCAAGCAGGATCTGGATTCAAATGCAGAATACTGATCAGCTTGAGACTTAAGTTTTAGCTGCAGTTATGGGCCTTGTAATACATCATTTTATCTCTGATTTATGTTCTTACACTAGAGGAGCTGCTAACATTGGTGATTTATTAAAGCACAGCTGAAACTGACTATAACCTTTAACTCTTTTGAAAGTGAATCAAACATTCTCTGGACAGTTCTTTATGCCGTAGATAAAATCTACAAATCTTGAAACTCTGCATTTACAGTTTATTTCTACTTATGATATTATTCTACACAAATTAACGAAAACATCTGCTCTGTTCCAAAAACTAGTGAGACGAATATGGAGGCAGCATTCAATTCATCATAGATGTGCTTCTGACACGAAGGTTGTTCCAGAAGACTGTACCAGAAGACAGAATAAGGAAGCAATGATACATTAAACGTTTTGTTTAAATTGACCAAGCATTTTGACCACTATCTGGCACTGTCTCAAAACTGCTTAGGTACCCTCAGCACATGATGTCGAAGACCCCTTCCAATTTACTTGATTATACTGCCTAATAAGATACTATGTTTTAACCAAATTCTAAGGCAGCATCACATGCATTTTTTGCAGAATGCATTCCCAGAATGCATTGCAAAAAAATAAAATCCAAGTTGATTATATATAGACTTAGCATTCAATACGTGTGAGCAACGTAACTGTTACACTTACTATAGCAGTAATAGCTTTGCAACATATCACATTAAACTCTCCTGAAATAAATGTAAAATAATTTTTTACATGCAAAAACAAATTGTAAAGGACAAGTACAAGGACACAACCCTGCTTGGCATCAATGGCGATCTCAAATGGAGCTGAAATATAGTCACTGAAGTGGACAAAATCAATCATACCATCACAGCAAAGATGGATGAGGTTGGTGAACTCTCTTGGACAGCTAAGCTTTGAGAATAATCCAGAATGCTTCCCTGTCTACCGTTTTGAAGGCCTTGGTCATGTCAATGAACAGTATGTAAAGATTCATAAGCTGTTCAATGCATTTTTTCATCTGACATGGCCCAATATGTATCTTAAATATTTGTAAATGATTACATAACCCCAATCCTTTTATTTTATTTGTGTCAATGATCATCTTGTTTGTTTCCATGTCTTTCTTGTGAAAAATCAATAAAAGAAGCTGTTGACAAAAATAGCAAAGCTAATTCAGTAACTTGCAAAAATAGAATACAATTATTTTGAATAGACCCTGGTGAGAAAAGCAACAAGGAGATTGTTGCTTTGGATTGTCACCTATACATCGTGAAACTATTAGATGAGGGTAGTGATGTAGTGGAACCCATTTGCTGTGTGACTGACAGGTTCTGTTTGGTTAACCTTCTACTCGACCTACACAGCTCACAGGATGATTAGAGAGCAAAAGACCTGTCAATATTGCTTTAAAAAAAAAAAGGGAACATATTGGTTCATCAGCACCAGGAGACAAATAAGCCAAAGAAAAAGGGTGAGGACAGTCAGAAACAGTGCACTGCAAATGACTTCGAGTGTTTCCACACCTGAAAATTCTCAACGCAGGATTCCAATAACACTGATATTTAATACCAGAGATGTGGATGAATGCAGTATGTGGAGGGGACTAGAGGAAGGACAGCAGGGAGGAAGATTGCCTTGAGGTTAGGTTTTGACCGTATTCATGGTGGAATGATACTAATTAAATTACATAAACCAAGACCAAAACAAGTCCAGGGATCGATTCAATTTTTGTGGGCAAATTAAATGCATACTCTGACGTAAAGACAACGTTTAGGTGTACACCTAGAGTAACTGATTTTAAGTACATTATATATCCAAAAGTATGTGGATACATTAACACCAGGTCTCCACATATGTGCTTGCTGAACATTTAATTTTAAATTCAAAGGCATTAGTCCCTCCGTTTGCTGCTATATCAGCTTCCACTCTATAGGGAAAGCTTTCCACTAGACGTAAGAGCATCAGTGGGGTCAGGCACTGATGTTAGGCAGTGGGACATCACAGTTGACATTCCAATTCACAATGGTGTCCAGAGTTGCTCAATTCTGGGCTTTGTGCAGCCCAGTCAAGATCTTCCACACCAGACTCAGCAAACAATACATTTATGGACCTCGTTTTGTGCAAAGGGGCATTGTTATGCTGGTACAGAAAAGGACCCACCCCCTAACTGCTGCAAAGTTTAAAGCACACTATTTGCAAGAATGTCATTGTATTCTGTGTGTTTTTTTTCCACAGAAACAACTGGAAAAGCCAAACCCGTTAATTAGAAGGGGATATCCATATACTTTTGGCCATATGGTGTATAACAAAAATAAAAAACAAAAAATAAAAACAAAGAACCCTCCCTGCCCCTTTTAGGATCCTGTCCTAAATAAAGGCAAACAGATAGACTATAAAACCTTTTATTTTTTTATTTAGATGTGTGTGAAGAATTTTCATACTTTTACACTGGATATTGAAAACTGAGTTATGATGAATGATCGTCTACATTGACAGATCTCATCCACTAATTCCAGCCACATTAAAGAATTGATTATAAAATGCATGATTTCAAAGTGAATGCATTTACACAATACCCTGCTTGCAAAAACTGTAAGAAAAGTTTCAAAATCAGCCTAAAGTGAAATGCTGCCAATACTTCAATTATTTTTTATAACACAGATAGTTCTGGTCCTGGATTCCGATTAGTCACAGTGTTCCAATTGCGCAAAAATACTCAATATAATACTAGCTATGATGCAAAACACCTGTACACCTAGATAATGTGTATATCACCATAGAGATGAACTATTAGATTTAGTTTACATGTTAGAGACTAAATCACCTTGTGCAAGGATGGCACTCAATGAATGCTTTATAAAACAATTTTAATCAAAGTTTGTGCTCTTAATATTTTTAATCACCCTGGATTAGCTGAGAGTCTGGATAGGGGGGTGTCTGGGTCTGTAAAGGTTGAAACCCATGGCTTAAGTATCATTCATTCCAAATACAAGAGTTAAAAGCAATTTGCTTTTAAAAACAAACTAAGACAGTACCTGCTGACTGACACATCACTGATTGTTGGGCTTGGTGATCTTGATGGAAGCTCAATTACCACGTCCTTCTCTTCACTCTTTACTTTCAATATTGTGGAAAATGATGGCTGGGTAGTCTTGTTAAAGCTGTTATGAGCAACTGTTTTAAAATACATGAAAAAAAAAAAAATAAACACTCATGTCAGCTAAGTAAATATTACTAGAATACCATTGTTTGTTAATTTAACCTATAAACAAGTCTCTTGATATCTACTATTGGGACTTTTTAAGACACATTATTGGGTTACTTGATTGGGTCATTTCAAGTTGCTTTGCAGAGTAATGACAAAATCATGAGCATGAGGGAACAGATACAATTTTTTTTTAGATGTTATCATGGTAACAATTTGGCACTTGTGAGCAAATACAATTTAGCTACTGGTGTTTTGGATTATAATTTATTTTGGAATACGTAGTGTAATCTGATCCTCAGTGATTTAAGTGATGTCAATTTTTCCACAACATTACAGAGATAATCATTCCAGGCAGCCAAGCCATTTATTTCTGCAAACTACTTATTGATTCTAAAGTCCACATTTAGAGAAATTGAGGTTCTGGTGATAACAGTATGGTGCTGACTAGTGCTCGACCGATATTATTGGCCGATATTAGCCTTTCACTGATATATCGGTATCGGCGTATATTTTAACGATATGCGCAGATATCAAAACTTTTTTTCAGAACACAATGCAGAAAACAATGCTTTAGAATTGGTGTCAATGTACTTTGTCCAGCAGAGCTCGCTCCAACTCCATTGTTTACAGAGCTGACTCAGAGCTGGTGGCTCTGCAGACAGGGCGGAGTTGAGCGGTGTCTTCGTGGTAAGTTGCTAACTAGTTTGTGAAATACATACTGGAAAGTTAATAAACAATGACCCCATCATTTTCCCTTTTCAGCTACGCTCTTACCTAGTTGGTGAGACACAATGCTGGTCCATCTTTTACTCTCCATGACAACAAGCTTATAGCTAACTAGCCAACCACGTAGCTACTTTCATACCTTGTCAGCTGAGTGGAAGCTAATGAGTAAACATGTATTCACCAAACTGTTTTGTTCAGGATTCACAGTTTGGTACCCCCTTCAACCGAACAATTCCAGTCGTTGCATTTATAAAATGTAATATTTAAAAGTCTGGTTTTCCACCGTTGAAAGTTTCCCCTGAACTTGTATAGCAGAATACGGTGTAACACCGCTGCTGCTGTTTATCTCTTGACTCGGCAGGTGTAAATGCTTCTTGTTTTACAACCTGCCAATAATTGAATGGCAGTATTAAAGTACTAAGCATTTGACTGATAATAAACTGATGTTTATTAAGCTATTTATTTTATTTTTATTTATACTTTATTTTAATGGTCAGCATTTGAATGATACTAAAAAGTACTGATGTTTATTTAGCTATTTATTTTATTTTTATTTATTCTTTATTTAAATGATCAGCAACTGACTGATACTGAACATACAATACTGATGTTTCTTAAGCTATTTATTAATAAATGTCAAATATTCTTTGATAAAAATATCTGTTTAAGAAAGCAGCCTTCTGAGTACCTTTGTATAGTCATATCGGTGCAAAATCGGTGAACAATCCACATAGAAAAGGTCTGTTTTCATTCCAGCTCAAAAATTAACTATATCGGCCACCATATCGGTAATCGGTGTAAAAAAATCCCTTATCGGTCGGGCTCTAGTGCTGACACCTTCTCATCAGTGTAAGCAATGGAGTCTACAAGCTCTTGTTTTTTGCAATTGTTAAGGCTTACTAGTGTCGCTGTTGTGGGCCATATCTCTTACAAAGCCCAGAATTTATGTTTACTATAAAAATGGCCTGCATGATATACAGTATATATACACAGATGAGCCAAAACATTATGACCACCTGCCTAATATGCTGTTGGTCCTCCGCGTGCAGCCAAAACAGTGCCAACCTGCAGAGGCATGGACTCTACAAAACCCCTGTGGAATCTGGCATCAAGACATTAGCCCTAGATCCCTCAAGTCCTGTAAGTTGTGAGGTGGAGCTACCGTGGAATGGTCTTGTTGGTCCAGCACATCCAACAGATGCTCAATTAGAGTAAGAACTGGGGAATTTGGAGGCCATGGCAACACCTTGAACTCTTCATCATGTTCCTCAAACCATTTCTGAACAATGAGTGCAGTGTGGCAGGGTGCATTTTCCTGCTGAAAGAGACCACAGCCATCAGGGAATACCATTGCCATGAAGGGGTGTACCTGGTCTGCAACAATGTTTAGTTAGTGGTATGTGTCAAATTGGCATCCACATGAATGGCTGGACCCAGGGTTTCCCAGCAGAACATTGCCCAGAGCATCATACTCCCTCCACTGGCTTGTCATCTTCCCACAGTGCCATCACTATCCCAGGTAAACAGCGCACATGTACACGGCTGTCCTCGTGATGTAAAAGAAAACGGGACTCATTGGACAAGGCAACCTTCTTCCACTGCTCTAAGGTCCCGTTACGATGCTCGTGTGCCCATTGTAGGCACTTTCAATGGTTGACAGGGGTCATCATGGGCACTCATTTTTAAAATTTTCTGTGACTTGTGCCACAGTAGACCTTCTGTCGGTTTGGACCAGACAGGATGGCCTTTGTTGCCTTCGCGCATTGATGAGCCTTGGGCGCCCAACACCCTGTCGGCAGTTTGTGGTTTATCCCTCCTCAGACCACTGTCGGTAGGTACTCACCACTGCTTACAGGGAACACCCCACAAGCCTTGCCGTTTCAGAGATGCTCTGACCCAGTCTTCTGGCCATTACAATTTGGCCCTTGACAAAGTCTCTCAGGTCTTTACTCTTGCCCAATCGTGGCCTTGTTAGGAGATGATCAACTTTATTCGCTTAACCTGTGAGTGGTCATAATATTTTGGCTTTTCAGTGTGTGTGTGTGCGTGTGTATGTATGTATGTATGTACAGGTGCATCTCAATAAATTAGAATGTCGTGGAAAAGTTCATTTATTTCAGTAATTCAACTCAAATTGTGAAACTCGTGTATTAAATAAATTCAATGCACACAGACTGAAGTAGTTTAAGTCTTTGGTTCTTTTAATTGTGATGATTTTGGCTCACATTTAACAAAAACCCACCAATTCACTATCTCAAAAAATTAGAATACATCAGACCAATAAAAAAACATTTTTAGTGAATTGTTGGCCTTCTGGAAAGTATGTTCATTTACTGTATATGTACTCAATACGTGGTAGGGGCTCCTTTTGCTTTAATTACTGCCTCAATTCGGCGTGGCATGGAGGTGATCAGTTTGTGGCACTGCTGAGGTGGTATGGAAGCCCAGGTTTCTTTGACAGTGGCCTTCAGCTCATCTGCATTTTTTGGTCTCTTGTTTCTCATTTTCCTCTTGACAATACCCCATAGATTCTCTATGGGGTTCAGGTCTGGTGAGTTTGCTGGCCAGTCAAGCACACCAACACCATGGTCATTTAACCAACTTTTGGTGCTTTTGGCAGTGTGGGCAGGTGCCAAATCCTGCTGGAAAATGAAATCAGCATCTTTAAAAAGCTAGTCAGCAGAAGGAAGCATGAAGTGCTCCAAAATTTATTGGTAAACGGGTGCAGTGACTTTGGTTTTCAAAAAACACAATTTACCAGCACCAGCAGATGACAATGCACCCCAAATCATCACAGACTGTGGAAACTTAACACTGGACTTCAAGCAACATGGGCTATGAGCTTCTCCACCCTTCCTCCAGACTCTAGGACCTTGGTTTCCAAATGAAATACAAAACTTGCTCTCATCTGAAAAGAGGACTTTGGACCACTGGGTAACAGTCCAGTTCTTCTTCTCCTTAGCCCAGGTAAGACACCTCTGGCATTGTCTGTGGTTCAGGAGTGGCTTAACAAGAGGAATACGACAACTGTAGCCAAATTCCTTGACACGTCTGTGTGTGGTGGCTCTTGATGCCTTGACCCCAGCCTCAGTCCATTCCTAGTGAAGTTCACCCAAATTCTTGAATCGATTTTGCTTGACAATCCTCATAAGGCTGCGGTTCTCTCGGTTGGTTGAGCATCTTTTTCTTCCACACTTTTTCCTTCCACTCAACTTTCTGTTAACATGCTTGGATACAGCCAGCTTCTTTGGCAATGAATGTTTGTGGCTTACCCTCCTTGTGAAGGGTGTCAGTGATTGTCTTCTGGACAACTGTCAGATCAGCAGTCTTCCCCATGATTGTGTAGCCTAGTGAACCAAACTGAGAGACCATTTTGAAGGCTCAGGAAACCTTTGCAGGTGTTTTGAGTTGATTAGCAGATTGGCATGTCACCATATTCTAATTTTTTGAGATAGTGAATTGGTGGGTTTTTGTTAAATGTGAGCCAAAATCATCACAATTAAAAGAACCAAAGACTTAAACTACTTCAGTCTGTGTGCATTGAATTTATTTAATACACGAGTTTCACAATTTGAGTTGAATTACTGAAATAAATGAACTTTTCCAGGACATTCTAATTTATTGAGATGCACCTGTATGTATATATATATACACACACACATACATACACTACCAGCCCAAAGTTTTGAAACACTTATTCTTTATTATAATTTTTCTTCTTCACATTTTAGAATAATAGTAAAGTCATCAAAACTATGGAATAACATAAATGGAACTATGGGAATTATGTTGTGATTAAACAAAATCCAAAATAAATAAAAACTGTGAGCTTATATTTTAGCATCTTCAAAGTAGTCACCCTTTGCCTAGAATTTGCAGACATGTACTCTTGACATTTTCTTAACCGACTTCTTCAGGATGCTTTTTAAACAGTATTGAAGGAGTTCCCATCTATGTTGGGCACTTATTGGCTGCTTTTCTTTATTATTTGGTCCAAGTCATCATTTTCAAAACTTTTATTTAAATTACATTTTAGTTTTGTAATTAAATAAATATGGTGGCACAATTATATTTTTGTCTACAAAACTAATTTCAAAAATTTAAGAATATGCCTTCAGATCAAAAGATTTTTAAGATCATGAGAAACATTTCAGTCAAGTATTTCAAAACTTTTGACCGGTAAAGTGTGTGTGTGTGTGTGTGTGTGTGTGTGTGTACACACACACACACACACACAGGTGGCCAAAAGTTTGGAATAATGTACAGATTTTGCTGTTTCGAAAGGAAATTGGTACTTTAATTCACCAAAGTGGCATTCAACTGATCACAAAGCATAGTCATTTTACTGATCTAAAAAAAAAGCACCATCACTATTTGAAAAAAGTCATTTGATCAAATCTAGACATGCCCCATTTCCTGCAGCCATCACTCCAACACCTTATCCATGGGTAATCATGCTAAATTGCTAATTTGGTACAAGAAAATCACTTGCCATTATATCAAACACTGCTGAAAGCTATTTGGTTCGTTAAATGAAGCTTAACATTGTCTTTGTATTTGTTTTTGAGTTGCCACAGTATGCAATAGACTGGCATGTCTTAAGGTCAATATTAGGTAAAAAATGGCAAAAAATAAACAGCTTTCTCTAGAAATTTGTCAGTCAATCATTGTTTTGAGGAATGAAGGTTGTACACTGCTTGAAATTGCCAAACAACTGAAAATTTCATACAAAGGTGTACACTACAGTCTTCAAAGACAAAGGACAACTGGCTCTAACAAGGACAGAAAGAGATGTGGAAGGCCCAGATGTACAACTAAACAAGAGGATAAGTACATCAGAATCTCTAGTTTGAGAAATAGACGTCTCACATGTCCTCAGCTGACAGCTTCATTGAATTCTACCTGCTCAACACCAGTTTCATGTACAACAGTAAAGAGAAGACTCAGTGGCGCAGGCCTTATGGGAAGAATTGCAAAGGAAAAGCCACTTTTGAAACAGAAAAACAAAAAAGAAAAGGCTAGAGTGGTCAAAGAAACACAGACATTGGACAAAAGATAATTGGAAAAAAGTGTTATGGATCTTAACCCCATTGAGCGTTTGTGGGATCAGCTAGACTGTTAGGTCTGTGAGAAGTGCCCGACAAGACAGCCACATCTATGGCAAGTGCTACAGGAAGTGTGGGGTGAAATGTCACCTGAGTATCTGGACAAACTGACAGCTAGAATGCCAAGGATCTGCAAAGCTTTCATTGCTGCACGTGGAGGATTTTTGGATGAGAACTCTTTGAAGTAGTTTAAGAAGTTCTGAACATTTTTTTCAAATTGTAATAGTAATTTTTCATGTTATTAATGTCCTGACTATACATTGTGATCAGCTGAATGCCACTCTGGTGAATAAAAGTACCAATTTCTTTCCATAAGAGCAAAATATGTACATTATTCCAAGCTTTTCGCCGCCAGTGTGTGTGTATGTATATATATATATATATATATATATATATATATATATATATATATATAAAAAAATATACATACATACATACACACACATATACACACACAGCAATATTTTAAGTGGTAGGAGCAACTATTTACATCACAGTGCCATGCTGTCATGTTAAATAAGTTAATTACAAAAGCTCTTTGTGAATACAGGCATTTATCAGTAATTACGCAATTACACAGTAATATGGGTACAAATGTATAGTGTCACCTGTCACACAAACAAGATAAAATGTGTTTTCATTAGTCATTTTTCTAAAATCTAAATCACCTAAATGAAAATTAATAAAAACAGGTTATGACAGCATAGTAAGATGAGTTAGAAATTAAGCTTTGAAAGAGATGAAGGCATGGTATAAACCTATATGACCTGGCTGAGAGTGTTCTTAGCTATTTATTTTAGCTAATTAACCACAGATCATTAACAATTACACAAGCGAAATGGAAATGGAAAAGAGAAATGGAAGACAATGATACCTTTGGAGTCTGTCTCCTCTGTTGACTGCCCCTCTTCCTGTTTGATCTGTGTTCTTTTGGACGTCTCAAGACGACCTCTGACCTGGGCAATTAAACGGGAAAATTCGCTACAATGCTGCTTCCCTAGGAAAAAGAATTAAAAGGGAAAAAAATCAAATTTCAAATTTGCTCAAATACAAGTTAAACCATTTTGTGAAGAGAAATACTCTGAATAATGCAGGACAAAAACTGACAAACTACTAAGATGGAATTAGTTACCAACTTGTTTGCAAATTACATGTAAATCAATAAATGTAAAAAAAGTAGCATCACTTTTATGTTTGAGGTATGACTGTGTAATTTATGCTGTAAAATAAAATGTTAAAATATAAAATCAAAAACCGCTATTCTAAACAGCCATTGGAAATTCTGAGTGAACAGCTGTATAAAGATGCTTGCCTTAGAAAGTACAACTAATAAGAACTACAGACATCTATGGTGGATAAACAAATGCAACTGTATTTGTACTGAAAAATTAAATACAACTAAATTTTAGCAAAACTTTCTTGTCTAGCCGGTAGATACTTTTCAGATGTGGTAGTACAGAGAGCAACACACACACTTTGGTTCCGGCTGTAGAGCCCCCGCAGCAGGGCGTTTGGGTAACATCTCGGCGGCTTACTCGCTCAGCAAAGCGACACCTCTCTCCTGCTCCTGTTAGGGTTTCCAATCGATTCTCCCCACTCAGTGATGCACCCAATCATATTCCAATCATAATAATTGGTGATTCTATTGTAAGGAACTTGGAAATAGAGACTCCAGCCACCATTGGTAAATGTATTTTGGGGGCTCAGGCATCTGAAATCAGATCAAATTTACAAGGGCTGGCTAATGCTAAACGTAGATTTTCTAAAATTGTTATTCATGTTGACACTAACGATGTCCGGCTTCGCCAGTCAAATATCACTAAAGATAATGTTAGAGGTGTGTGAACTTGCAAAAACTATGTCAGACTGATGGCTGGATGTCTGAGTGGTGTACGGAGAATAGCACAGGATTTAGTTTGTTGGAAGAGTTTTTGGGGTAGACCTGACCTGCTAAAGAGAGACGGACTCCATCCCTCCAGGGAAGGTGCGCTCTCCTCTTTAGTAATTTGGCTCCTAGTTTTAATAGTGATAGTATTTGATTATTGAGTATTTAATTGGGGCCCAGGTCAGGAAGCAGACAAACTGGCTAATCCAAACGTCTGCTAGCTGCCTTGAGACATCACACAGGTCACATAAACTACAACACATAGAGACAGTATCACCTAGATATCATATAGAAACTGTGTCTGTTCCCCGAACCACCAAACACAAACCCCTCACTAAATCATTTAGAAAAATTTTAATTAAAGGTCAAACTTTGGAAAAAAAAAAAGGTGAAGATGAATATCACATAAAGGTAGGGCTACTAAACATTAGATCTCTTTCCACCAAAACATTTGTAAAATAAATTACAGATCATAGTTTGGATGCACTCTGTTTGACTGAAACCTGGCTTTAACCAGATGAATATATTAGTCTAAACGAATCTACTCCCTCAAGTTATTGTTATAAACATGAGCCTCACCTGAAGGGTCAAGGAGGAGGTGTTGCTACAATTTACAGAGAAGTTTTTGGTGCTACTCAGAGGACAGGATATAAATTTAAGTTTTGTACTAATAATGCTTAATGTGACACCATCAGATATAAATAAAAAAAATCTCTGTCGTCTTTTGCCCTTGCTACAGTATATAGATCATCCCGGCCATAATCTGATTTCCTTGGTGAATTTGCAAATTTTCTACGAGATCTAGTAGTTAATGTAGATAGAGCTTTAATTGTTGGTGAATTCAACATTCACATAGACAATGAAAATGACACATTAGGATTAGCATTTATCAATATTCTCAACTCTCTTGGAGTCAGACAAAATGTGACAGGACCAACTCATCGCCATAATCATATGCTAGATTTAATTGTCATATGGAGTTGATGTCGATACTATAGAAATTCTACCGCAGAGAAATGACATCTCAGATCATTACCTCATCTCTTGTTTGCTGCGATCAGCTAATGTCACTCAATCTACACCACGCTATCGTTCAGGTAGAACTACTCTTTCGACCACTAAAGATAGCGTCACTAAAAATTTTCCAGAATTGTCTCACATATTCAGTAAGCCAAAAAGTCTAGAAGAACTTGATATAATAACAGAAAATATAAATAGTGTTTTTTAGCACTCTTGATATTGTTGTCCCCCTTTGATTCAAGAAAATTCAAGAAAAAAAGCCCTGCACCATGGAACAATGATCACATTCATGCTCTCAAGAGAGCAGCTAGGAAAATGGAGCACAAGTGGAAGAATAAAAAATTTGAGGTATTTTGTGGTGCATGGAAGGATAGTGTCTGTAGCTACAGACAGGCACTAAAAGCTGCCAAGTCAGCATATTTTAGCAAACTCATAGAAAACAACCACAACAATCCTAGCTGTTTATTTAGTACTGTGGCAAAAAAGGTTAGGAATAAAGCATCAACTGAACCAGTTATTCCGTCACAGCTCAATAGTAATGACTTCATGAATTTCTTTACTGATAAAATTGAAATAATCAGAAATGAAATTGGAACTATACAATCAAATGTCACTTAACCTCAGAAAACAGTGTCTCATCATTTTCCACACGAGCGACTTCAATCCTTCGCTGTCATAGGTCATGAAGAGCTAACAAAACTTAAAAAATTCAAAAGCCACAACATGTTAGATCCAATACCAACTAAGTTCTTAAAAGAGGTATTCCCTATAATCTCAGAACCTCCTCGCTATCCTTAGGACATGTCCCAAGAAACTTTAAAATGGCAGTTATCAATCCGCTTATGAAGCCACAGTTTGATCCTGGAGAATTAGATAATTACAGACCGATTTCTAATCTACCATTTATGTTGAAAATACTAGAAAAGGTAGTGTCCTCCCAACTATGTTCATTTCTACAGAGAAATGGTATATATATATGAACAATTTCAGTAAGGATTTAGGCCCCACCACAGTACAGAGACTGCACTTATCAGAGTTACAAATGACTTGCTTTTATCATCTGATCGCAGCTGCATTTCTCTTCTAGTGCTTTTAGATCTTAGTGCTGCCTTCAACACAATAGATCACAACATTCTCTTGAATAGGCTGGAGAATTATGTTGGCATTAGTAGACCTGCATTAGCATGGTTTAGGTCCGATTTATCAGACCGCTACCACTTTGTATGTGTAAACGAGGAATTGTCAAATCAAACAAAAGTTAAGCATGGAGTGCCACAGGGATCAGTTTTAGAGCCTCTGCTTTTCTCCTCATACATTCCCTGGGAGATATTATCAGGAATAAGTTTCCACTGTTATGCCGACATTACCCAACTTTATATTTCTTCTAAACCCAATGAAAATTCACAATTCTCCAAATTAGCAGAATGTATCAATGAAATCAAAGATTGGATGGCCAAAAAAATGACTTGACTTAACATACTGTAGAAATAATTATGGACCAGAAAAACTACAGTAACTCTGAAGGCCTTGGCACATAAAGGCAGGCCATGAAATTGAAATAAATGTAGTGGCCAAAACTAACAGAATCAGATAAAATGTCATTCCAAATGGCTGCCTGTAAGAATACTTCTGCCAAAGGCCCAAACATCAGTTAAAGTAATGATCACTAGCTAGGTTTCCAAGTTGTGAATTTAATTCATGCGAAAAAACACATTATCGCAAAAACAATACACCAATAAAGCAGCGTTTCCATCTAAGGGTGTTCAAAAGGATGAAATCGTCACTTTCGGAGGAATAGTAGCCACTGTGAGTGTTTTATTAATAAAACACTGTCGGTTTAGAGCACGCAGACAAAACACTGTAAAGAACTTTGTCATGTTTGGGAGAGACAGCGCATCACACACTTCTGGGAGCGCTAGATGTGCATTCATCCATCCTTATGACTATGAGATATTATTCAAAAGTGTCAATAAACATTCTGTTCTGTACAGTTCAAGTTTGTTTTCGACTTATTTGCTCTGCAAACTCTTTGTAGGCTTTTGGATTTTCTAGAGCAGCATTTCAGATGCGATGACCTTTTTGATGCACATCTTTTATTCCTAACAAATTCAATAGGAGTTTATTTGGTAAATGTTTTTCACATTTGTGTGTCATCATAGTTTGTGCATTTCCTCTTATCGAATTAAATCGATCCACCTCAAGTGAGCATATACATTTTTTGAGATACATTTGAGATTTATTAGCATATTGGTGTTTCCATCCAGCAATTTTTATGCAATATCCCAAAATATGCATAAAAAAAAAACAAAACAAAAAAACGCCGAAACATAGCTACTGAAGAACTCCAGGAGAAAAGTTTCAGATAGCCAATGTAGCCAACTTTCACAAAATCACAACAGCCACTTATAAGCATCTGTGCCCAACACAGCACATAAATTCCTGTTTCTTTTTACCTGTAGATTCAATATAATTGAAAAGGGCCATGGGTAGAATTGATCATGGTTTGTAATTTTTTTATATACACACATATACAAAGTTTAAGCTTAAAGGAATATTCCAGGTTTAATACAAGTTAAGCACAATAGACAGCATTTGTGGAATAATGCTGATAACCATAATTTTGACTCATCCATCCTTTTCTTTAAAAAAATAAATAAATAAAAGATTGAAGTTACAACTGAGGCAATTACAATAGAAGTGAATTGGGTCAATATTTGGAGGGTTTAAAGGCAGAAATGTGAAGTTTCTAAATTTATAAAAAGCACTTACATTAATTCTTCTGTTAAAACTCATGTATTATTTGACCTGTAAAGTCGTTTAGGGTTTTACGGTTTGTTGACATTACATCATCATGGCAACGAAGGTGTAAAATTGGCTATAACTTAACACACAGGAATGGTTAATAAGCGATTTTATCACACTAAAATCATGTTTTTTGATTATGTATTGGGGCTATATTTTTGAAATAGTGAGTATTTTAACATTTACAGATTGGCCCCCATTCACTTCCACTGTAAGTGCCATACTGGAAGCCAGATATTTGCTTTAAAAAAAAAAAAAAACAAGGGGCAAGTCAAAATACATTTTTGTGGTAATTAATATTATACCACAAATGCTTTTGATTGAGCTTGACTTGTATTGGACCAGGAATATTCCTTTTAAGGTGAATATATTGTAGCGGGACAATTTTCACCTAAGTCACATCAACTTTAAAGCTGAAGTGTGTAATATCTGCGACACTAGCACCACCAAACGGAATTGAAAAAACAAAACAACAACATTTTCAAAACATCTTTCTGAATATGCCCCTCGCCTGCAGTTGTTCAAACAGTCAGATAATCCTGCCCTGTTGAGTAACATTGTTGGGGTGGGTCTAAGCGGGTCGCTCAAAACAACCACCACCACAGAGAAACAGTGTTTACAGTTTTCAAGAAAATGAACCTAAGAATTGCTTGCTTATAGCTGTCTCTGCATATTAAGATGGGATAGAACAAAGTATTTAAACACTGAAAAATCTTAAGTTAATTGTAACACTAACTACATTTTTACATTTGCAAATGCAATTCAGCTGCTTCGGGAGGTCACCTGATGCCACGCGAGGAGCAGACATGAGCGACGGGCTCTGCGCACTTTGCTTGTTTTTTTAAAATTATTTTCATGTTATAATCCGGTGAGATTCGATACACCTAGTTACATATTTGTTCTTTGAATTAAACATGGCAAAGAAGTCAAAATCCTCGGGCTCTGGAGACATTAAAAGACACTTAACTTGCTCAAGCTGAAACCTCTGATGGGCCTGCAGACCGGGGACTCTATTTGGATGGTGCGGCGGGAGAGATTCAGCGGCAACTGTCCAACATGTCTGTGATGCTGACGAAGGTTGTTGCTGACTTGGAGGATCTCGCTGCAATACGTCGATCGATTACAGCGATGGAAACAAAATTCTCCGAGTTGGTTACAAGAGTGGAAGATGTTGAGAAATGGATCGATAATCTGGAGTCATCGGAAAGGGAATTATCTGCTAATCTGCTCACGACCAAAATAGCCATGGAAAACATTTTGGAAAAACTTGAAAATAGGAGCCGAAGAAATAATGTACGGGTTGTTGGAATTCCTGAGCATGGAGGCAGAGATATGGTGAAATTCCTAGACGAGCTCTTCCCGAGTCTGCTCGACATAACAGGCCATAAGCTGGAAATCAAACAAGCTCACAGAGTCCCGGCTCGCAGATAGGCTGAGGGAAACAGGCCCTGATCAATTGTGGCCAAATTTTTTAGATCATCCGATAAAGATCTCGTATTGCACGAGGCGAGGAGCAAAGGAAAGCTTTCTTGGAAGAATCACAATATTTTCTTGTTCCCGGATTTTGTGAATTTGACAAGAGAGAAACGCAATCGATTCAAGGAGTGTAAGAAACTCTTGCATCAATGGAAGATCGCTTTTGCACTGATGTTTCCGGCCAAACTGAGAACAGATACGAAGGATGGCCGCAAAGTATTTACATGTCCCAAACAAGCACTGTCCTTCATAAATACATTGGAGTAAGCCATTTGTTATTTCTCATGCAAGTGGATTGACTCGCTGAATATTCACTCGACTGTCTGAGGAAGCTGGGCGCCATTTTTTTTTCTGTTTGTGTTGGTTCCACCAAGCGGCTGGATTTTCTTTTGTGGAATAACACTTCTCCTTCAAGAAACTTTTGCATTTCGCTTTTGCACTGGGGTTCCCGGCCAGATTGAGAGTGGATGCTGGGGATGGCAGCAAAATATCTACATGACCACCCAAAGGATGTCCTTTATAAAGTTGACGGACTGAGTAAGTCATTGTGTATTTTTTCATGCAGCCTCCAAGTGAATTTGACTCTTGACCATCCGAGGAACCGGGACGCATGTTTTGTTTCTTTTTGTGCTGGTTCCACCTAGCGGCTGGAGTTTGTTTTGTGGAATAACACTGCTTCGGGACAGTTGTGGATGAATCTGTTAGTTCCTTGTGCTTATGCCTCCTGTTGGCTGGAGTTTGTTTTGTGGCTTTTTTTTGCAGGACATTGGAATGATTACATCATCTGCTGCTGTCATAAACAGCTGGCTCACTGAACACTTGTTTGTCTGTCCAAGGAAACTGAACGGCTTTATATCGGTTGGAATTTGTTTTGTGGAGGAACACACCTTCAAGACAGTTCTGTGAATGAATCTACACAATCTTTGTGTTTATTCTGCCTGTTGGCTGGGGTTTGTTTTACAAAGTATTTTCTGTTATGTAATTTTGCCTTACAAAATTTGTGCAGAAGCACCGGACTTGAGCAATCTGATGGCAAAGTTGTCACGGGGTCTCTCGTAGGCGTACATGGACCTTTTGAGTTTAGAGGGATTGATGCCAGTTGGCGCTGTCGTGCGTGGAGTTAATGTGCATATTTTTCTTTTTTCTGTCTATTTGGTTCAGGGGGGAGTTCGGGGTTTGATTGTTGCACTAATGTTGGAATGTGGTTTGTATAATCTTGTTTTTAACACACAAATTATTTTGTCTATTACATCAAAATGTGAAATGTTAATATGAGTGGGTTATCTTTCTCCACATGGAATGTGAATGGATTGGGGCACCCCATAAAAAGGAAGGTTATTTCTTTTCTTTAGTGTAAGAAATGTGATCGTGTTTCTTCAAGAAATGCATCTTTCCCGCAGGAAGCTGAAAAAATTGGGAAGATATGGGATGGGAATGTTTTCTTTAGTGCGGGCTCAAGTAAGAGTAGGGGAGTCATTACATTGATAAGTAAATATCTACAATTCAAATCTCTCAAACATATTAAAGATAAATTAGAGAGAATCATTATTGTTTTAGCAGAAATTCATGGGCAAAGGTTGGTTTTGGCTAATATTTACATGCAAGCCGCTGGCACCCCTCATGATATAATACTGGGAGGAGACTTTAATCTTTTGATGGACTCAGTCCTTGATCATAGTGAAGCAAAAGAGTGTAAGCCCCCTAGAGCAACACTGATGCTTCACAGGATGTGTATAAATCTTGGTCTTGCAGATATTTGGCGACTTTTGAACCTATCTGGTAGGGACTATAATTTATTTTCATCAGTCCATAAGATTTATTCTAGAATAGATTTCTTAAAGTTTTTTTTATATCTAAGTCCCTCATTTCATCTGTTGTTGACTGCTCAATCGGAAACATCTTAGTCTCAGATCACGCCGTGGTGAATTTGAGATGTTGCCACATATGGAGAAAAAGAAATCATACAGTTGGCGCTTTAATGTATCCCTGTTGCAAAATCCTGATTTCCAACAAATGTTAAAGACTGAAATCAATGTTTATATGGAGACCAACTGGTCCTCAGTATCTTCGGTGGGCGTGCTTTGGGAGGCACTTAAGGCAGTTCTTAGGGGTCGGATCATACAGTATGCTTAATTTACCAAAAAATCCAAAGCACGAGAATTGGAAGGGAATATTAAAAGTGTCAAGGCAGAGCTGAAGTGCTGAATGTCATCTGATGGCCTCAGAGAATTGACCTGATTGAAATACAGATATAATACTATTTTGTCATGGAAGGTGGAGTTTTGGTTATTCAGGGCAAGACAGTCATACTTTGAGTCGGAGGACAAAGCAGGGAAGCTTTTGGCTAGATATATAAAGAGTCTTTTTCTACCATTCCCTCAGTGAAATCTTTGAACTCGGCCATTAATATTAATAATGCCTTTAAAGAGTTCTATCTTGATCTCTATAGTTCCACGTCTTTGTCTACTAATGAAGATATTAGAAAATTTGTGGAACCATTAGAACTCCCTAAATTGAAAAAATTCTCTTGATTCTGAGATAACCTTGGAGAAGCTTGACGAGGTAAATAAGGCCTTACCTACTGGCAAGGCTCCGGGGCCAGATGGTTTCGCCACTGAATTTTTTAGATCTTATGCTACAGAATTGGCTCCACTATTGTTAGAAGTTTATACGGAATCATTAAAGAATGGAAAGCTTCCCCCAACCATGACACAAGCCCGGATCAGTCTGATTCTTAAAAAGGACAAAGACCAAAGCGAGGGTAAAAGTTACCGTCCAATTTCCCTGATCCAGCTAGATGTAAAAATTTTGCACACATTTTGGCTAACCGGTTATGACATCTCTTATACATATAGATCAGGTGGGGTTTACTTGGGGCCACAGCTCTTCTGATAATATTAGGCGTTTCATCAATATCATGTGGTCAGTAGCAAATGATCAGTCTCCGGTCGCTGCCATCTCACTTGACGCCAAAAAGGTGTTTGATATGGTAGAATGGGATTATCTTTTTAAGATTTTGGAAATGTATGGGTTCAGGAGTACATTTAATGGCTGGATTAAGTTATAGACACCCTGTAGCAGCAGTACAAACAAATGGATTAATTTTAGATTATACTCGGCAGGGTTGCCCTCTTTCCCCATTATTGTTCTGTCTTGCCCTGGGACCATTAGCAGGCACGATAAGAAAGGAGGACGGTTTTCCAGGGGTGATGGTGGGAGGTAAGCTTCTGCTTTACGCAGATGATATTTTATTATTTGTCTCTGACCCTACTAGATCTATGCCTTTCCTCCACAGAATTATTAATTAATTTTTCAAGTTCTCAGGATACAAAGTCAACTGGTCTAAATCCGAAGCTTTGGCTCTGACAGCGTACTGTCCAGAAACGGCCTTCCAGCCGGGCAACTTCCAGTGGCCCAAACAGGGCATTAAGTTTTTGGGTATTTTATTCCCAGCAAATTTGTCTGATTTAGTTGGTTAATTTTGACCCTTTAATAAAAATGTTTTTGAGCGATGTGGGCAGGTGGGCTTCATTACATTTATCAATGATGGGGAAGGTTAATGTTATTAAAATGAACTGTATTCCAAAATTCAACTACCTGCTACAGTCACTCCCTATAGATGTCCCCCTCTCTTATTTCAAGCAATTTGATAGCATAGTGAAGTCCTTCATTTGGAATGGTAAACGTCCCAGACTACATTTCAACAAATTACATAGGCCGATTGACAAATGTGGGCTAGGCCTACCCAAGATCTTGTTTTATTATCATGCGTTCGGTCTCAGGGATTTGGCTCATTGGTCACTTCCACCTGAAAGAGCGCCTCCCTGGTTTTCTATTGAATAGGAAGTCCTTGCCCCTATTTCGCCATTGCAAAACCTATCAAACTAACCGGAGAAGTTAAGTCACACCCCGTTATCTCACATTTGCACGTGATTTGGACAAGAGTGGCCAGAATATCTAATTCGGACATTTATTTAAATCAACAAGTCCCATTTCTGTTGGTCAGAGTGGATTGTGAGGGGGGTCACTACACTCGGCGACCTGTACAAGAGTGGAGTGTTGAGATCTTTTGAGAATTTGGGTCATCATTTTGGGATTCCCAGATCTCAGTTTTATAGGTATTTACAGCTGCGCCACATGTTCTGTACTGTTTCTGGAGTAGCACACACCCCCCTAAAGCGGCAGATACTTTGGGAGAGGTGATTACTGCTTTTAGAAAAGGTCATGAGGCAGTTTATTACTCCCTGCTAATTCAGAGTCTGGGGATGGAGCTTTAACTTCTATCAAGAGATTATGGGAGAAAGATTTGAACTTGGTATTGGAGGAAGGAGTGTGGACTAAGATTCTAAAAAATGTCAAGTCTGCATCTAGAGATGCAAGGGTTCGCCTTATGCAATTTAAGATTTTACATAGATTTCATTGGACCCCCTCTAGATTATATAGGCTTGGTCTTAAAGACACACCCACATCCAATCAGAAGTTGGAGACACAACCCGTGTCTTTTGGGGATGTGTTAAGATCTAAGATTTTTGGTTATAGGTACAGAATTATTTGTATAACATTTTGGGCACTCAAATTTTACTTTGCCCCAGCCTTTGTATTTTAGGCGATAGGGCAGTTATACATTTGGGGGACAAATATATAAAAAATTGGGTTCTGACTAGCATGATGATTGGCAGACAAATTATTTTAAGGGGTTGGAAGTCGGACGGAGCGCCACCATTTCCGGAGTGGTGTGAGGAGATGGGGAGGGTGGCGGCTTTTGAGGAGATGACAGATAGAAGGCTGGGGGGGTTGGGGGACTTGTTTTTCAGGAAGTGGTGTAGGTATTTGGCTTCAGGTGTATTCAGTCTGATTGCTATGGTGTTGTTAGGCTGCTGTGGATGGTTGCTAGGTTGTTGCTTACTGTCAAAAGAGCCCATACCCAAGTCTTTTTGATGTTCTCATTAAAATGACTCTGGTCACAGGACTTTTTTCACCAGTATCATTGTCAACCAGAAGTCTGAGTGTTTAGATAACTTTGGAAAAGTAACAGCAGTTCATTAAGTTTGTCCAAATAATGATGCAATAACGTGGGCTGGATGGTGAAATATCATGGTATTTTTTCATACAAATTTAAAAATTGTATACCGTTCAGAAGAAAAAAAAATTTCATTAAAATTAATTTTCTTGTTTGTTTCTAGCCTAGCTAACAGTCAAATGAAAAACTGAACTAAAGTAACATAAGTTAACACTTAAAGTACATGTACTCATCACTTTTGACTCATGACAGAACATTTATCTATGTGTTTTCAGAAATTGTTTAACAAGGGCCTGTTAGTCTTAAGGGTTGTGCATTTCATAGCCCTTAAATCCACATACTGAGTAACATTATTCACATTGTGTTATCTTAACTCTACCACAATGTCATTACTCACTTAAATCACTAAAAACGTTTGGCCTACACTCTTGTACACATGGTTTACATTAGTCATGGGTTTTGTAGTAAAGCAGCTTGATATACTTTACACTGCAACTGTGGAAAGTCCATTTCTGCAATTCCATTAGGAACCCCATTTAATGTAATTTTTTACAAAGCACTGCTGGCTAATCACAGACTTCAAAATAGGCATTTAGATCTGAGTAATGATGACTTGTTAACTGTAGTCAATGGTTGGAGTAACCACTGCCTTTTTATATAGGCAAAGCTTAGGAAAAAAAATATTTTCCTAATTCCTAAGAAATGATGAATATGTGAAACATTGCATTTTTGGCACACTGCTTCTTTAAATGGTGGACCTTGTTCTCAACTAAAGGTGCATTAAGTAATTTTTCATGTTTTGTTGGCTGATGACATGAAGTTTCAATAGGGCATTTCATTCATTACTTGTTGTGCTCCCCCTCCTCCGGCAAAAAAAAAAAAAAAAAAAAAAAAATCCATATTTCAAGTTGGTACATTCACAGTTCTATGGTGTAGGCTTGTGTTTTTGTTATGTTTATTCTAAAAATGATGAAAGTTGTTTTTTTTTTTTTTTCTCTCCACACTACAGCTTTTGGTGCAGACCTGTCTGTTAACATAAGAGTTTAGTTTGCTTGCATGGTGTGAAATAAATTGTCCGAACTCGGGAGTGCACCAAGGAACCAAATCTGAATACTTAACTTCAGTATGTTCCGCAATTGGTACGAAAGCAATCTGGCCTAATTTTCAGAAGTGTGCTTTGCAATTGAAGACATATAATTTGCCTATTATAGCATGAAATACCTTTCTCAATGCTGCTTATCACCGTAGAAATTGCCTTCTGTGAGCTGCTTGCATTCCCCGCATCTCTTGTAGAGCATAATACATTTTGTGAAAAGGAACCTGTGGGGGGTAGGGGGTGGAAACTCTGGTTCGGACAAAGCAAACATGTATGCCATCTCAAGCAAAAAAAAAAACAAAAAAAAACAAACAAAAAAAAACAAAAAAACAGCTCAGCTCCCTCAACAACCTGTTCAGAGAGAAAGATCAAGAAAGTTGATAGTTACAAGGGGCTCAAGAATAAGGATGTAAGATAGATTCAGCCAAGATGAACATCACGTCCAAATGGGCCAATACTGCTTTTAAACATGTTATGAATTGTTTCCTACGATTATCATTTCTCTCATTTATTATTTCTGTATTTCTGTCATTATTTCAAATTATAAACACTTTTAAAAGTTTTAACTTCATATTTTTAAGATTTAATTTTTAAAAATGTTATTTGTTTTAAATTTGTTAATTGAAGATGTCCTATAAATGTTTCATTTTTGCCTCAGAGCCAGTGAAAATGTTAGCAAGGCAGGTAAAAATTGAAGCTAATGGCCGGACTGGGCCCGCAGAAAAATCTTTGTTGTTGAGCCTTGTAACATAAGTTCTCTGTTTTGCTTTCAGGTAATTTCACCACTGAACAGCTTTGCAGACCTATCATATCACCTTAGGCTTGCCTTATTTTCAAAATCATATGAATGTCATATGAAACGGTAGAAAAGCTTTAGAGCATTTGAAAATTAAAAATGTAAATATGGTTCAGTCTCCTGATCACTTCTTGGGGTGTGTATAATTCCACTCCCTGTGAAGTGAATCAGTACATCATGAACACAAATTCTGGCATTACTAATGGCCTTGATGCACTAAAAAGTAGGACACTGATGACTGAATTACCACCAGTGACATGATTAGGTTGTGTATTTACCAACATCATAACTACGCAACATATATTCATCGCAGCTGTTAAAAAGTACAGCACCATTACGAAATATGCTGTCATCCGCCATTTGTGAGTCTGATGATGATGCAGTCAATGCAGTAGCCAATGCTCATTGTTTTTAATGGTGCATTCTGGGAATTTCTAAGGAGAAATGTTTCAGTGGACTGGAACGATTTTGACAATGTGACAGCCTTAGAAATGGCTGATTCCCTCAGTAGTGTACTTACTACTGTAATAGTTGAGACAGCCTTTTTTCTACACTCTTATGACTCCAATTAATTTTGTGTATCCTGTATATATTTGATTTGTCATCTTAATGTTTTTTCTATATTGTTTTGATCATTTACATATCTTGTATATACTTTCTTTGTATTATGCTTGGCATGTCCTGTTGATTGGTTGCTGTTGCACTGCAATATCCTTTATGGGATCAATGCAAGTATTTATCCATCTAAAGTGCTGGACAGGATGTTGATGTCAGTAAGTATGGTTTTAACCCAAGCCATGCCACCAGCTGTATCCGATCTAGATCCTGTATAAGTCATTCTGATTCTCAGATCACACAGTAAACAAAGAAATTAGACCTTTCTTTCTCAGCCACCAACATTGTACAGGTGCATCTCAAAAAATTAGAATATCGTGGAAAAGTTCCATCATTTAATTCAAAAAGTGGAACTTTCATATATTCTGTATTCATTACACAAAGTGAAATATTTCAAGCCTTTTTTGTTGTAATCTTGATGATTATGGCTTACAGCTCATGGAAATCAAAAATCCAGTATCTCAAAATATTAGAATAAAGAATTTATTATATACCTTCTGAAAAGTATGTTAATTTATGCACTCAATACTTGGTCGGGGCTCCTTTTGCACGAATTACTGCATTAATGCGGCGTGGCATAGAGGCAATCATCCTGTGGCACTGCTGAGGTGTTATGGAAGCCCAGGTTGCTTTGATAGCGGCCTTCAGCTCGTCTGTATTGTTGGGTCTGGTGTCTCTCATTTTCCTCTTGACAATACCCCATATATTCTCTATGGAGTTCAGTTCAGGCGAGTTGGCTGGCCAATCAAGCACAGTAATACCATGGAAAACAAACCAGTTACTAGTAGTTTTGGCACTGTGGGCATGTGCCAAGTCCTGCCGGAAAAGGAAATAAGCATCTCCATAAAGCTTGTCAGCGGATGGAAGCATGAAGTGCTCTAAAATCTCCTGGTAGACAGCTGCATTGACTCTCGACTTGAGAAAACACAGTGGACCAACACCAGCAGATGACATGGCACCCCAAATCATCACTGACTGTGGAAACTTCACACTGGACTTCAAGCAACTTGGATTCTGTGCCTCTCCACTCTTCCTCCAGACTCTGGGACCTTGATTTCCAAATTAAATGCAAAATTTACTTTCATCTGAAAAGAGGACTTTGGACCACTGAGCAATAATTATTTGCAGTAATTTGCGCAAAAGGAGCCCCGACCAAGCATTGAGTGCATAAATTAACATACTTTTCAGATGGATGACATTTCTGTATTATAAATTCTTTATGCTAATATTTTGAGATACTGGATTTTTGTAAACCATAATCAAGATTAAAACAAAAAAAGGCTTGAAATATTTCACTTTGTTTAAAGAATCTACAATATATGAAAGTTCCACTTTTTGAATTAAATTATGAAAAAAAAATAAATAAAAAAAAATAAAAAAATCAACTTTTCCACGATATTCAAATTTTTTGAGATGCACCTGTATATTGTGAAAACACAGGGTCGCGTTACATGTTGATATCACACGAGACAAGTTCTTTAATTTAATAATTTTGGCCACATGCAGAAGACGTGAAGGAACTAGGATGATAACCACTAAATAAGCCCAGCAGAGGAGATCCAGAGAGCTCACTCATACAACACCACACTGTTTTAAACTAAATCAGAAATACACAGGAGAAACGCATCCTCCTGAGATGCATCTGTCTCTTACTGTGATACAATAAACATAGGAAATCCTGTTTTTCTTACAAGTGATCTTTCAGAAACCCATGACATCAAAAGTGGCCAATTTACTTTAATCAAAATGTAACAACTTGCTCTACCTCTGAAATTACTTTCCTTTTTTGCTGACGTCCCTTAGGCAAGTGGGCTATTGAATAATATAATAGAATACGGTATAATATAATATAGCTATTTATGCAATGATTTAGCAAACTTTCTACCAAGCTGTCTATCCTGGTGATGGCCACTTTTCATTAAACCAATATACTCCTGAATATAAAATCAAGTGAGAAACGGGTGGTGACATGTTACAGGACAAGCAGAGTCGAAATATTCCTTTGCTTACTCAAGTCATCTTGAATCATGCTTAGGAAAGAAATGTGACCTTCATGAATGACCAAAGTCATTTACCATAGGAAAATGCAGGATCATATATAAAAAGGTTATGCTAGGAGCTATTCAGTTTAGTGTCTTCATCACATTGTATGACTTTAACAAACAAACCCATACAGAGAAGTAATGGATTGAAAATGTATTAAATTATAAAATCCCATCCACATGTAAACAATATTATAATAAATGAGTCTGAATTGAGAGCCAATTTTCTTAATCTGCAAAATCACCAAACAGACTAAACCTCTCTATGAAACACAGATGTGCCAAAATGTGAATATTTGGATTTGGTGTGAATAGGCCTCAACATCTACTGTAGCCAAAGCTTGACAGTCAAACAGAGTGGCAAATATCATTAAATAAAGGTGAAGTGTTTAATTTTTGTGACACTAGCATCACTAAACAGAACTAAAAAAATAATGACCATTTTTCAAACAGGTTTTTCCAAACACTCCCCCCATCTAGTTGAAAAGAGAGTCCTGCCCCAAACTTGCATCATAGTTTTAAGCCATGCCAGATGCTAAAGCAAACAGAGCAATGTTTTTATAGTGCCACAGTGTTTACACTTTTATGGGAAATTAACAAGTGAATGGCTTACATAAAGCTGACTCTGCATATTAATCTGGGATAAAATATTTTAACATAAAAAATGACACATCACCTTTAAAATGAAGCAGGTGTAGTGAAAGCTCTGTTCTTAGATGTTTGGGTGTGTCTCACATTCACTCCCCCTTTGTGTCATTTTCCCATTCATCAGACACTCCATCAGACCGGTGACTCATCAAGCCTTTTCGATGATTAATAAAGAGTTTATCTCTGCATGGTACTATTTATAGAGCCCCTCCGTGCTGCGCATCAGTATTTCAACATCCTGTCTCCAACATCACAGTGTAGCTGTTTAATCGCACAGTGACTTTTATCTTTTCCTGCTAGCTCATTCATGACAAGTACCAACCACGTTTTCTCACTTTTTCAAAATTACAGCAATCCACCTCAAATTGCTTTGAGCTTAACTTGGCCTCTGGGAGGATGTTGTTAGAGCAAGTGGGTTTTTCATTACCATAGAGACGCCATTAGGACTAGCAGCTCTAACCTGTTCACATTAAACAGAGATGTGGTTTGAGCCTTAAGAACCTGACACTGGAAGCTTTCAGACATCAAAATAAGGATCTGTTAGGTCCTGTAAAGACATGCATGATGATAAACATCCATAAACAAAAAAAACAGAAAATGTTTGGAGACCCTCATTTTACAAGTTGCAAGTCTTCAATTTAGGGTATTTCCTGATTTCATGTTAAAGCACAACAAAACACTTGTTATAACACAGTACAAACAGACAGGGCTGGGCAAAACACAGAATATTCACAATATATTCACGTTGTTTTGGCTATCGAAAAATATAATTTTAAAGCACTTTTTATTTGGCCAGTAAATGTGCTAAAGGCTATCATTAGACTAGTTTTATGATACTTCCTTTTCTCACTACTTGTAAGCATAAGAGATTTAAGGCCGAGATGTTTTAATGGCTTCTCTGATTCACACGTTAGTAGTATAAGCAGTGTTAGAGTTGGAAAATTTGATTCATTTTCAAGAATCATTTCAATTCAAAACTGACTGAAAATTAATTTGTGTAAGCCTCTGTGTGGCTTCTATATTAAAATAATTTAGTAAAAATATACACTGGCGGCCAAAAGTTTGGAATAATGTACAGATTTAGCTGTTTTGGAAGGAAATTAGTACTTTAATTCACCAAAGTGGCATTCAACTGATCACAAAGTATAGTCAGAACATTACTGATGTAAAAACAGCACCATCACTATTTGAAAAAAGTCATTTTTGATCAAATCTAGACAGGCTCCATTTCCAGCAGCCATCATTCCAACACACCTTATCCTTGAGTAATCATGCTAAATAGTTAATTTGGTACTAGAAAATCACTTGCCATAATATCAAACACTGCTGAAAACTATTTAGTTCGATAAATGAAGCTTAACATTGTCTTTGTGTTTGTTTTTGAGTTGCCACAGTATGCAATAGACTGGCATGTCATACAGGGTTTTTCCTGCATAAAGAATTATGAGGCGGCCACCTCCGTCAATTTCGTGTCGCCTCCGACTGTCGAGGAAACTCAGGCAGGCAGTCACATGCACAGATAGACCCTAAGTGGTGCTCAAGCACCCGCCCTCTTTCACTAGATAAGTGCACTTTTTGCAAGTCTTATTTTTTAATTTATATTTAATTTATTTAAATTTGGCCCTTGGCATCAATTCTCAATTAAACATGTGCCCGACATCTGCATTTAATTTGCAATTCTGTGAGACAACACGAGCCCTTGCCCCTCCCCCCTTTGACATTCTTTGTCACAGCCTTCACACAGTTAACGCACGCAGAACGAGCGCCCTGAGGAGCAACATCGAAGTCTACCTGACCAGCCTTCATTTGTGACAGCCAGGTAAGGATAATGTTTGCCCTAAACTTCGACACTGTTTGCCACTGCTGTGAAATTAAACCACTATAAAAAAAAATATCCATAGAGCCAGCAGAACTTCGGTAATAGCCCTCCATTAAGCTTAACAAACAAACAAACTAATCAGGCGTTGGCTCAAAATAGCATCATGTAGGGTCGGAAATGCCCCCACAATTCAATATTTGAATTGCTCCTCTTTGAGTTGTTTTTTTATTTTGATAACATAACATAGTCAATCCTCTGTGGTCACTGGAGGCGCCGGCGCGATCACCTGACTTTTTCCCTGATAACATCAGAAAGAAATACTCCGTCATTCTTGGTCATACAGATAAGAGTAAGACATCTTTCAAAACTATAAAGGGTTTACTTTTGTGTATGCTCACAATAATAGAAAAATGTTGTGGTTTTGTAAAATAAAGAAATCATACAGGATGCGCTTTCTGCCGTCTCGGTCTCGGTGAACTTCTGTCTGGAGCGCATGACGAAAATGAACCGAAACTCAGCGTATACTTGCCTCGCAGACATGAGAAATATGTCTATAGAAAGCTTGAATTGTCTACTTTTAAATGAACCAATTTAAATCAAACAAATATTCTCTGATTGTGTAATCTGTATGAAACCAACGAGAGGTACAGTCTTTCCCGTTTGAGCTCATTATCGTTTTTGGTAGAAGACACGCTGTGAATTTACCTCAGAAGAAGTGTGATCCGATACGGCCTAACAAAAAAAAGTGTCTCACAAAAGTTAATTTTGTGAGCGAAAACTGGAGTCTACAAAATCTATTATGTGTTTCATGGCCTTATTTCAGTGACTTAAAAATTACTAATCACGCATATTCTTGATTTTCTCAAAAAATGCAAACATGTACATCTCATGTTTGAAGGCTCCTATGTTACAACACTGCTGAGAAAGTGATGCAGTTTATTTATTCATTTTATTAATTGTTCATGCTTGACATGATGACTACAATCATGTCAACTGTATCTGGGCAACATTTTGTATTGTTATCTCAAATCAAGCTATGGCATTTGGAACCAAGGTAGCCTTTTTTCATTAAAAGTCCAAAAAACTATCCAAACAAGTGATCTGAGGGTTTTACTGAACCTAAGAACTACCTACATTTGTAAATGCCACAATAAACCAGAAACAATTACATAGAATAAGTAACAAGTAATAAGATCAAGCACTGTTTCAGTTGTGCGCATGGTAAACCAAGACCTGTCAATCAAAGCGATCAGTCCAATCCAAGCTGTAAAACAGTGGCCGATTGGTCTCTACACATCGTCCCTTCCCACCATACCGACCCACATACCTGAGATCAGAGATAATCTTATCGGTTTAAGAGGTTAATCAAGTCTGCTGTTTGTTAACAATAAATGAACACATTAGCTGTTATGTTGTAATGTTTAACAGGTTAGCTTTTTTAATTAAATATGCTATAAATTTATAATTGTCATTTTCTTCAATCATCTAATTATTAGAACTAAAATATGTTGCTTGTAAGTGTTTGCTTGAGCCAGTGGAAGGCATGTTACAAGTGTATGTGTGCACATGATCAGGACGGTACCACCTCTGCCTCATTTTGAGCCAGGAAAAATCCTGTCTTAAGGTCAATATTAGGTTAAAAAAAAAAAAAAAAAAAATGGCAAAAAAAGAAACCGCTTTCTCTAGAAACTCAGTCAATCATTGTTTTGAGGAATGAAGGCTTTACAATGCTTGAAATTGCCAAACAACTGAAGATTTCATACAAAAGGTGTACACTACTGTCTTCAAAGACAAAGGACAACTGGCTCTAACAAGGACAGAAAGAGATGTGGAAGGCTAGATGTACAACTAAACAAGAGGGAAAGTACATCAGAGTCTCTAGTTTGAGAAACAGATGCCTCACATGTCCTCAACTGACAGCTTCATTGAATTCTACCCGCTCAACATCAGTTTCATGTAGAACAGTAAAGAGAAGATCAGGGGTGCAGGCATTACAGGAAGAATTGCAAAGAAAGACACTTTTGACACAGAAAAACAAAAAGAAAAGGTTAGAGCGGTCAAAGAAACACAGACATTGGACAACAGATAATTGGAAAAGAGTGTTATGGATCTTAAGCCCATTGAGCTTTTGTGGGATCAGCTAGACTGTAAGGTGCGTGAGAAATGCCCGACAAGACAGCCACATCTATGGCAAGTGCTACAGGAAGCGTGGGGTGAAATGTCACCTGAGTATCTGGGCAAACTGACAGCTAGAATGCCCAGGATCTGCAAAGCTGTCATTGCTGCACGTGGAGGATTTTTTGATGAGAACTCTTTGAAGTAGTTTAATAAGTTCTGAACATTTTTTTCAAATTGTAATAGTAATTTTTCACGTTATTAATGTCCTGACTATACACTGTGATCAGCTGAATGCCACTTTGGTGAATAAAAGTACCAACTTCTTTCCATAAGAGCAAAATATGTACATTATTCCAAACTTTTGGCCACCAGTGTATGTAGGTAAATATTGATGTTTATAACTATGTAATGTAAAATGGGATTGGAATCATAACGAATTTAACGATTCCGCTTCCGCTGAAAATTATTTTAGTACTTTGAAGAAAAAAATATTAGAAAACAATGAATGCAATTATTAGTAGGAAGCCTTCTGTATGTTTTCCTGTCAAGATTTAAAAGGACCGAATCATGAGTCATTCGTTCAGGAATTATACTGCACTAGTCGCCATACATGTATTACGCTGCTGATTTAGTAGCAGTGTTGCAGTGCCACAGAATGGTAGCGCAGGAAACACTGTCAAAGTATTTTAGCATGGTTAGCATCTGCATCAGCAGAAGGATGCAAATTCAAGAATCATTAATGGAACAGAAAAGACGAAAATAATTCCGTTACCTTTTTTTTTTTTTTTTTTTAAAATGGAACCAGTTCTAAACAAATTTTGGTTCTCGGTTCCCAATCGTAATTGTTATATTGGTGCATATAAATGCTAATGTTTAAATATCATGCTTCCTTGTGTTCATTTAGTGAAAACAGTGTGGAAAACATTCCTTGATTATTTAAAACTAGATTTTTTCTGTATTTCCCTTAATTTTGAATTTACTTGGCAACAATTAAAAGTCAGCCTTTCAAGCCATTTCAAAACAAATACAAATAATGTGATATATACTGGATATCAAAGGTGTGTAATCAGAGTGGAACATTTAATGAGGTAGGATCCATCATGGGAACCTGTTGCCCTTGATCGCCACCACCACCCCCACCAACCCCTTGAGGATTCTTCCACACTTCCCCTCTCACTCCTGCTGACTCTATCACACACACTTGTCCTGTCAGCTGCTAAGGCCAAACACAAACTACAAGACAAGGTTGCCGCCCTTCACACATTTAAAGACTGTTGGTGTGCACTTTACACAACTAACACAAACTCAGAAGTTCCTTCTCAAGTAAACTTACTCGCATGGCAAAGCAAGAACTGATTCTTGACAACATGGAGTACAGGGTTGTGAATTGATTTCTTCTGTTTTTATGTGTATCTCATACTAAATCGTTTCAAAAATTCAAACAAAACCTAACATAAAACAAAGGCAATCTGAATAAACACAAAATACAGTTATTAAATGATAAAGTTATCCAATACCAACTGTGAAAAAGCATTTGCCCCCTTATTTACTAAATCCCCAAATCTATGAAACTGCATTAATAATGGGGTTTAGCTGGACTAGACAAACCCAGGCCTGATTTCTGCCAGCCCTTCAATCAAATCAACACATAAATAGAACATTTTCAGCAGCATGAAGTTGGCTAAAAGATCTCACCCAGTAGCACACTATTCCAAGGTCAAAAGAAATTCCAGAAATTAGGAAAAAGGTGATTGAAATACATCAGTCTGGGAAGGGTTACAAAGCTATTTCAAAGGCTCTGGGACTCCAAAGAACCACAGTGAGAGCCATTATCTCCAAATGGAGAAAACTTGGAATAGTAGTGAACCTTCCCAGAAGTGGCCGACCTTCCAAAATTCCTCCAAGAGCACAGCGAGTCACAAAAAAGCCAAGGACAACCTCCAAGGAACTGCAGGCCTCTCTCGCATCAATAAAGGTCACTGTTCATGACTCCACTATAAGAAAGACACTGACCAAAAATGGCATCCATGGAAGAGTGGTGAGGCGAAAACCACTGCTAACCCAGAAGAACATTAAGGCTTATCTGAATTTTGACAAAACACACCTTGATGATCCTCAAACCTTTTGGGAGAATGTTCTGTGGACAGATGAGTCGAAAGTGGAACTGTTTGGAAGACAGTGGTAATCAAATCAAATCACTTTATTGTCACTCAACAATAAATGCAATAAATTGGGTGCAGTTCTGAGCAACATAGCAATCATGACAGTGATGAGACATATACCAATTTGCAATAAACATCAGATTTACACAATACAATTTACATATCTAATTTACACATAATTACAACACAATATACAAATAATAATTCACAATGTACAGTATACAACACACAATATAGAATACACATACACACAATCTAAAAAAAATAGTATATATAAAATATACATTAGGTTGTATTGTGCTGTATTGACATTCAGGCTGTCGGTTGATAGTAAGTTGCCAGTGTGTTGTTAAGAGAGAACATAATTTATGACAGTCCAGTGTGAGATTAATAAAGTGCTGATGTATATTGATCGTGAGAGATCAAGAGTTAAAAAAAATCGTATTGCTTGGGGGAAGAAGCTGTCATGAAATCGGCTGGTGCGGGTCCTGATGCTGCAATACCACTACCGAGCTTTTTTCACACACCGCCTGATATAGATGTCCTGGAGGGAGGGAAGCTCCCCTCCGATGATGTGTCTGGCAGATCGCACTACCATTGTCATGGCTTTGCGGTTGAGGGCGGTGCTGTTGCTGTACCAGGCAGTGATGCAGCCAGTCAGGATGCTCTCTCAGTGCTGGTGTAGAACCGTGTGAGGATGTGGTGGTTCATTCCAAACTTCCTCAGCCATCTCAGGAAGAAGAGGCGCTGGTGAGCCTTCTTCACAATGGCGTCAGTGTGGATGGACCATGCGAGTTCCTAGGTGATGTGGACACCGAAGAACTTGAAGCTGCTGACTCTCTCCACCGGTGCTCCATTGATGGTGATGGGGCTGTGTTCTCTGTCTTTTCTCCTGAAGTCCACCAAAAGCTCCTTGGTCTTACTGACATTAAGGGAGAGGTTGTGCTCTTGACTCCAGCATGTCAGAGTGTGCACCTCCTCTCTGTAGGCTGTTTCATCATTGTCAGTGATCAGACCTACCACTGTCATATCATAAGCAAACTTAATGATGGCATTGGTGCTGTGTGTTGCCACACAGTCATGTGTGTACAAGGAATACAGGAGTGGGCTGAGAACACAGCCCTGCGGGGCTCCAGTGTTGAGGGTCAGAGATGAGATGTTGCTGTCCATTCTAACCACCTGGCATCTACCTGACAGGAAGTCCAGGATCCAGCTGCACAGCGAGCTGTTTAAGCCCAGAGCTTCACATCAAGCTTAGAGGGCACTATGGTGTTGAATGCTGAGCTGTAGTGGATCATTACTTTGGTACTGTTACATCTGACATAAATCAAACACAGAATTCCACAAAAAGAACATCATACCTACGGTCAAGCATAGTGGTGGTAGTAGTGTGATGGTGTGGAGATGCTTTGCTGCTTCAGGGCCAGGGCGACTTGCAGTAACTGAGGGAAACATGAATTCTGCTCTCTACCAGAAAATCATAAAGGAGAACGTCCGGTCATCAGCCCATGATTTGATGCTCAAGCGCAATTGGATTATGCAGCAAGACAATGATCCAAAGCATAGGAGTAATTCCATCTCTGAATGGCTCAATAGAAGCAAAATTAAAGTTTTGGAGCGGCCTAGTCAAAGTCCTGACTTGAACTTAATAGAGATGCTGTGGCAGGACCTTAAACAGGCAGTTCATGTTTGAAAACTCTACAATGTGGCTGAACTAAAGCAGTTCTGCAAAGAAGAGTGGGCCAAAATTCCACCACAGCATTGTGAAAGACTGAATTCCAGTTATCAGAAGCATTTGGTTGCAGCTGTTGCTGCTAAAGGTGGCACAACCAGCTATTAAGTTTAAGGGGGCGGTTCATTTTTCACATGGGTGATATGTGTTGGATAACCTTTTTTGCTTCAATAAAAAAAATATATCTGAAAAGTGTATTTTGTGTTTGCCTTTGTTTTATTTTATATCTTGTTTGAAGATCTAAAACAATTTAGTATGAAAATAAACAAAAACAGAAGAAATCATGAAGGGGCAAATACATTTTCACATAACTGTAAGGGCTTGCAGACATTTTTGCACTGATTTACATAGAAAAGGAGAAAGAGCCGAAAAATACTGAGTGATTGGGCAGACGGGAGCAGCAGTTTGATGGGGTATTTTTTTAATGCTTCGCTCTACTCTTATTCCCCTTCACAATTTAATTGGCAGTTGCTCAATGCTGCTCTCGCTAGTCAGGACAGCGGTCCCACTTGACACTAGTGTGTCTGTGCAAACCAGAAGATTGTCTGCAACACACATGCGCTGTGAGTTGGCTGCAATTTGGGGCTTTTGTCGCAGACAATGGCAACTAACTTCAAGAGTGCGGTAGTGTGAAGTGTGTACTTGGATATAGTTATCTTGGAGGTGGTTAGTGTGAAGGTTTCTGGAAATCAATGGAGTTGAGAACAACTGTGGATAACTGAAATAAGATTACGCATGTTATAATTGTCAGGAGAGACAAACTGAAAGTGCGCAGCTTCATTCATGCCTTGCCTGAATCGATATTTAGTTTAAGATCTCTGCAGCAAAGAAATGAACAGTCAGAGTACAAAATGCAAGAAGACTTGATACATGGGGTGGAAAAGGAAATTGCAAATGCCCTTACGGAGGACACTGATGAAACATTGGTGCAACATTAAAATAGAAAATAAGAAAAGTGAATTCTGTTGATTATGATACACATAGCTGTGCATTCACACTGACTTCTATTTCCTGTTTAAAATGAAAAGTGTGTGCTTTTTTCGATGTTAAAATACATTCATCTCCCAGTTTAATGTGCAGAGACAACTGTGAGAAAGCCATGTATAGAATGTAGAAACTGTTGCTGGCCCAGATTGTAAATCACAGAGAATGAATATCTGCAGACTGCTTGATCTGATCCTTACATCTGAAACTTACAAGCATCGTCAACCTTGAGATATGGGAGTGTTGTGAATGTTATTCAGTACGTACTGTATATCAAGTAGATTTTTTTATTTCATAATGCATAGGGCAAGCAAGAGAATGAATCTGACCCTGCTGTGGCATCACTAACATAATTTTCATCAGTGCAAGGATATGACCATGTGTCCTCTAAACTGACAAGTCTCATTCTCTATTCAATGCCAGCTTTTATAAGCCATGACTTACTGTATTCTGAGTGCAACTCCTCAATTTCATCAGCCGTTTGATTCTTTGTTGTGACGATTGCCTGACAAACATAGCACATGAAACAAAAAATATTTCTCTCAAATTAACATGGTAATTTAGTACAATTAATTAAAAAAAGTTAGACAAAAAACAATAGGTAAATTCCATAACAAGAAATTCCTACCATTTTAGTGATTCAAGCTAGTGTCATGTAATTAATTCAATTGAGTTTTTAAATTGATTGACAGCCCTAAAAAAATCTATAATCAAACTTTAAAGAGGATAAATATCAGAATCAAGATTATTGCTGGTATAATATTTCCTAATACACAAATAACAGGACGTAAAAAAGATGACACAAAATTAGTAGTCAAAAGGTAGTACGTACAGGTTTCCGCTTGCTGTCCAACTGATTCCTCATCCTCTCATTGTTTTCAACTTCTTTAGCGATCTCTTCAGCTGTTAGCAAGAGAAGCAGTTACATTACAACCAACATTTACTGATGAAGACTTTATGACCAACATATAAACAAACCTAAATGGTCAAAGATAGGCATGTAATGATACACAAATTTCACGATACTATACGAAGCAGAAGCCTCACGATGCGATATGATTATTGAAAAAAATAAAATGCGGCCACAAAATTTAAGTAACTTAAACAGCACTGCATTTATCAGTAGTTTGTTAAGATCAAAACTCAGTTTTTGTGTTATTCTTGAGAAAAATTTGTTTGTCTACATTTAAGTCATTTTAATTTGAATAGCACTTTTCACAATGTACAACATTTCAAAGCAGCTTTGTACAAAATCATGGCTTAAAGTCTTAAAGTGAGCAAGCTAATGGTAACCATGTCAAAGAAAAAAAAACTTAAATTATAATGATGATACTAGGTGATGCTGTCTACTGTATTTTTCCACCAGCCCTGTCATCTTTCTGCCAGAACCCTCCACAGGCCAACTGACTCCAAGGACATAAATTACACTCCAGCAACTACATGCTCTGGACAGTGTAAAATTGTACCAGGCTAGACTCACTATAAAGAGCAATTCAAGCTGGGCCAAAGCATATAATTGACTAGTGCCAGAAACTCAACACTCATGTTATATATTATATATAACATGCACTGATAAATGGTCAAATCTTGTTTCAAATATAAGTTTATTCCACTTTTTCATTGACAACAAATTATTTCAAATATTTAATGAATATTATGTTTACAATGTTGTAATCTAATGCTTATCTAGTTATTCTAGTTATAATGCACAATAATAATTAAAAGAACAATAAATAAAACTCAGTCCTACATATTCCTTATCTGACACTTAATTTTAATAATTGGGGTCACACTTTATATTAGATGTCTTTAAATTAACATTAAAATACATACAATACAATGTACTTATTGTGTAACTATATGTTGTTCTGCAAAATTCCCACAAGATTCACATTTGCAGCTACTGAGGTTGAGGTACACGTAGGTTTAGGGGTAGGGTTTAGATTACGGTTTAAGGTAAAGGTTGGGGTGGGTTAGGTTTAAGATTAGGGGTTAAGGTTAACAGCGTAACAACAGAATGCAGGTACTTTAAATGTACACCATCCATTCACATACTTTATAATTCATACCTGATTTGGGGTTGAGTGCGTCACACTGTGCATTATAGATTTGAGTGAATTCTTGATGCCGTCGGATGAGCTGATCTCTGTTGCCCTGAGTGGACATGTGGCATTCTTTAAGCATTTTCTTCAGCTTTGGAACACTAATAAGAGTGTACAACAGCTTAGGCATCGCCTTACGCCGTCTACCACTGAAACACAGACACAAACACAGGGCACATGGTCATTTACAGAAAAAAAGAAGAAAAAAAAAAAAGGTTACATGAAAGATGCTGAATCAAACCTGTTTTATTAAACAACTTTAATTTCTCTGTAATTAAAAATTTTCATTGCTCATTTATAAAAGTAATCGAATGTCATTAACGAACAAATAATCTCTAGCAATAAAACTTCAAAACACATTCGGAGGACTCCAAACAGGCCTACCATATGCACAGTCAAATTTTGTTGAACTAAAATTGAGGTAAATACGATTAAGAAATTTGATTATTCGAAATTTCAGTTTAGTCCACAGTAATTTAATGCATTTGAGTATAAACAATTTAATTTACAATCAATTTAAGTCAATGGTGTGAGCGCGAATTCCAATTGTGACTAGGGGTGTAAAAAAATATTGTATCGTACGATACGACACTCACTATACAATACCATATGTATCGTATGATACATAAACACATTGTGTATTTAAAACCAAGCAGCACAATATTGAGAGCTGCAAAACAGTCTCCTCCCAGGAGAGGCGGCGCTGAATGCTCACAGGAAAACAGAGCAACACACTTACAGTACATAGGCAAGAACATCGATGGTAAACGCCAAGTAGATTGTACTGTAGTGGTACAGCTTGTCGAATTTGCCAAACAACGATTTCATGTCCTGTTGCTACAGTACATCAAACATGTCATTTTATTTACGCCAACATCACCGTGCAAATCTGTGGATTTGAGAGGCAGAAACAGCAGCAGTAAGTTTAACAGCCGCCTCTCCCAGCCAACACTGGGTGAGACATGCACAGCAAGACGCTCACAAGTTATGAGTCATAACTATAAAAAACACAGCTTGCTCAAAAAAACTGACAAATTTAAGAAACCTGCGATTACATGACTTATAATTATCTGCTTTTGACTTCGAAATGTAAACACCTTTGAGAAAACTTGCGCACAAGTTATAAGCCAGCAATAACAGCAGTAAAGTTTACATGCAAAGTGAAACGGGGAAGAGGGAAAAAACAATTATGAGTGCTGACTGGTTTTTGCTCAAGCCGTTAAATATTTGAATATGTACATATATCGTAGAACCAGAGGTCAGGTTCCTCTAGTTGTTTTGTCACCACTAAATAACAGTTTTTTCCTTGCTACAGTCACTTCAGCTTGTTCACAGGGGGCTTTCAGACAACAAGGCATGATTTTCCATAAAGCTGCTTTGAAACTGTATGTATTGTGAAAAGTGTTATACAAATATAAATGACTAGAATGTAGACAAACTATTTTCTCAAGAAAAACAAAAATTGTGAGTTCATAGTTTTTCTCAACAATCAAATAAATAAAGGCAGTGCTGTTAAGTTACTTAGAGCTCTGTTTTTTGTTGCCAATGTCAGATACTTTTGTGGCATTTATGATTTTAAAGACATTTATGTCGAATCCTTGAATAAATTTGAGCAAAACATTTGTGGGTGCTCATATCGTATCGTATTGTGAAATTTGTGTATCGTTACATGCCTAATTGTGACATGCAGCGTAAACTACAACTCTAGCTTCAGACACCTACCGTGTTGTGCCCACAGCTTGGATGATTACTTCAGCTTATTCAATTAAATCGATCTATGATGAATTATTACCACCCCTAACTCTACCAAATTTATGGACATTTTTAGCTCAAACCACAGATTTTCATTTGAATTGAAGTCTGGACTTTGAATTCTCCTTTACAGAACATTAACTTGGCCTGCTGGGAAATTACGCTCTAAATTCTTATCCTCCTCAAAGATATGCATGTGTTTGGCTCAAACCATTTGCCCATGATGCCAACAAGCTTTACAGTTGGCTAAAAAAAAAAAAAAAAAAGAAAATCCCAAAACACAACACTTCCACAATCACGCTTGACGCCAGGGGTGGTGTTACCTAGTGTTGCGCTGTGTGTGGTTTGTAGCAAGCATCGGCCCTTTGCCGAAGAGCTCAGGTTAACTGTCTTCTTCCAAAACATTTCAGGTTTTGTCACATGGCTTCTAGCAAACTGGACGTGACTTAAAGCTGGCTTCTCTCTTAAGTGGCTTCCATGTTAAACATTCTCCTAAAAGTGGATCTCAAGTGTTGAAGAGCCAAATAGCTGTGCAACTCTGTCATTGTTTTGCTGGTCTCTTGGCGAATTATCTGATGATTGTCCTTATTCAGTTGCTCAATTTGTTAGGACAGCATGATTTTTTGTAGAGTTTGAAGATACTTAATGATACAAGAATGGTTCAAAAAGCATTCCCAATCTTCTTATAAACATCTCCAGCTTGTTTCCACCTAACAACTTAATCTAGAAATATAACGAGGTCTTGGTCTTCATGATGGCAGGAATAGTCCGATCTGCTATTTTAGTTGAGACTCACAACGTCATTGATATTTGTTTTTCAATTAAATTAAACCAAGTAACTACCCAATGCAAGTTGTTAAAAGAAACTACTGTAGGGAAATACTTATCAATTAAGCAAGTATGTGAGTTATACACCGATCAGCCTCAACATTAAAACCACCTGCCTAATATTGTGTAGGTCCCCCTCGTGCCGCCAAAACAGCAGCAACCCGCATTTTTGTTTTTGACACCAGCCCATTTGGCACCAACAATCATGCCACGGTCCAAATCACTGAGATAACATTTTTCCCCATTCTGATGGTTGATGTGAACATTAACTGAAGCTCCTGACCCCTATCTGCATGATTTTGTGCACTACAGCCACACGATTGGCTGATTAGATAATCACATGGATGACTGTTGGTGCCAGACGGGCTGGTTTATTTCTGCTGATCTCCTGGGATTTTCATGCACAACAGTCTCTAGAATTTACTCAGAATGGTGCCAAAAACAAAAAACATCCAGTGAGCGGCAGTTCTGTGGACAGAAATGCCTTGTTGATGAGAGGGGTCAACAGTGAATGGCCAGATTGGTTCGAACTGACAAAAGCCACGGTAACTCTGATAACCGCTCAGTACAATTGTGGTGGAAAGAACAGCATCTCAGAATGCTATACTGAGATGAGGGTTGGCACTGTTTTGGCAGCACAAGGGGGACCTACTCAATATTAGGAAGGTGGTTTTAATGTTGTGGCTGATCAGAATGTAAATAAATAAATAAATAAATAAATAAATATATATATATGAAAATATCCAAACACATTTTCACTGTTCAATTTTAGAGCATTTTAACAGTCATACAAAAAAACATGTAAATATTCTTTACTTTGGCTTGGGAACACAGCAGAATGTGAAACAACTGCAAGTACATGACACTGCATGATATTATTACAAACACTTTTAACCAAGTTTCAAATCTATTAAACACTCCATCAGGTAAATTTCTAAACTATCGGAATTCATCTTGTTTGGCTTTGTAGTTTATTTTTATTTTTGTTGGAAACAGCAGCCTTCGGGCAATACAATTAAATAGCTGCAGTGGTTAAACACGTCAAAAGGGATTAAAACCACATTTTGCTGAGGGACGTGGGTTGCCTGAGACAGACCATGTGAATTAACCTTTCAGTTAGCATGGACACATTTGATTTCACAGAAAACCTGTGGAAAACTTTCCAACTCAGCTATCCGTTGGCATGGAACTTAACATCTCAATAAACCAAGACAACATGATTGAAAACAGACCATAATATTGATTTAAACACTTCAATACTTCACGTATTACAGCCAATGCTCTTACACATAACAGAGTGCCAAGCAAGAAAAGGAGAAACCCTCATTCATCTCTTTAGCATGGCAACTGCAGTATGGCAGGATGTGCTTAAGGCCATGGGAGCGTTGACACACCTTCATTTAGCAGTCTATCCTTGAGGTGTCCAGAAAATGAAATCACAGAGTCTGTCAATCAAACTCGGACGCAAATGTCGACCCATCAGAATGTCTCTTCAGGTTAAGCCTGTCACTATTATTAAATAACTGCTGTTATTTGAGGTAATCTCGATTAATGTGCACTTCAAATTCCAAATCACATTCTTTTGTCCAAATAAGGGAATTTTAAGCGAATATATAAATGCCATGAGTGGCGCGTTTGTGTGTTATTCAATTGAACGTTAAACCGTCTCACTGAGCCGCACCACAGACCGCACTCAGAAGAGATTAACCACTTTTGAAGCACTCTTGATGCATGCACCATCTGTGGAGGTTCATGCCAAACTCCCACTAAAATATAAATGAGGACTAAATGTAAAATAAATTTAAAATAAACCCAGAGTTGACCAAAAAGAGAGACAGATATTTTTAGTATTTGATAGGGATGTCATAAAATATTGATATATCGATTATAGAGCGGCACGCTATTTTATCAATACATTTTGAGGCATTGATATATTACCATCAGCCGACATTTAAATTAGAAGCCTAATTTGTGTGCTTTCTATTCACTGCCATGCAGTTGCATTCCATAAAATTTACTGAAGCCGGTCGCGGCATATCACACACACATTTTGAGTTGATGGCAGTCCAAAGTTACAAAGGATTTTGTACTTCAAGAATTAATAAAGTGACATTGATGAGTTAGCAGATTAGTGTATGACACTGGTGTCACTGTGCAAACTGAATGATTAGAAATGTTTACTATGCCTTTCCCCTTGCATGTAGCATTGAACAGGTCTTTCATTCAAGCAGTCAAACCACAAAAAGACATACTAGTAACTGAAAATATTCTTGTGTATATAAATTGTGTAGGCTCTATGAAAGATACGTATACACAATTTACTGATGAGCCAAACATTAATACCACTCACAAGTAAAGCTAATAACGTCGCTCATCACCTAACAAGGCCACATGTTAAGTTCTGGGTAGATCAGATGGTAGGCAAACAATCAATTCTCGTAGTCAACATATTGAATGCAGGAGAAATGGGCAGGAGTAAAGACCTGAGCGACTTTGACAAGGGTCAAATTGTTATGGTCAGATGACAGGGTCAAAGTATCTCTGAAATGGCAAGGCTTATGGGGTGCTCCTGGTCAGCAGAGGTGAGTACCTACCGACAGTGGTCCAAGGAAGAACAAACCACAAACCAGTGACAGGGTGTTGGGCGCCCAAGGCTCATCGATGCACTAGGGCAAAGAAGGCTATCCCGTCTGGTCTGAACCGACAGAAGGTCTACTGTGGCACAAGTCACAGAAAGTTTTAATGATTTAAGGAATGTGTCACACAGTGCATTGCACCCTGCTGATATGGGGCTGCGTAGCTGCAGACCTGCAGGTACACCCCTTTATGGCAATGGAATTCTCTTAGCAGGACAATGAGCCCTGCCACACTGCACACATTGTTCGGGAATGGTTTGAGGAGCACGGTGAAAAGTTCAAGGTCTTTCCCTGGCCTCCAAATTCCCCAGATCTCAATCCAATTCAGCATCTGTGGGATGTGCTGGACCAATAAGTCCAATCCGCAGCATCTCCACCTTGCAATTTACAGGACTTGAAGGATCTGCTGCTAATGTCTTGGTGCCAGATACCACAAGACACCTTCAAGGGTCTTGTAGAGTCCATGACTCTGCAGGTCGGTGCTGTTTTGGTGGCACGCGGAGGACCAACAGCATATTATGCAGGAGGTCATAATGTTTTGGCTCATTCGTGTATATCATCCAGTAATGACTAGACTAAATAATCTTTGTCCTTTGATAATGATTTGGGTCGAATTTAATGGAAAACTATGTGAGTTGAGCTCCATGGTGCTGCAGAATTTTGAACAGCCTCCGGAGATGGCAAGTCCACGTTGTGTGCATATGTACCTTAAAATATTTGTTTCAAATTTTAGAACATGCTATGTCATCCGCCAGACAGGTGCGAGACACACTTTAATTAACCTTGCAGCTCCCACTTTACCAAAGTTGTGTTGAGAAATATGTTTGAAAAGACAAAGAATATTGTGCAACGATCAGGCCTATTTATATCTGAAAGAAAATCCTGATATATATCAATAATCATCTGGAAAATCTTCCAATTATCAATATGTGAAAACGGCATCAATCCCAAGCCTAGTATTTGGACATACACCTTAAGTATGACAATTAATCGTTAAAGCCCAAAAAAAAAGCCAGCAAATTCCACCCATCCATCTTCTATGCCTGCTTGTCCTATGTAGGGTCGCGGGTAGTGCTGGAGCCCATCCCAGCTGTCTTGGGCTGAAGGCAGGGAATCACCCTGTACAGGCTGCAAGTCCTTCACAGGGCTAAGACACACAGACGTACACACTCACACTCTCACCTACAGGCAATTTCGAGATCGATATTCACCTTATTCAGCCCGGAACCTTTTCCGCGCTCAGCTCTTCCAAATTTTGTCATCTATCTTCCTGTTTGTATTGAAGCTACAGAAAAGTCAATCAAAATGGATTACGTGTGGGAGCACAGAAAATATTTTTCACGAAGGGTTGATAGTGAGAGTCTACAGCACCTCTTTACTATGTGAAAATGCTAGTGAGGTGTTTTTTCTGTTACTCTAAATCAGGGGTCGGCAACCTATGGCATGTGGAGGGGTAATCACTGGCACGCCAGCAACGGTGAGAGAGGAGTAGGCCATTTTATTTATAGAAATTCCACACCTGCATTCCAGTCTACATCTTAATGTAATCCTTCCTCATGATCACACAGTGTGTTTTCATGAGCTGAACGGGAGGCTAAACAAAAACCTAAAATGTGACGAGACTGCATTTTACCCAACAGACTCGTGAAGCACGTGAAAGCCATTCGCGCATCACGAGCCGGCAGCGCTTCACATTAGGTTAATCACGCGAGTAAATGCGCCCGCTTTGCTTCGGTCAGGTTGTACGGAGGACAGCCTACATTCCGTGTTTCATTTGTTTCTTTTTGCTTTCAGAACAACATGTGATGTAATAAGGAAAACACCACTATTAATCCTTGAGATTTCCAACCCAGCATACAGGTACACCCTCCTTAAACTATAGTCACACTCCAAATTACATTAAACGATTAAAAGAGAAAACAAAGATTTTTGAACCCCACGATGTGGGTTCAAGTCTATTCCAAATATAAATTAAACCTGGAAATAAAGTTATAGGATTTTGCAGGTGCCATTTACCAAAAAGGGCTAAATACTAGTTGGTTGGCTTGTAACGTGTGAATGGCTTGCACACTCAGCGCGAGTCTCATCACACTTTAATAGTGTTAAGTCTCCCATTCAGCTGATGAAAATACGCTGCATGATCATAAGGCAGGATTACATCAAGATGTAGATTGGAATGCAGGTGCGAAAAACATCATAAATAAAATAGCCTGCTCTTCTGTCACTGTTGCTTGCATGCTAGTGATTACATGATTACAATGACATAAGAAATATTTAAGATTCCACACAATTTCGTGATCAGTAATCAAATAAGCAAATCTGTGACATTAACTGTGTTAACTCATTTTGTACAAAAGGACAGGTTTTCATCAAAGCACTTAAGATGCACTGTGAAAATTCAGCGTGCCGTCAGCACAACCATTGACCATCAAAATAAAAAAACGGCACTCCATGTTAAAAAGGTTGCTGACCCCTGCTCTAAATGTTTGCTTTTTCAGACACCCAAGGAGGTAAATTGGACATGGCAGATCACATTCAGACAGCTATGACACACTGCACATTTTCATAATGCAAGCGTTTAATTGTTATACATGTAATTCTGCTTAATTTTTTGGTATCAACTTGCTAATTTGTGTTAAAATGTGTAGTTGATATGAAATTTCCAACAGTGACAGCTCGTATTATTAAACATGCAAGTTCAACATTAAAGAAAATTGCAATTGTACTTTCCCTTTTATTTATATAATCAATCAAAAATATATATGTATGTATGTGTATGTGTTTTGCTTTTATTTATAGATGATATATATATATATATATATATATATATAGATGAACCTTCGCCCCAGTCTGAGGTCCAGAGCGCTCTAGAGCAGGTTTGCATCAAGGATGTCTCTGTACATTGCTGCATTCATCTTTCCCTCAATCCTGACTAGTCTCCCAGTTCCTGCTGCTGAAAAACATCTCCACAGCATGATGCTGCCACCACCATGCTTCACTGTAGGGATGGTATTGGTCAGGTGATGAGCGGTGCCTGGTTTCCTCCAGGTTCATATATTATATATATATATATATATATATATATATATATACACACACACACACACACACACACACACACACACAGTGCATCCAGAAAGTATTCACAGCACTTCACTTTTTCCACATTTTGTTGTTACAGCCTTATTCCAAAATGGGTTAAATTCATTATTTTCCTCAAAATTCTACAAACAATACCCCATAATGACAACGTGAAAGTTTGTTTGAAATCTTTGCAAATTTATTATATAAAAAAATAAAAAATAAAAAAAAAAAAAAAAAAAATCGCATAAGTATTCACAGCCTTTGCCATGACACTCAAAATCTCTTTCTTGTTTAGTCTCTAAGCTCAGGTGCATCCTGTTTCCACTGATCATCCTTGCGATGTTTCTACAACTTGATTGGAGTCCACCTGTGGTAAATTCAGTTGATTGGACATGATTTGGAAAGGCACACACCTGTCTATATAAGGTCCCACAGTTAACAGTGCATGTCAGAGCACAAACCAAGCCATGAAGTCCAAGGAATTATCTGTAGACCTCCGAGACAGGACTGTACCGAGGCACTGATCTGGGGAAGGGTACAGAAATATTTCTGCAGCATTGAAGGTCCCAATGAGCACAGTAGCCTCCATCATCCGTAAATGGAAGAAGTTTGGAACCACCAGGACTCTTCCTAGAGCTGGCTGCCTGGCCAAACGGAGCGATCGGGGGAGAAGGGCCTTAGTCAGGGAGGTGAGCAAGAACTCGATGGTCACTCTGACAGAGCTCCAGCATTTCTCTGTGGAGAGAGGAGAACCTTCCAGAAGAACCATCTCTGCAGTACTCCACCAATCAGGCCTGTATGGTAGAGTGGCCAGACGGAAGCCACTCCTCAGTAAAAGGCACATGACAGCCCGCCTGGAGTTTGCCAAAAGGCACCTGAAGGACTCTCAGACCATGAGAAACAAAGATTGAACTCTTTGGCCTGAATGTCAAGCGTCATGCCTGGAGGAAACCAGGCACCGCTCATCACCTGGCCAATACCATCCCTACAGTGAAGCATGGTGGTGGCAGCATCATGCTGTGGGGATGTTTTTCAGCAGCAGGAACTGGGAGACTAGTCAGGATTGAGGGAAAGATGAATGCAGCAATGTACAGAGACATCCTTGATGAAAACCTGCTCTAGAGCGCTCTGGACCTCAGACTGGGGCGAAGGTTCATCTTCCAATAGGACAACGACCCTAAGCACACAGCCAAGATAACAAAGGAGTGGCTCCGGTACAACTCTGTGAATGTCCTTGAGTGGCCCAGCCAGAGCCCAGACTTGAACCCGATTGAACATCTCTGGAGAGATCTGAAAATGGCTGTGCACCGACACTCCCCATCCAACCTGATGGAGCTTGAAAGGTCCTGCAAAGAAGAATGGGAGAAACTGCCCAAAAATAGGTGTGCCAAGCTTGTAGCATCATACTCAAAAAGACTTGAGGCTGTAATTGGTGCCAAAGGTGCTTCAACAAAGTACTGAGCAAAGGCTGTGAATACTTATTACATGTGATTTTTTTCATTTTTAATAAATATTTAAATAAATTTGCAAAGATTTCAAACAAACTTCTTTCACGTTGTCATTATGGGGTATTATTTGTAGAATTTTGAGGAAAATAATACACACACACACACACACAGAATCAACGTTTAACCTCACTATTACTCCTCCCAATCCCCAACCCCACCCTGACCCTTAACAACATCCCTGTGGTCACAAATGATTATAAACACACAAAAAAATTATAATAAATATATATACACATATATGATAATCAACTTTAGAGGCAACACCTCTAAACACATCTATATCCACAGTAAAACAAGTCCTACATTGACATAACCTGAAAGGCTGGTCAGCAAGGAAGAAGCCACTGCTCCAAAACCACCATAAAAAAGCCAGACTACAGTTTGCAAGTGCACATGGGGACAAAGATCTCTCTTTTTGGAGAAATGTCCTCTGGTCTACTGAAACAAAAATTTAACTGTTTGGCCATAATGACCATCATTATATTTGGAGGAAAAAGGGTGAGGCTTGCAAGCCGAAGAACACCATCCCAACCGTGAAGCATTGGGTTGGCAGCATCATGTTGTGTGATTGCTTTGCCACAGGAGGGACTGGTGCACTTCACAAAATAGATGGCATCATAAGGAATGAAAATGTTGTGGATATATTGAAGCAACATCTCAAGACATCAGCCAGGAAGTTAAAGCTCGGTTGAAAATGGGTCTTCCAAATGGACAGTGACCCCAAGTATACCTCTAAAGTTGTGGAAAATGGCTTAAGGACAACAAAGTCAAGGTATTGGAGTGGCCATCACAAAGCCCTGACCTCAATCCGATAGAAAATTTGAGGGCAGAACTGAAAAAGTGTGCACGAACAAGGAGGCCTACAAACCTGAACCATGTGGAAGGCTGCCAAAATGTTTGACCCAAGTTAAACAATTTAAAGGCAATGCTACCAAATACTAACAAAGTGTATGTAAACTTTTGACCCACTGGGAATGTGATGAAAGAAATAAAAGCTGAAATATATAATTCTCATTACTATTCTTCTGACATTTCACATTCTTAAAATATTTCTTAACTGACCTAAGACAAGAAATGTTTTATATGATTAAATGGCAGGAATTGTGAGTTTAAAAGTATTTGGCTAAGGTGTATGTAAACTTCTGACTTCAAATGTAGATTGCAAAGTAAGAGGGAATTATAATACAAAAATACAAAATAAGTAAAAATAGAAGCAGTGTCGTTGTGAAATAAAACAGAGCCATATCTGACGTTCAGCTTGAGCCAAACTTGCCTGTCAGAGCGTCTAAAAAGGAAACACCCCGGCATTATATCTTTAATGCATCCTTTATTAAAGTTCAAATAATAAGGAAGTGAGGTCAGAGCCACTTATATGAGTAGCATGAAAAACAGCACGAGAGAGATTCAAACTTCTCCCGGCTGAAAAACTATCTCGTCCGGAGATGCTCATCCCTCGTGCGCGCTTGCTGCAGCTAGATTATAACATGATGGATCGCAATGTAGATAATCATAACATACACTATATTGCCAAAAGTATTCGCTCACCCATCCAAATAATTGAATTCAGGTGTTCCAATCACTTCCATGGCCACAGGTGTATAAAATGAAGCACCTAGGCATGCAGACTGCTTCTACAAACATTTGTGAAAGAATGGGCCGCTCTCAGGAGCTCAGTGAATTCCAGCGTGGTACTGTGATAGGATGCCACCTGTGCAACAAGTCAAGTTGTGACATTTCCTCGCTACTAAATATTCCACAGTCAACTGTCAGTGGTATTATAACAAAGTGGAAGCGATTGGGAATGACAGCAACTCAGCCACGAAGTGGTAGGCCACGTAAAATGACAGAGCGGGGTCAGCAGATGCTGAGGCGCATAGTGCGCAGAGGTCGCCAACTTTCTGCAGAGTCAATCGCTACAGACCTCCAAGGTTCATGTGGCTTTCAGATTAGCTCAAGAACAGTGCGTAGAGAGCTTCATGGAATGGGTTTCCGTGGCCGAGCAGCTGCATCCAAGCCATACATCACCAAGTGCAATGCAAAGCGTCGGATGCAGTGGTGTAAAGCACGCCGCCACTGGACTCTAGAGCAGTGGAGACGCGTTCTCTGGAGTGACGAATCACGCTTCTCCATCTGGCAATCTGATGGACGAGTCTGGGTTTGGCGGTTGCCAGGAGAACGGTACTTGTCTGACTGCATTGTGCCAACTGTGAAGTTTGGTGGAGGGGGGATTATGGTGTGGGGTTGTTTTTCAGGAGCTGGGCTTGGCCCCTTAGTTCCAGTGAAAGGAACTCTGAATGCTTCAGCATACCAAGAGATTTTGGACAATTCCATGCTCCCAACTTTGTGGGAACAGTTTGGGGATGACCCCTTCCTGTTCCAACATGACTGCACACCAGTGCACAAAGCAAGGTCCATAAAGACATGGATGAGCGAGTTTGGTGTGGAAGAACTTGACTGGCCTGCACAGAGTCCTGACCTCAACCCGATAGAGAACCTTTGGGATGAATTAGAGCGAAGACTGCGAGCCAGGCCTTCTCGTCCAACATCAGTGTCTGACCTCACAAATGCGCTTCTGGAAGAATGGTCAAAAATTCCCATAAACACACTCCTAAACCTTGTGGAAAGCCTTCCCAGAAGAGTTGAAGCTGTTATAGCTGCAAAGGGTGGGCCGACGTCATATTAAACCCTATGGATTAAGAATGGGATGTCACTTAAGTTCATATGCGTCTAAAGGCAGGTGAGCGAATACTTTTGGCAATATAGTGTATGTGTCCCTGTGTGTATCTTATCGTGAAGAAAATTTGATTTTCAAGCTCTATTAAGAGAGAGTTAAAGATGAATCGAAGTGACCAAAAAGGTGAGAGAGTGTAGTCTTATCCCATTATACAAGGCAAAAAAATTGGTTTTAGATTTGTCTTTTTTGGTTTGTTTTCCATTATAAATATCTAAAATTCCTACATTTATTTTAGGTGCTATACTGCAGAAGAAAAATTTATTGGAGAATGTTGAATATAATATTCAATATTTTATTATTTTTTTAACATCTAAAAATCCTTAAAACAAGAAACATTTACCTGGCTTATATTCAATTCCATTTACACTTATATTCAAGATACATTCTCTGATACAATCTCTGAAAGCAAGTCTAAATATCTTATGTTGCTTCAAGTAAATTTATAATTTAAGGATTTTTAGATCATTTTAAATTAAAAACAAGACACAAACACTTGATAATGACTTTTTGCAGTGATTTTTTTAATGAATTAATAAAAATTCAAGTATTTGTTTTCCTTGTAATTCAGTAAATGTCATTTAGAGATATTTTTAAAAGATGACTTTGTCATCTTTATTGTTAGTAAGCATATTTAATACATCCTTTTAACTTAGGGCACAAGCCGAATAGTCGGTTAAGAGCTAATGATTAATTGTTGGAATAATCGCCCAAATAGTCAAATAATTGTTCTAATAATCATTAGATTAGTCGATTATCAAAATAATCGTTAGTTGCAGCCCTATGTGTGTTAGAGAGTCTATAGTAGAGTTAGGGTACTCCAGCACAGACTCGGACTTGAGTCTAAGTCACAAGTCCAATTTTAATGGACTTGGACTTGTCACATACTCGGATGCATTTTTACTTGGACTTGACTCGGAATCGAGCCTTTGGGACTTGGGATTTTTTTCTGAGTCCAGCCGAGTCCATAGCATTTGTGATGCAAAGAAATATAAAAAAAAATAAAAATAACAAAACAGAAATAAATGAACACATCTCTGTCTGCATGCAGCTGTAACTGATGTCGTAAACGTAGCCAGAGTTTATTTCACCATGTTAAGCAAACACATGCACACATGCGCAAACATATGAGTGTGCACAGGCACACTCATCAGTCAACCAATAAGCTTGAATGATACTACGGAGACTACTGTATAACATCATTTACCAAGGTGGCTGGCACGACGAAAACATAAGACAGATATGTAGTTAATGTACTAGAGACTAAACAAGGCAGTTTCACAACTGCTAAAAATCGCACGCGCCGTTTGTGTAGCCAAGACGGTGCTCGCATCGCGGTTTCATCGTGGTTAAGAACTTCAAATCAAGAACTTCACTGAGTCAAGTCACCCTAATCATGTCTCTCACAGTTTACTATAAACAACATATCCAAATAAAAATTCAGAAAAACAGTATTAATATTGGGCTATCAAGTCTTTTTAGGCGTAATGTAACCACACATGTAGGCTTCTGTAGTCTCTTGTGGTCCTCGCAGTGTTGTCAGCTTGAAATGGTCCATAATAAATTGCTTTATGAATGAACTAACTTTTTAAGTAGTCTAAAATGGAAGCAGACAGCAACCCTAAACAGATAAACAGCACCTATTTATTATTGATTTATTATTTTCAAAGCATTGACGAGCAGCTCTTTTACAGCATTTGTCCACCATTCACAACATTCAACCATCATTCACAACATTCAACCATGCACAATAAAATATTAACATATTTTTGGCAGCAAACTGTTTTGTTTATAATTTAATTGTAGACTATAAAATGTATTATTCGATGGCAAAGTTTATGTATGAAGCAAAATTTCATGTAACGAGATGAATTTAGTTATGACGTTTTTATTTTTACGTTTTTTTTATTTTTTTATTGTAAACCACCGGGTAACTTATGCACATCTATTTTTTAGCCTATATCTGACAATTTTGAAGGACAATTCTGTTAAATATATGACTCAGTATTATATTTCTCCATGTTTCTGCAGTTAAAGAAGAGCTCAGTGACATTTTCTTTGGTTGGTATTTAAAGATTTCATAATGATTGCAGACCAACGCAGCTGAGGCTCTAGCAAATATCAAATATTTAATCTTCAGCGGCAGCTGCTGTGAGATACACAGGGACGCATCAGGGTTTAAGGTGCATGAGCAGTGCGCGAACTGCCCCGCATTGTGCCGTTTTCCACTAATTAACTAGACAATCATGTCCGTATTAAATGGTCCTAATATTAGCAGTGGGCTTTTCCAGTGTTTTTGGATGTAACTTTTGCAGACAAATCGTGAGATGTAGCTTTTTAGCGAGTTCTAATTACTACTGTGTTGACTCATTTTTATGTATTTTCCCAAACCAGTCGGCAGATAGAGACTCAGAAAGAAATCTCAGTATACACTATTATTTCTTTAGATGGGGATAGCTTTAGATTAAACTAAGCTAAACTGAAAAGGACAAACTGAAAATTAAGCAGAAATAAAAACTCAATTAAAATTAGAAACAATAATAACACTGGTTGTAATGACAAACGCAGCTTTCGCTTTCTTTAGTCTATGTTTGTTTTTGTCAAGTTTTAGTTACATTTATACTGACAAATTGTTTTTCTTAGTTGTGAAGGTTAAAATAAGCTTAAAATATTGATGTTGAGTTTACATTTACAATTTTCATTTAGATTTAGACTCGACTCGGCCTGTTATGGACTCAGTCTGGAGTACAACTCTGCCCCTTTTGGACTCTGACTCGATTGTTTAAAGACACGGACTTGACTTGGACCCAACACTTGTTTATAGAACTATGGCTGAATCACAGCTGTGCTGATATCAGGGTTCCCACCTTTTTTTAACCAATGAATGTCCATGACACTTCCAGTTGTTTGTGATTTCTGGAAACCGATTTGAAATGTTATTCTGATTCAGACTAATTTGCTAATAAATAATTCCTACCAGTTTGTGAACCATTTTGACCAGTTAACCGAAAATAACCTACTCAAAAGAAGAATTTGCTCACAAATAGGATATCACTATGGCTTGCAAGCAAGTTCTACACTACACAAGCTGTAACCAATAGCAATATTTAGATGATGAAATACTTTAGAGCAGAGCGTAACCAGAAAAATTTGTATTCACTATAGCCATTTCCATGACTTTCCCAAGATTTTGTTAACTTTCATGAGTTTTCCAGGCCTGAAAAAACACAATTGTAAAATTCCTTTATATTGGGACTGGAAACCCTGTGATATTCACTACAACAACACGCTTGCTCATGTGATATTGCTTAATAGCAGCAGTCCTGGAAATCTAAAAAAACAAATTTGCTTGGTTGAAATGGAAAAAGATTCTGAATTTAATTAATAATGAATACATTTTAATTAGTGGCATCCTTTCTCTGGGTAGTCACTTTCACTGTAAATGCATCCTGCTGTCAGTGAAATATAATAAGTTTGATGCAGCACATTTATCTTTACATAGTGCTATTGAATTACAGGATACATTTACAGCATGAGCTGTCATTTTCTCCATACCTTCTCAATCCCTCCTTCTTATCATCTCGGTTCAAGCACATGTCTAGATGTTTATTAATGTGCTGCTCGGAGACACCCACTCCACAGACAGGACACTCAACTGCAATGGAAAATAACAGACACACACACAAATACACCAAAATGATTAAAAGCACAATCCAAAGATAAAGGTATATTTTCTCTAGAAGATAAGAACAGTCGACAAAAATGTCGACTTGAAATGCATTATTTCCAGATGTGTTGAAACAAACTTGAACGGGTCTGAAAAACTGTCAAAACAGAGTATTATACATACTACGAAGAAAACAAATCTGTGTATTAGGGGACAAAGAGACAACCATTTTTGGGAAAAACTAGGACTGAGTGAACATTAGTTAATAGACTAGATTTGTACACGTTCTAGAGAAAATGTGAGTGGTGCTTGCATCCACCATTAGTAAAACTTAATATTTCAAATCTGCTATGTTTGGAATGTACCAAACGCAAAAAAACAAAAACATTTTCAATCAAAAGAAAATTAGAAATTTTATCCAACATTAAAATATTTTTTTTATGCATAACATAGCCAACTAAGAAGCACACGTCACCTTTTATCCCTGCCTTGATGCTTTGTGATGTGGAGGGGAAAACTGGTACATTCATCTTCTCCTCTTTCACCATTCCTGTCGTATCCTCCACACTTTCCTGCTTGAGGCTGTGGGGCTGCTGAACGTGCACCTCCATAGGTTCTTCTTTGACTGGAAGGTGATGCTGAAGACTCGTTTGGGCCCCTGACAGAGTGGTCGCGGAAGCCCTTTTCTGGAAAAATTGACTGAGGGTGGTTGCTTCCTTTTTCAAGCCCTTTTGTCTTGCTGCTTTGCCTTTGAACATCATCGCTGGGGTTTGAGGGGAAATGGGAGGTGATTCAAAATTTGACTGACACAGCTGTTGCCTGGATAGAGGAGACAAAAATGTTGATTTATTAAAAAAAATCCTGAAAAATGTTAGGGGCATTCAATAAAACTTTGTTTCAAAACCTAGTGAGACGCAAATGTAGGCAGTGAGGCACCTCACTGGTTTTGTAACAGCCAATAACTTCAGCAGTGTAAAACCTTTCAATTGCTCTTGTAACCAGAGTATAGCTAAACTCAGCCAAGGACAAGAAAGAAGTGTTGCTTAAATCACCGAGATGACAATTTGTGAGAAATTATTTTAATTTTTTTTGTGAAACATGCGAGCGTTCAAATATCTCGGCTTCCTTACTGAAGGAGAGTGGGAAACGAAATAAAGAAAATTAAATTAGGGGTGGGTGAAAAAGTGAGATAGAGTACATAATGGAGAGAAAAAGAGAGTGAAGCAGACAAGCAGGCACCTGTCAGTCTTACTATCTTGAAAACATGGAAAGCCAACAAACACAGCAAGTGGTTTTAAGGCCATTACACAGCCATAAATTGGAGTCAATGAGGTGTGAAAACTCCACTTTCCATACTGAAACCTTCTTTTATTTGTCTTTTGTGTGAATGTTAAAGCAAGCTCACACATTTTTATTTGTTGGTCTTTTGTAAACATCTTTGATCATTTTGGAGGCGTTTCCGGCGATGTACACCGTGTTTTAAGAGCGGTACAAACGCAACTTTCAAAAACGCGTCTCATTCTGCTGCTGCCACTGACTGCGAGAAACACATGCAGTCATGTGTAAACTGGGAAAATGTGAGATGTGAAGATCAGCATCTCTGCTTTGGCCTGTTGAAGCACCCAACATCACCTTATATTGTATTACCCTTGAGTATTTAGATTTCAGTGTCGATTGTCACAATATGATTCAAGCTTTGCAAAGGAACTGTTATTGATAGATGGGGCAGTTAAAATTGGACTACTGTACAAAATCACTTAAGTAACCAATTTAATTCATGAATATTTCATGACTGTTTGATAGTTCATGCCGTGCTTGAGTGAACAGTTTGATACATTCAGATGAAATGTGTTGTGTGAACATTGTGTTAACCCTGAAATGCAGTATTATGATGTTGTGGTCTTGTGGAGGGTTAATTTTCTTTGGATTGCATTTCAAATATGCCTGTATTAGAAGGGCTGCATGATGTTAGCATGAGTGGTGGTGGCGTAGTGGGCTATAGCACATAACTGGTAATCAGAAGGTTGCTGGTTCAATCCCCACAGCCACCACCATTGTGTCCTTGAGCAAGACACTAACTCCAGGTTGCTCCAGGGGTATTGTCCCTGTAATAAGTGCACTGTAAGTCGCTTTGGATAAAAGTGTCTGCCAAATGCATAAATGTAAATGTTAGCAAATCACAGCAGTGGCCATTTACATTTAAGTCTTAAAGGGCCAGGCAGCTTAGAGCGTTTCAGACAGAGGGCCAGAGACAGGGTAGAAAATTATTATATATGACAAAAATTATGACTGTTTGGAGCAAAAAAACTTTACTAACATTCCAAGTGGACCTCAGTGAAGATAATAAAATTATAAAAACAGAGTATGTCATGACCCCTTTAAAAACAAAAATACTTTCACCCATTATTTAAAGGTGACGTGTGTACATTTTATAAATATAAAACACTTTTTCCTTAATATACAAAGCCAGCTGAATCCCAAGTACCTAATCTGATGTCTAATTATTATACTCACTTTAATAAAATCACTAGCGTAAACAAGATTAAACAACATTTCACTCGATCACACTTAACTCTTTATTATCAAAATTTAAGCAAAATAAAGAGTCTCTTATTGTGTAAATTTTAAGTTATTACTCGTTTCACATTTGAAGAGTTAATTTACATATGTCTTCCAAACATAGCAGATACAAATTTTGTTTTATGAAAAACTAAATTAAACAGTTTTTTTATGCAAAAAACCTTGACTAACCTTATAAGTGGACCTCATGGGGAAATATGATAATGATTATGAACTAATAAATGCCAAACTGTACACATTTTTTGGCCTTTCTTCAGTAATGCTTTTCAATCAAAAGAACTGTAACTACAGGCATAACTAGTAACCCAGCAATGCCCCTAAAAACCCTCCTGGAGCCTCTCACAGACCACAGAAAACTCTGTCTACTTTCAATCAACAAAGCACTGACGTGAACCCAGAAAGGCAAACAACACACACATAAAAATGTATTGCTGTAGTGAATCAAATGTGTTCCATAACCACCACCGTATTCCAGCTGAGAAAACTGGGCAAAGTGGTGGAACCGCAGTTTAGAACGTTTTTATAAAGAATAGCCATGACTGAAGAGTATATCCTTTTGGATTTAAATCTAAGTATTTAACTTTAAGAATACGATCCAATAAAAAAAGAAAGCTTTATGCACTGCAGTGATTTGTGTGATGGCTGCAAAAAATTATTCACACCAAAGCACACCACAAAATCTTAAGGACTACAATGACAGAAAAACAAACCAGCTGGTAGTAATGCAAAGTTTCCGAAAAATCCCAAACTTGGATCTCTTTGGAAGCTCATTGATCTACCATGCCAGCAAGAGAAGGAAGAGTAGAACACAGGGTGCTTGTAACTGCAGGAGCTTAGAAGGGTCGATATTTAGACCGGAAACAACAGTCTAACTGCACTCACTGAGATCACCACTTATATTAGGGCTGTCAATTGATTAAAAAAATTAACTGAATTAATTACACAGAACACTGATTGATCAATCACAAATTGCATATATCCATATTTAATAACAAAAGTCCACAAATGAAGAGAATTTAAAGACATAATTGTGATAGACGAATAAAGCATTACATAGATATAACAAAAAGTGTCTCAAGAACTCAATATTAGGGATGGGCATTAGAGTGCGATTGTGCATCAAATACTCTAACTAGAAGTCGACTGATAGTGGATTTTTCCGATACAGATAACTAAGGTGTTGGAAAAGGCTGATAACAGAGTAATCTGCTGATAGTTTTTAAAATCAATACATAAAATGTAAAGAAATATAAAAAAAATTCCCAATAATAACCAGAAAAACAAAATGGCAATTTGGTGCATAACAACGTTTTTAATTATGAAAAAGCCTGGAACATACATACTTATTTTGGGTCTTTTATTTTAAAATGACAGAGACTTAGCTCTGTTAGAATGGTCTATATTTAAGTATTTACCAAATTTAGCTCTTTATACCCTATATTCACCAGATTATGGATTTTGTATATGTGTGCATTCTTTATATACTCACTCTCTGTGTGTGTGTGTGTGTGTGTATATATTAGTGCCCAACCGATATATCGGTCGGACGATATCAGCCTTTTACAGATATATCGGTATCGGCGTATATTTTACCGATATGAAAACTTTTTTTAGAACATATAATGCAGAAAACAATGCTTTAGAATTGGTGTCATAATGTAGTTTGTCCAGCAGAGCACACTCCGACTCCATTGTTTACAGAGCTGACTGAGCTGACGGTGGTTCTGCAGACAGGGCGGAGATAAATGGTGCGGATTTGAGCGGTCTCTTCTCGCTAAATTGCTAACTAGTTTGTGAAATACATACTGGAAAAGTTAATTAAAAAAAAATGACCCCATCATTTTTTATAACTAATATAACGTTAACCCTGTCCCTGACAATCAGGTTACTCATTTTGATCACATCTCTTTGCTATGTTAGCCAGCTCTAGTTTATCAGTGCAGTCAGTAATGTAGCAGATTGAAAGAAACATCAGAGCATCTCTTTGCAGCTCAGCAGACAACAGTGCGGAGGTAGATTGTGTGTGATGAGTGTTGATTTCACGCGTCACTGTTACCTAGTTGGTGAGACACAATGCTGGAAAGTAAATAAAGTCCATCTTTTACTCTCCGCAGCAACGAGCTTACAGCTAACTAGCTAACCACGTAGGAACTTTCACACCATGTCAATGTGTAAACATGTATTCACCAAACTGTTTCGTACAGTTTGGTACCCCCTTCAACCGAACAATTACAGTCTTTGCATTTATAAAATGTAATTTAAAATAGGATACGTAATAAATGTAGATTTAATAAATAGTATATTTGCCCTGTGTAAATAATAATATATAGGAACTGTATCTAAAATAAATGAGGGGTGATAAATACTAATCCAACAGGCTGGAAAAATAGACCTTTATTCATTGTAATATCCTATATATATTTTGAATGTGTTGAAACTTGACCCCGGGCGACACACCCTAAAAACGGCACCATTAGAATGGTTTCATGCTAAAGAGCCGCTTAAGTTTCTTTTTCTCTCTCGTAAATGTAAATGAGTGTAAATACCAACACCATCAAATGTCAAAAGGACTGAAGCCTGTCAACCAAAACATGAGCTCATTGATGTCATTAAATGAGTCTGCTTTTTTATTCCATCAGTTACTCCTGGTCGGAAGCTTCCGTATATATTTAGTTTATACGTAGGGTTACGGGCTACCCAAGTTTAATGGTGCAATGCTAAAATATTTAGTAGAGAGTAAATTGTGACTTGGTGCCCATTTACACCAACTAGGCTAAGTTGTAACATACGTATAACTGGTGCAACCGGCCCCTGATGTTTATTTAGCTAATTATTTGACTTTTTATTTAAATGGTCAGCAATTGACTTATACTAAACATATAGTACTGATGTTTATTAAGGTATTTATTGTATTTTTATTTATTCTTTATTTTCTCAGAGTTCATTTCTAGAATTTGTTGACAATGTATATAATGTCAAATGTTCTTTGATAAAAATATTTAAGAAAGCAGCCTTCTGAGTACCTTTGCATAGTCATATCGGTGCAAAATTGGTGCACAATCCACATAGAAAAGGTCTGTCTTCATTCCAGCTCAAAAATTAGCTATATCGGTCACCATTTCGGTAATCGGTGAATTTTCCCTCTCTAAAATCAGTATCGTCTCAAAAATCCCATATCGGTCGGGCTCTAATATATATATATATATATACACACACACACACACACACACACACACAAACAGTATATATCAACATATTCCTTTTTATTATTATTTACAGAGGACATGGAGGAATAATACAAAATAAACTATTGGCAATTATCAGCATAGATTTTTGCTCCAAACAGCAACTATCAGCAACAATTAATTGGTAAAACAGATATATCGGTATACCTCTAACTTGAACCCACAAAAACGAGTAATCGATAACATGTAAATTAAAACACAAGTTTAAAAAAAAAGTATGAAACGTACAGTGCATCCGGAAAGTATTCACAGCGCTTCACTTTTTCCACATTTTATGTTACAGCCTTATTCCAAAATGGATTAAATTCATTATTTTCCTCAACATTCTACAAACAATACCCCATAATGACAAAGTGAAAAGTTTGTTTGAAATCTTTGCAAATTTATTAAAAAAAAAAAAAAAAATCATCACATAAGTATTCAGCCTTTGCCATGACACTCAAAACTGAGCTCAGGTGCATCCTGTTTCCACTGATCATCCTTGAGATGTTTCTACAACTTGATTGGAGTCCACCTGTGGTAAATTCAGTTGACTGGACATGATTTGGAAAGGCACACATCTGTCTATATAAGGTCCCACAGTTAACAGTGCATGTCAGAGCACAAACCAAGCCATGAAGTCCAAGGAATTATCTGTAGACTTCCAAGACAGGATTGTATCGAGGCACAGATCTGGGGAAGGGTACAGAAAATTTCTGCAGCATTGAAGGTCCCAATGAGCACAGTGGCCTCCATCATCCGTAAATGGAAGAAGTTTGGAACCACCAGGACTCTTCCTAGAGCTGGCCGCCTGGCCAAACTGAGCAATCGGGGGAGAAAGGCCTTAGTCAGGGAGGTGACCAAGAACCCGATGGTCACTCTGACAGACCTCCAGCATTTCTCTGTGGAGAGAGGAGAACCTTCCAGAAGAACAACCATCTCTGCAGTACTCCACCAATCAGGCCTGTATGGTAGAGTGGCCAGACGGAAGCCACTCCTCAGTAAAAGGCACATGACAGCCCGCCTGGAGTTTGCCAAAAGGCACCTGAAGGACTCTGACCATGAGACACAAAATTCTCTGGTCTGATGAAACAAAGATTGAACTCTTTGTCCTGAATATCAAGCGTCATGCCTGGAGGAAACCAGGCACCGCTCATCACCTGGCCAATACCATCCCTACAGTGAAGCATGGTGGTGGCAGCATCATGCTGTGGGGATGTTTTTCAGCGGCAGGGACTGGGAGACTAGTCAGGATCAAGGGAAAGATGAATGCAGCAATGTACGGAGACAGCCTTGATGAAAACCTGCTCCAGAGCACTCTGGAGCTCAGACTGGGGTGAAGGTTCATCTTCCAACAGGACAATGACCTTAAGCACACAGCCAAGATAACAAAGGAGTGGCTACAGAACAACTCTGTGAATGTCCTTGAGTGGCCCAGCCAGAGCCCAGACTTGAACCCGATTGAACATCTCTGGAGAGATCTGAAAATGGCTGTGCACCGATGCTCCCCATCCAACCTGATGAGCTTGAGAGGTCCTGCAAAGAAGAATGGGAGAAACTGCCCAAAAATAGGTGTGCCAAGCTTGTAGCTCAAAATGACTAGAGGTTGTAATTGGTGCCAAAGGTGCTTCAACAAAGTATTGAGCAAAGGCTGTGAATACTCACGTACATGTGATTTATTTTATTTTTTTTTTTCGTTTTTTTTTTTTTTTTTTTTATAAATTTGCAAAGATTTCAAACAAACTTCTCTTCACATTGTCATTATGGGGTATTGTTTGTAGAATTGAGGAAAATCCATTTAATTGCAATGCACAAAATTCATATTCCATTTTGGAATAAGGCTGTAACATAACAAAATGTGGAAAAAGTGAAGCGCTGTGAATACTTTCCGGATGCACTGTACATGAAATTTATATTTTGTTTCATTCGCAAACATTACCAAGAACGGTTTCAAAATAAGATAACTTCAACAAATGATGAAATAAAAATGTAATGAATATTCTTTAGTAAAAAAACAAAAAGAATTCAAAATAACAATTTTGAAAAAAATTGGAAAAAAAAAAACAAAAAAACATTTGCACTCACCTGGAGCTTACATAGAAACCAATGGTGACCAGTGGAAACAAAATGTTTTTCATTTTGGTTCTTTCTGAGCAAAAACTATTTCTTTTTTCCGGTTCAAAAGTTCCGAAGCCTCCGGTTAGAACAAAATAAATAAAATAAAAAAAACGGTTAATAATGTTCTTTTTAAAATGACAGTTCTCTGCGCTAAGGGGTGGGCCAAATACCAATTGCGGCATTGCCAGATCTTACAAGAGAAGCAAGCAATCTGGTCTGGAAAAACAAGCTCAAAATAAGGCACTTGCCTCAAAATAAACAAAACATTTGCGATTTATCACAACAGAAATCATAACAAGCATCCAGTTAATTAACAGTTAAGTACAATTTTAAAGATCTGCTTCTGCGCCCAAACAAGGCATTAAGTATTTGGGTATTTTATTCCCAGCAAATTTGTGCGATTTTGTTAGAGTTAATTTTGACCCTTAAATAAAAAGGTTCGAGCGATGTGGGCAGGTGGGCTTCATTACATTAATCTATGATTGGAAAGGTTAATGTTATTAAAATGAATTGTATTCCAAAATTAAACTACCTGCTACAGTCACTCCCTACAGATGTCCCCCTCTCTTATTTCAAGCAATTTGATAGCATAGCGAAGTCCTTCATTTGAAATGGTAAACGACCCAGATTTCATTTCAGTAAGCTGCATAGGCCAATTGACATAGGTGGGCTAGGCCTACCCAAGATTTTGTTTTATTATTATGCATTCAGTCTCAGACATTTGGCTCACTGGTCGCTTTCATCTGAGAGAGCCCCTCCCTGGTTTTGTATTAAACAGGAAGTTCTTGCCCCTATTTCGCCATTGCAAAGCCTTTGTCAAACTAACCTGAGAAGTCAAGTTACACCCTGTTCTCTTGCATTTGCACTCAGTATGGACAAAAGTGTCCAGTGTGTTTAATCCGGACAAACCTATGTATTAATAAATCCCCATTCTGCTGGTCAGAGTGGATTGTGGGTGGGGGGTTACTACACTCGGTGACCTATATGAGAATAGAGTGTTGAGATCCTTTGAAAATTTGGTTCAACATTTATAACAGATCTCAGTTTTTTAGCTATTTACAGCTGCGCCACCTGCTCTGTACTATTTTTGGGAGTAGCATACATACCCCTAAAGCGGCAGACACTCTGGGAGTGGTGACTGCTTTTAGAAAAGGTCATGAGGCATCAGTGTATTACTCTATAATTCAGAGTCTGGGGGACAGAGCTTCAACTTCTCTCAAGAGATTATGGGAGAAAGATTTAAACTTGGTATTGGAGGAGGGAGTGTGGGCTAGGATTCTAAAAAACATCAAGTCTACATCTATGCAATTCAAGATTTTACATTGATTCTATTGGACCCCCTCTAGATTGTATAGGCTTGGTCTTAAAGACACACCCACCTGCTGGCAATGCCAATCAGAAGATGGAGACACAACCCATGTTTTTTGGTGGTGTGTTAAGATCCAAGAATTTTGGTTGAAAGTTCAGAGTTTTACGTGTGACGTATTGTGTACTCAAATTTCATTTTGCCCCAGAATCTGTATTTTAGGCTATGGGGCGGTAATCAATATAGAGAATAAACACATAAACAATTGGGTTCTAACCAGTGTCATGATCACCAGACAAATAGTTTTAAGGGGATGGAAGTCAGCTGGAGCACCCCCATTTCAGGAGTGGTGCTCGGAGATGTGGAGGGTGGCGGCTTTTGAAGAAGTGTCATCTAGATGACTTGGTTAATTTGGACTCATTTGCGGGAAAATGTGGCAAATATTTGGCGTTTTTGGAGGGCTCTCGGGGAGGGGCAGTGGAGGGAGTGGTGTAGTTGTTAATGTGTGTGATTATTATATTTTGTGTGTGTGTGTGTGTGTGTGTGTGTGTATACTCATATGTGACCACAGGAAATTTTGTTGAGGGTCAGGGTGGGGTTGGGGATTGGGAGGGGTAATAGTGGGGGTTAGATTTTGATTCTGTGTATATATGTTTTGCTTTTCTTTGTTTAATTTATGAATCAATATAAAATGTTAGTCACAAAAAAAACAAAAAAGATCTGCTTCTGATTCAAAACCCAGCAGCATCAAATTAATGCATCATATCTAGCAATAATTCAGTGAAACCTTGGAAATAAGTGAGAAAAGTACTTTTTACATCTAATGTTTTCCTTGTATCTGAATTAGCCGTGCATGTATATGTAGTAATTATACACAGTTATTAACATGGATACGACATCAACATTGGACAATTAGGCATAGAAATGTGTGATGCAGCAGTTTCCTTCAGGTTCAGGCACATGCTTAATTTTGTTGGGCAACATGAAGTGGTGTAGTTCCAAAAATATACTGCAAGAAACCCTTTGGCCTTTAGTTTCATGAAAAAATTATCGGAACAAAATTAACCGGTTATAACCGGTTTCCAGCATTTAAAAATAACATTTTTGAAAATCACTAAATATTCCAGTTTTCGGTTACGTTCTGCTAAAAATTTCATCTGTTTTCGGTTTTTGTTTTCGTTCCTTGAACCGTTTTTAGTCCCTGATCACATTTTTATCCTTTCACATGTTCTTATTTTATTTTTTAAAACAAGTGGTGAAAATTGGCTTTTTAGAAAAAGTGCTTTGTCGGTGGCACACATACTGATCATATAATCTTACGAGTTTCTCGTACTGCTTCACATTTTCTTTCCACCGTAAATGTGGATCCTCATTTGTTATGCATGACTAACAAAGTAGATTTCATTAAGAATCAAAATATTGCAAGTATTACCACACTTGGCTCTGCCTGAAAGAACACACCATCATCTCTCAACCAACACATACATCGCCTCCAGTGGACTAAATTGTAACTGAAAGTTTGTTGAGAGATTCAGAAGGAAAGTACAGTATAATTCTGCCTACAGCATGCAAATATGCAAAGGAAAATCAATTTGCGATAGCCGAGTAGTGTTTTTCATAGTCGTGTTTGTGCTGATCGAAAACATCATTACTGATTATTCTTGCACTTCCCTACTCAATATTTTGTTTAAATTCGATATCATTAAATATAAGCCTATCATTGGCCCACAGCAATCCTTTTAGAAATTTAGTTTATCAATCTGTCTGAGGTAGACTTGAGGGCTGTTCACATAGGATGCATCTGTGTGTCTGTCAGCTCTATGTTAATTGTTGGTCAATGTAAACATGTCAGACAGTTGTTTTGACTGTTGCGACATCTCACTGTTTTTTTTTTTTCCCAACTAAACATTTTATTAGTTCATTTTTATTTTACAGTAATTTATTAAATTGACAGCCCTCAAAGTTTGAATATAATACATTTATAAAAACATTCTAGCCAAGATATACTAGCTAATAAATTGCATACAAAAATTGCATAAATATTATATCTAATATTGTAGGCTAAATCTATATCGATGGCCTCAATAACTGTCCGCAAAGTCCTGTCCTACATGATGACACATTTGACATTATTGCTGGAAGTACACAGGAAATTAAACTGCATCCCATAAGGCACCTCTTCCTACAGACCGATGCATATCTGAAATTCCACCATCAACTACATGAGACATAATCAAGGCAGACAACACTCACAAGATTGAGGGCACCTAGAACTGAATTTAAAAAAAATGAAATCACTTACAAAACCTACTGTGCACTCCAGTCAGCACAAAAATAATAATAATTTTAAACCACATGTTTGGTATGCATATGGGAGATGTCTAGTCTACACAGGGCAGGAGGCGATGTTAAAAATAACCTTCCATGCAGATTACTTGGGTTAAGGAATATTTTGCAATACTGTATGTCTATAAATTCTCATAGTCTGAGAACTTAAGCCACTTTGAAGAGGAACACAGCTGAGTAGATCACTTGACAAGAGCAGCAGGTAAAGAATGGCACTGATATATACCCAAATACTACAAATAAATTCCCATTTGATTCTTTAAGGAGATCCCCAATTTCATGGCAGACTAGAACATCAGGGAAAGTAAAAATACATTCAAGTCTGTCACAAGATGGTGAACAAAACAAAGAATATAAATCATTCAGTTAAACACAGCCATTTTCTCTTTATTTGAATAAATTTGCTGATTTCCAGCCATGCTTCCAGTAATGGATAATAGGCCAAGACAACCTTAAACCTTAAAGCCTCCTACTAATTACTGGATTTAGAGTAACACAGTGTCATTGGATGATTGTTTACTGCCTACCTGCCTTTTCATGATTGTTTCACACTCTCTGAACAACAACAAATTTAGCACTGAAACCATAAGTGCAGAGTCCTACAAGAATTCTGCAAATATCAGAAATGAAAATAAGCCCAGGGCTCCAGACTAAATTAATTACTATGGAGCCACTGACTTCTAAACTGAAACATTTGGGAACCAAATGGCTGTTTTAAGTTGACAAATTTAGTTACAGAATTGCTTATTTAGATGGTTGTTCAGAGGCAAGATAGAAAGCCAAAGACAGCTGATAAGATCAGGTCGAAAAATATATACACTGGCGGCCAAAAGAATTGGAATAATGTACAGATTTTGCTCTTATGGTAAGAAATTGGTACTATTATTCACCAAACTGGCATTCAACTGATCACAATGTATAGTCAGCACATTAATGTGAAAAATTACTACTACAATTTGAATAAAATGTTCAGAACTTCTTAAACTACTTCAAAGAGTTCTAATAAAAATAAAAAAAAATTCCCCATGTGCAGCAATGACAGCTTTGCAGATCATTAGCATCAGTTTACATACCCTTGAATGTTTGGCATTGTTACAGACACACAAAGTGACACACACACAGGGTTAAATGGCAATTAAAAGGTTAATTTCTAACACCTGTGGTGTTTTTAAAAATTGCAATTAGTGTCTGTGTATAAATAGTCAATGAGTTTGTTAGCTCTCACATGGATGCACTGAGCAGGCTAGATAATGAGCCATGGGGAGCAGAAAAGAACTGTCAAAAGACCTGCGTAATAAGGTAATGGAACTTTATAAAGATGGAAAAGGATATAAAAAGATATCCAAAGCCTTGAAAATGCCAGTCAGTACTGTTCAATCACTTAAGAAGTGGAAAATTCAGGGATCTCTTGATACCAAGCCAAGGTCAGGTAGACCAAGAAAGATTTCAGCCACAACTGCCAGAAGAATTGTTCGGGATACAAAGAAAAACCCACAGGTAACCTCAAGAGAAATTCAGGCTGCTCTGGAAAAAGACGGTGTGGTTGTTTCAAGGAGCACAATATGATGATACTTGAACAAAAATAAGCTGCATGGTCGAGTTGCCAGAAAGAAGCCTTTACTGCACCAATGCCACAAAAAAGCCTGGTTACAATATGCCCGACAACACCTTGACACGCCTCACAGCTTCTGGCACACTGTAATTTGGAGCGCCTAGACCAAAATAGAGCTTTATGGTCACAACTATAAGCGTTATGTTTGGAGAGGGGTCAACAAGGCCTATAGTGAAAAGAATACCATCCCCACTGTGAAGCATGGTGGCGGCTCACTGATGTTTTGGGGGTGTGTGAGCTCTAAAGGCACGGGGAATCTTGTGAAAATTGATGGCAAGATGAATGCAGCATGTTATCAGAAAATACTGGCAGACAATTTGCATTCTTCTGCACGAAAGCTGCGCATGGGACACTCTTGGACTTTCCAGCATGACAATGACCCAAAGCACAATGCCAAGTTGACCCTCCAGTGGTTACAGCAGAAAAAGGTGAAGGTTCTGGAGTGGCCATCACAGTCTCCTGACCTTAATATCATTGAGCCACTCTGGGGAGATCTCAAACGTGCGGTTCATGCAAGACGACCAAAGACTTTGCATGACCTGGAGGCATTTTGCCAAGACGAATGGGCAGCTATACCACCTGCAAGAATTTGGGGCCTCATAGACAACTATTACAAAAGATTGCACGCTGTCATTGATGCTAAAAGGGGCAATACACAGTATTAAGAACTAAGGGTATGCAGACTTTTGAACAGGGGTCATTTCATTTTTTTCTTTGTTGCCATGTTTTTTTTTTATGATTGTGCCATTCTGTTATAACCTGCAGCTGAATATGAATCCAATAAGAAATAAAAGAAATGTGTTTTGCCTGCTCACTCATGTTTTCTTTAAAAATGGTACATTTTACCAATTCTCCAAGGGTATGCAAACTTTTGAGCACAACTGTATATATATATTACACATACACACTCTCTGCGCACTTTATTAAGAACACCAGTACACTGTGGCATGATTGTTGGTGCCAGATGGGCTGGTTTTAGTATTTCTGTAACTGCTGATCTCCTGGGATTTTCACGCACAACAGTCTCTAGACTTTACTCAGAATGGTGCCAAAAACAAAAAACATCCAGTGAGTGGCAGTTCTGTGGACGGAATTGCCTTGTTGATAAGAGAGGTCAATGGAGAATAGCCAGACTGGTTCGAGCTGACAGAAAGGCTACGATAACTCAGATAACCACTCTGTACAATTGTAGTGAGCAGAATAGCATCTCAGAATGCACGTCGAACATTTAGGTGGATGGGCTACAACATCGGGCACTTTATTAGGACCATAGTGTTCCTAATAAAGTGCTCAGTGAGTGTGTATATTTGTGTGTGTATGTATGTACGCATGTATGTACACATATATATATGCAGTTTATTGTGCTACCAAAATACCAATAATAACTAGAAAAGAGAAAGAAAAAAAACTATTGTAAATGCTCGGTATTCAAGTAAGCCGCTAGTCAGTTGTGAACTCACTGAGGGTCACACTATATGATTCCCTGAGAAAGTGACTCGATTCAAACTACTAACCTGAGCTCCTGAGTTCAAACCCGTTTTGTGAATCTTTTTGGCTGACTCATTAAAAAGATCTGGTTCAAAAGAATAATTTGCTTGAGAATCGGACATCAAGGCTTGCAATGTGTTTGTTGTCGAGTGCAGCGAGCTCATCTCAACACAAAGTTGACAGCACTTTGTGTGCGTTCATACGTATGTGGTTTTGTCAGATATTATTTAATTACATTTTTAGAGCGCAAAGTGTTCCCAACTGTCTCCAATGGCAACTAGATTTTAAATTGTTGCAATTATTTTGCAGCATTTAACATAAACACTGTATTCCGCTCTCTAAGAACTTTCAAAAATCAGCTCTTTATAAAAACCCATCCAAAGGGTTAACATACAAATCAATAAACTGACAATGCAAGAAAGCAGTGCTTACATGATTCTATTTCTTTCCAATACATTTTCTTCGATCTTGATAACAAATTTGTTAGTCAAACATGCACACATTGAATAAGTTGACAGAGTGCCGAAAATGGCGTTTACATGCAAATAAACCACTTTGACATAAAATGCTGACATTTTGGAAAAAACCTAAGTGGATTGATCAGGTTTATCTTTTACCATGTATGACCTCTCTTCAATAAAAGAACACAGTTTAAGGCATTTATATGACCTTACATCCTGCTGTCTTATTACGCATAATCTATGAATTGTCAAAATCTTAATTGTAGTTTTACAAAGATCAGCCATTGTGTCCTGTTCATATTTATATACTTAACATATTCCAATAACACAAGGCTTTTAATATTTGCAGGTTCGAAGAAATGCCAACTGCTCAGCTCAGTTTGAGCTACTGAAGACAAACTGTCGCAGGGTGCTGCAGTATGTCAGCTCAAATGACTTCAATTCATTACATCTATGACACAAACTGCACGTATTTTGACCATACTTTAATTAGCTGTATTTTCCATTCAATCTACAGTAAGGCTTTTTTTTTCTTTTTTCATTTTTTGTTGTTAAATAAACTCCCCATAGACTTTCTATTATAATTAGACTACAAGTCTATAGTCTCAACAACAAAAAACGCACTTACTACATTGAAATAAATGCACGTATTTTAAATGCATATAAATTTTACCTCGCATTTTGGAAGCTCTGAACTAAGTCATCTATTAATCTGTTGTTCCTCAGATCTTGTTCTGTCGATGGCTGAAATGAGAATTCAAGTTAATCTAAGATTAATAGCATTTTAATGTAATACAATAAACTTGAAACTACTGAGACATTCAAAAAACAATAATGATAGGATAGGTATGACAGTAACGTTTTGATTGTTTATATACTCACCAAGTTGCAAACAGGACACACTAACTTATAGGAGAGAAATTTCCGTATGCAGAGGGAACAGACTGTTGGAACAACAAAATCTTGAGTTTTTCTGCCTAAAAAACATCATACAGTTAAAAATTGTTAGTGTGACTTACAGTTGTGAGAACACCGAGTCATCATGGTTATGTTGATAAACTCAAAGCAGATAGGACACCGAAGCAGGGTGTCTATGTTCTAAGACAGATATGAAATAAAGTAGATCTGAGATTAAAACAAACCTAGGAATATACATACTTACAAAGACTGGATATCTTTATGCAGCCTGTCAGCATGCTTCTTGACAAATAAAAACAAATGTAATGAAATGCGTTTCGTTTAAGCAGGGATCACAAATGAACCTGACTAAATGTAGTGTGTTAAAACAAGCACACAAAAACAGTATTAACATTGACATGCATTGATGGTTGTAAAAGGCACTGATTTTGGACTGAATTAACATTTTCTCTAAGATATATAAGCGCAAAGACTGATGCAATGTCATTATCACACAACTTATAAAATCGCACGATGCATATGTTGATATCGCTAAGCAGTTTTAACCGCTGGATTGATAAAAGTTCAAGATCTAAACGTACTTTGAGACATGACAGGTTCGGCGGCAAGTCCACTTCATTTAGTTGAGACATTCTATCCAAACTGCTGTATTATTACCAAGTTCAGATGTTAAAACGTACTAAAACTGTAGCTTTCTACCGGAGACGAACAATAAACTCCCGCGCGCCGCCAAATACTTCCTATAATGACATCACTTCCTGTCTACCTTTTATTCATTTTTTTTTAACTTCCTGTCTACGTCACGTAACGTCTTTACGAACGCAACCTTTACAAAAAACCACAGTAACCAAAGTTTCTGCTACAATTAATGTTACAACTGTAAATTCATAATAAATTAATATGAAATCTGCTTTAAACACTTTAATAGGTTTTCAGAAATTCCTTTATTTTCTGTTACAATTTGATGTAGAAACAATAACTTTAGCAGTAGCTATGGTATTTTGGACAAAGATTTATTTATATATATATATATATATATATATATATATATATATATATATATATATATATATATATATATATATATAAAATTATTATTATTATTATTATTATTATTATTAATTTTATGATTATAATGGAAGGGAAGATTCATTTGCACTAAACATGAAAATGTGGGCCAGGTTTGAAGCTGAGAATCTTTAGCCAACACAACAATTGTGATTCATATATATAGATATAGATATAGATATAGATATAGATATATACAAAGAGGCAAATATATATATATATATATATATATATATATATATATATATATATATATATATATATATATATATATATATATATATATATTGCCTCTTTGTATTTGTTTAATTTAATTAAAATGACCTCAGAGCTAAATACTGACATAATGGGATTGGTGTTGGGATAATTCATTCTTATATGGTGTGCTTATTCCACAGAATAGTGGAGAATAAATTAGGCTATGGCCTCCCAATTTAATTGAATATTGGAAGGGAGGATATAAATCATCTGTTGATTTCTTAATGCACTGCACTACAGTGAATATTTTGGCACATCAAGAGAGTGAGGCTCCACAGAACCTAGACTTGTCGCTGAACAGTATCGTGATCATAGCCAGGTGTAAGAAAGTATTAAAATTGACTGAATAGCTGGTTTAATAGTCATGAATCTCAAGCGCTCTATTTATGATAGTATAACACACAGTTCCTCTATCTTGTCACTCTTAACTTCAAGGCAAAGGAAAATAAACAGCATGTGTCAGTGTTAGTGGGGTTGAAAGGTGATTCTGTTTTGTGTACGTTTGCTGAGAGGTAAGGCTTTACCAAAAAATAAATTCAAAACTGAAAGGAATTAGTAGAGGAATTATATTGCAATGAGCTAGACCTTTTCTCAGAACTCAGTTAACTTTTCCTAGCCATTTTTTTTTTTTTCATTTAGGCTACTTTTAAACAATTGTATGTGTGAAGTCAGTTCCCTTCATGTTCAAATATATCCTACCAGAGCATCCACAGATGTAGTACATCACATTAACCATGGACATTTTCTACAAAGTTTGACAACCAGAAAGAGTCCAAATGCTTTGTCTTAATTTGAACATCTTAATTACATTTTAATGTCTTATTTTTTGGGGCTATATTTCTTATATATGAATACCCCTTGATTTTGGTATTTTGTAAAATATTGTATAGATGTTTATACATTTTTATTTGAGGCTAAAGTTTCCAAATACTTTTTTTGGGCCACTGTATTTAAACTTATGAGAAGGTCAGGACCCCATTACCCTATTAAATTGAATATTGTTCAGTGACAGTTCTCCAAAGCAAAGTTAATGGATACCTCTATTTACACTCCTATATTTTATTTTATTTTTGCACCATACCCAATAATGTCCAACCAATATGAAATATCTACAAAAATGAATGCATACAGTAGGAACAGAATATTGGTTTTCATGCATTAAATTGACCAGTAACAAACACACTTTTTGCCAGACACTATAAGAAAATCACGCACACATATGTGGCTGATTACCATTGTTTGACTTGGATACCTCATCTAATCTAACAAGAAATATAAGAATGGAAAATAAAAATACACTTGCTGACACTATCTTGAGGCTCAATTGCACCATCCAGCTGCTTGTTTTACATTAATATGATGACAAATGATGCTGACTGACAAGTGTAAGTATATGGGTACATGTTCCAAATGACTTTAACATGAAAGGGAATACTGTCCAGTGTCTCATATGTTTATTGGTGCCTCTCTTAGTGGGTAGCAGGGCTAGGGAAAAGTGTAATGGATAGCAAAGTGTGACTGTAGTCTATGCTTCTGCCAAGATATATAGAACAAAAACCTTTTACGAAAAATAAGGCCATTTTGCCAAGTCCTCAAGGTGGATCTCATTAAATCAACAGACACTGAGGTCCTCGGCTTAGATGTTTTGAAACCGTGTCCAGGATACACTTTAGATTTGGAAATGTGAATACGTTAAGGAGCACCAATGAGGGCATAGAAAGGGCCCCTAGAACCTTAGTAGTACCTGAAAGTAAAATGTCTTTTTCTGATTTGCACTTGGTGCTTTGATTATGAAAAGTATTAGATGTCAGATCTATACCAACAGACGTGCCTGAGACCACCGATGAAAGCCCATGATGAATGAATTGCTGTAACATGTTGATAATATAAAGTCCCCAGACATAAGTTACTTCTGATTTGTCCATACCTGACTATTAAAAAAAAAAAAATCATGTTCAAATGAATATAGCAGAAAAGATTAAGTACTTTCAACACTGAATAAGCTAGTTGAAGCGATAACTTAATTAATAGTAATATAAATATTATAAATTCTACATTTGAACTAATTTCAGATGCTGAAATTAATGTCTGAGCTTATAAGTATATATTTTTATAATGGTTTGTAATTTTTTCAATGCATCCTCAAACATCAACACTAAAGTAGAAAAACCTTGCAATATTTATTCGCTGTAATTTTGGTAAATTCAGGAAATTTTACTGGTAAATAAAAGTAATATAATAAATGTAAAATTTGTCTAACTTTTCAAAGCTGGTGTTCCCAACATATTTGAATAATTAATTAGCTTACATGGTTTCACCGTTTGCCAGTTTAATTTACATTGTTGTTATTGTTGATTTTGTTGTCACATTTGGTAATGTGTTGTTTTGTGAAGTCCAAATTTAATTTTCTAATCAAATTACCCCATTAATTGTTTTTTTTTTTTTTGCACCAAGTGTTGAGATCTGTTTCTTGTTTCTTGCATCATTATGCAAAGTGAGTCAGCTCACAGACAACACATCAATGCAATAAGTATTGACATGACAAAGTGTGTTTTAAAAGCAAGTCCGGGGGAGTACGGTGATGCCATGTGAAGGGCAGACGTGTGAGAGACATCTCTGCGCACTTTGCTAATTTTTGTAATTATTTTCATGATATAATCTGGTGAAATTTGATACACCCAGTTACACATTTACTGTCTGAGGTAAACATGGCAAAGAAGTCAGAATCCTCAGGCTCTGGAGACATTAAAAGACACTTATGGGTTCAAGATGAAAGCCCAGACAGGCCTGTGGACCGGGGACTCAATTTGGATGGTGCGGCGGGAGAAGGAATCCAGCGTCAACTGTCCAACATGTCGGTGATGTTGACAAAGGTACTTACGGACTTGGAGGATCTCGCTGTAATAAGTCAATCGATTACAGCGATGGAAAAAATTATCTGAGCTAGTCACAAGAGTGACAGATGTTGAAAAACAAATAGATTATTTGGAGTCATCAGAGAGGGAATTAGCCGCTAATCCGCCCGCGACCAAAGTTGATTTGGAACGTGTTCTTGAAAAGCTTGAAGATCTTGAGAATAGAAGCCGCAGTAATAACATTCGAATTGTTGGAATTCCTGAGCATGAGGAGGGCAGAGATATGATGAAATTCCTAGATGAGCTTTTCCTGAGTCTGCTCGACATAACAGGCCACAAGCTGGAAATCGAGCGAGCTCACAGAGTCCCAGCTCACAGATCTACTGAGGGAGGAAGGCCCCGATCGATTCTGGCCAAATTTGTTTGATCATCCGATAAAGATCTCGTGTTGCGCCAGGCGAGAAGCAAAGGAAAGCTTTCTTGGAAGAATTACAATATTTTCTTGTTCCCGGACTTTGCAAACTCGACAAGAGAGAAATGCGATCGGTTTAAGGAATGCTAGAAACTCTTACATCAGTGGAAGATCACTTTGGCTCTGATGTTTCCAGCCAGACTGAGAATAAACACCAAGGACGGCAGCAAAGTATTTACATGTCCCAATCAGGCAATGTCTTTTATTGAAACAATGGGTGAGTAACCATTGGGTGTTTTTCTTGTGAGTGGATTGACTCACTGTACATACTCTGGCTTTCGGAGGAAGCTGGGCGCCATTTTTGTTTCCTTTTGCGTGGCTCCGCCGAGCAGCTGGAGTTTGTTTTGTTTTGTGAATTAACACTTTTGCTTAAAGAAACTTTTGCATTGACGGAAGATCACTTTTACAATGAACGGTTTACCTCAAAATATCTACATGCCCATACAAAGGATGTCTTTTATAAAGTTGGTGGACTGTGTAAATCATGGGATATACTTTTATGCGGCCTCCGAGTGAATTGACTCTTGACCATCCGAGGAACCAGGATGCGTGTTTCGTTTCCTTTTGTGCTGGTTCCACCTAGCAGTTGGAGCTTGTTTTGTTAAATAACATTACTTCGAGACAGTTATGGATGAATCTGTCAGTTCCTTGTGCTTATGCCTCCTGTTGGCTGGAGTATGATTTGTGGAGTATTTTCGTGGGAGATTGGAATAATTATGTCATCTGCTGCACTCATCAGCTGGCTCACTGAAGATTCGTTTGTCTGACCGAGGAAACTGAATGGCTTTATATCAGCTGAAATTTGTTTTGTGAAGGAACACACCTTTGAGACAGTTCTGTGAATGAGTCTACACGTTCTCTGTGTTTATTCTGCCTGTTGGCTGGGGTTTGTTTTACAAAATATTTGATGTTATGTAATTACAAACTTACAAATTTGTGAGGCAAAATTTAGCAATCCAATGGCAAAGTTGTCGCGGGAGCTCTCGTAGGTGTACATGGACTCTTTGAGTTTAAAAGGATTGATACAGTTGGCGCTTTCATGTTTGGGGTTAATGCGCACGTTTTTCTTTTTTCTGTTTGTTTTGTTTTGGGGGAAGTTCGGGGTTTTATTGTTGCACTGATGTTGAAATGTGGTCTTCATAATTATTTTTTAGCACACAATTTATTTTTTCTATTATATCAAAATGTCGAATGTTGGTATGAGTGTACTATCTCTCTCCACGTGGAATGTGAATGGGTTGGGGCACCCCATAAAAAGAAGGAAGGTTATTTCTTTTCTTAAGCGTAAGAAATATGATATAGTGTTTCTTCAAGAAATACATCTTTCCCCGCAGGAAGCTGAAAAATTTGGGAAGATATGGGGTGGACATGTTTTCTTTAGTGTTGGTTCAAGTAAGAGCAAGGGAGTCATTATATTGGTAAATAAAAATTTACAATTCAAATTTCTCAAACAGTTTAATGATAAATTAGGAAGTGTCATAATTGTTTTAGCAGAAATTCAGGGGCAAAGTCTGATTTTGGCTAATATTTACACAGCTAACACTGATGATCAGGGCTTTTTTATAGATCTTGAAGGGATGTTGCAAGCTGCTGGCACCCCTCATGATATAATTTTGGTAGGAGACTTTAATCTTTTGATGGACTCAGTCCTTGATCATAGTGACACAAAAGTGTGTAAGCCCCTTAGAACCACATTGATGCTTCACAGGATGTGTAAAAATCTTGGTCTTACAGATATTTGAAGACTTTTGAACCCATCTGGTAGAGACTATAATTTTTTTTCATCAGTCCATAAGATTAATTCTAGAATAGATTTTTTTGTTTATATCCAAATCCCTCATTTCATCTGTTGTTGATTGCTCAATTGGAAATATCTTAGTCTCGGATCATGCCCTGGTGAGTTTAGAGGTGTTGCCACATATAGAGAAAAAGAAATCATATAGTTGCTGCCTTAATGTATCCCTTTTGCAAAATCCTGATTTCCAACAAATGTTAAAGACTGAAATCAGTGTTTATATGGAGACCAACTGGTCCTCAGTATCCTCTGTGGGCGTGGCTTGGGAGGCATTTAAGGCAGTTCTTAGGGGTCGGATCATACAGTATGCCTCATTCATCAAAAAATCCAAAGCACGAGAACTCGTGTTGGAAGGAAATATTAAATGTGCCGAGGCAGAGCTAAAGCGCCGTATGTCATCTGATGGCCTCAGAAAATTGACCCGATTGAAATATAGATATAATACTATTTTGTTACAGAAAGTGGAGTTTTGGTTATTCAGGGCAAGACAGTCATACTTTGAGTCAGGGGACAAAGCAGGGAAGCTTTTGACTAGATATATAAAGCAGAGAGAGTCTTTTTCTACCATTCCCTCAGTGAAATCTGCTGGTGGTGAAATTTTTACCTCAGCCATTGATATTAATAATGCCTTTAAAGAATTCTGTCTTGATCTTTATAGTTCCAAGTCTTCGTCTACAAATGAAGATATTAGAAACTTTGTGGAACCATTAGATCTTCCTAAACTGAAGACTGAGCAAAAAAACGCTCTTGATTCTGAGATAACCTTGGAGGAGCTTGATGAGGTAATTCAGTTCATACCTACTGGCAAGGCTCCGGGGCCAGATGGTTTTGCTGCAGAATTTTTTAGATCCTATGCTACAGAACTGGCTCCACTTTTGTTAGAAGTTTATACGGAATCATTAAAGAATGGAAAGCTTCCTCCAACCATGACACAAGCCAAGATCAGTCTGATTCTTAAAAAGGACAAAGATCCAAGCGAGTGTAAAAGTTACCGTCCTATCTCCCTGATCCAACTAGATGTAAAAATGTTGTCAAAAATTTTGGCTAACCGATTAAGTAAGGTTATGACATCTCTTATACATATAGATCAGGTGGGGTTTATTCGGGGCCGCAGCTCTTCTGACAACATCAGGCGTCTCATCAATATCATGTGGTCAGTAGTGAATGATCAGTCTCTGGTCACTGCCATCTCACTTGACACCGAAAAGGCGTTTGATATGGTAGAATGGGATTATCTTTTTAAGATTTTGGAAATGTATGGGTTCGGGAGTACATTTATTGGTTGGATTAAGTTACTTTATAAACACCCTGTAGCAGCGGTACAAACAAATGGATTAATTTCAGATTATTTTACTCCGAATAAGGGCACTCGGCAGGGTTGCCCTCTTTCCCCATTATTGTTCTGTCTTGCCCTGGAAACATTAGCAGCCGCGATAAGAAAGGAGGATGATTTTCCAGGGGTGATTGCGGGAGGTGTGGCGCATAAGCTTCTGCTTTACGCAGATGATATTTTATTATTCGTCTCCGACCCCACTAGATCTATGCCTTGCCTCCACAGAATTATTAATTCCTTTTCCAAGTTCTCAGGATACAAAATCAATTGGTCTAAATCTGAAGCTTTGGCTTTGACAGCGTACTGTCCAGTAACGGCCTTCCAGCCGGGTGCCTTCCAGTGGCCCAAACAGGGCATTAAGTATTTGGGAATTTTATTCCCAGCAAATTTGTCTGATTTAGCCAAAGTTAATTATGATTCCTTAATAAAAAGGTTTTCGAATGATGTGGACAGGTGGGCTTCATTACACTTAAATCAAATCAAATCAAATCACTTTTATTGTCACACAGCCATATACACAAGTGCAATGGTGTGTGAAATTCTTGGGTGCAGTTCCGATCAACAATTTACAATAACATCAAATTAACACGACACAATTTAAAGTCTAATATACACATAATTACACACAACACAATATACAAATAATTACATACACTGTACAGTACAATACACACAATATAGACACACATTATTCAATAAAAAAAAAGTATATATAGTATATATAGAATGTACAGTAGGTTGTACTGTATTGACATTCAGGCTGTCAGTTGATAGTAAGTTGTTAAGAGAGAATATAATATAATAATAATATAATTTATGACAGTCTGGTGTGAGATATAAAAGTAAGAGTAATAAAGTGCAGTGCTGATATATTTTGATCGTGGAAGATCAAGAGTTCAAAAGTCTGATTGCTTGGGGGAAGAAGCTGTTATGAAGTCAGCTGGTGCGGGTCCTGGTGCTGCGATAACGCCTGCCTGATGGTAGCAGTGAGAACAGCCCATGGCTCGGGTGGCTGGAGTCTCTGATGATCCTTTTTTCACACACCGCTTGGTATATATGTCCTGGAGGGAGGGAAGCTCACCAGCAGACTTCAGTGTGGATGGACCATGTGAGTTCCTCAGTGATGTGGACACCCAGGAACTTGAAGCTGCTGACTCTCTCCACTGGTGCTCCATTGATGGTGATGGGACTGTGTTCTCTGTCTTTTCTTCTGAAGTCCACCACAAGCTCCTATGTCTTACTGACTGTGGCAGTGGGAGCGTGGTTAAGCATCTCTCCAGAGAGAGAGAGACCGGCATAAGAAATACAAGCCTAGCACGAAAGTGACTGTGAAATTGTGAGTAGTGAAGTCAACAAGTGTTCCAGCCAAGCTGTAAAAACTATAAACTGGATAAATTAAAGCACCCACCTGAACTGGGAAACCTCGCTTCTCGCCTCCTCCTTTATCCCAAAAACTCGTACACTGACGTTGAGGGAGAGCTTGTGCTCCTGACACCAGTGTGTCAGAGTGTGCACCTCCTCTCTGTTGGCTGTTTCATCATTGTCAGTGATCAGACCTACCACCGTCGTGTCATCAGCAAACTTAATAATGGCATTGGAGCTATGTGTTGCCACACAGTCATGTGTGTACAAGGAATACAAGAGTGGGCTGAGAACACAGCCCTGTGGGGCTCCAGTGTTGAGGGTCAGTGATGAGGAAATGTTGCTGCCTATTCTAACCACCTGGCGTCTGCTTGACAGGAAGTCCAGGATCCAGCTGCACAGCGAGCTGTTTAAGCCCAGAGCCTGGAGTTTCTCATCTAGCTTGGAGGGCACTATGGTGTTGAATGCTGAGCTGTAGTCTACAAACAACATTCTCAAATAAGTGTTCTTTTTTTCTATGTGGGGAGAGCAGTGTGTATTGTAGATGCAATGGCATCATCAGTGGAGCGGTTGTTGCGGTTAGCAAACTGCAATGGGTCTAGAGAGAGAGGCAGCACAGAGCAGATGTAATCTCTGATTAGTCTCTCAAAGCATTTGCTGATGATGGGGGTCAGAGCAACAGGACGCCAGTCATTTAAGCAAGTGATTTTTGATTGCTTTGGAACAGGCAAAATGGTGGATGTTTTAAAGCATGTGGGGACTATAGACAAAGAGAGGGAAAGGTTGAAAATGTCCGTAAAAACACCAGCCAGCTGGTTCGCGCACGCTCTGATGATGCGGCCCGGAATGCCGTCTGGGCCCGCGGCTTTGCAGATATTCACCCGTCGGAAGAATCGGGTTACATCCGCTACAGAGACGGAGAGTGAACTAACCTCTGTAGCTTCGGCCGCGAGAGCTCTCTCCACGAGGGCGGTGTTATTTCCCTCAAAACGAGCATAAAAAGTATTTAGCTCATCTGGGAGAGAGGCAGCGGTGTTCATGGCGGAGTTTTTATTCCCTTTAAAGTCCGTGATGATGTAAATTCCCTGCCACATGCTTCTAGAGTTGGTGGTGTTAAACTGTCCTTCAATCTTGTCCCTGTACTGGCGTTTTGCTGTTCTGTTTCGGAGGGCATAACTGGCTTGTTTATGCTCCTCCGCGTTCCCGGAATTAAAAGCGGAGGTATAAATAGGATGAGTTTGTATGAGGTATTTACCCCGTTTTGAAGCAGTTCATTTGGCCTGTGTTCAACTCACGAGCTCAAGCGGAGAAATCCCTAATTATTAATGTGTTAGATAAATTTATATATTATTCTATAGCTGTTTCTTCTCCTTTTCCAATCTTGCACTGTTAATATAAGTATAATTTTAATCCCGTCATAATTTCATCAATAGTATGTTTTATTAAAATCGTTTAATTATTGTCATGATGCGCCTTTTTCATCTCTTCTTCGTTATCTTTGACGAAATCAAAAACCCTTCGTCAACGAATGTTTTCGTCAGTGATTTCGTTGACGAGATTAACACTGCTGGAAACTAATCAACATCAGTGAGTATGATGACCGATATTTCATGGATTTCTGTCAATTTACTAGCTGCTCCCTGGTAGCTACAATAGGGTTCCTAATTTTTTAACAGCAAATAACACTATATTGTTTTGTAAAAAAAGAAGAAGAAAAAAAAAAAAAGATTCAACTAAAATCAGCTCTGATTATGTGTATGAGTGAATGCTAATGTAATCTATGCACTACTACACCAGCATGCTTTCACCGTTACACAATGCAGTAATACATTTGGCATATATTTACTGCCACAGAGAAGAAATGCTAAACAGTATGGATTAGGGAAATTCTGAGCAATTTCCTCGTTATTCAAATCTCTGGGGTTCATTTTATTTACAGTACCTTATTTAGTCCCATCAATTCTTTCTCATTTAGCTGTATTGCAAAATTAAATTTAAGCATATTTAATTGGGATTCTTTCCAATGGCTATAGAAATAATGTAATTCTCAGATCTAATTTTGCCTATAGAAGTGATAAAGATGCATTTATTGTAATAAAATAAACATTCAAAAATCCCCATTGTTTAACAACTACATTGGGTGAGAAGTCTATCTAGATTAAATGACAAAGAACTATTGTAGAGATCACATTAAATACTTTAACAGGGTACACATTTAAATGATCACACCATAAATATCAATAGCTGTGTTTGGTCTCACTTTTAATACACAGAGACACAATTAATCAGATCTGATCAGATCAATCCTGCTGTCATGAAGACTAAGGAGGAAAATCCTAAATAATGTCAGAAAAAAACTAGCAAATCTTTCACTCTTCCTAAGAGCACCTTAAAGTCTATTGTAATATAATAAAAAATGCATGACACATCCCAGCCTTCAATCTGTCTATTCTACCAAATTAAACAACCAAACAAGAAGGGCAATTGTAGAGAGGTGACCCAAAGGCCAGCTACGGGAGTGACAGAGTTGCAAAGCTTCTTGTATGAAATGGCAGAAATTCTCCAGACATTAACAATCTTTTCAGCACATCACAAGTTTGGCCTATTTGGGAAAGTGGCTGAAAGAGAGTCAATTTTGAGAAAAGCCAACCTGCAGTTATGCATGGGGTTTGCTAGAAGCCATGTGAGAAACCCTGAATCCTTTGGCAGAAAATTTTGTGGTCTAAAGTTGAGCTGACACATATTAAATGCAGCCCAACACCCCAGTAACAACATCCCTATAATCAAGCATGGTTACTTACTGTATGGCATTATGCTTTGGAGATGCTTTTCAGCAGAAGGAACTGGAAAGTTTGTTGGAAACAACTGGAACATGGATAAAGACAACTGCAGGCAAATCCATGAGGAGAACTTTTTTGAGTAGGCCTGAGAAGTTTGGAGAAATTATGCATTTCCTGCAGGACAATGCACCATAGCACAAAGAAAGAACTAGAAATGAATGAATGACTTCAAAAAGGAAAGTTAGGATTCCGGAATGAGTAAACCAGAGTCCAGACTTAAATCCAATTTAAAATGTGTAGTTTGACTTCAAAATTGCATACCACAGACACTCCACATCTAATTTGAAAAAGTTTAAACACATTTAAAAGGAAGAATAGGTAAAAATCTACATTCTAAATGTGCAAAACATACCAAAGAGTATAATTCAGTTGGGGATTTGAATACTTCTATAAATGTAAAGTCTTTCATCTTGAACAAAAATGAATGTTCTTGAATGAAAATCATAATTGTTTTCATAAATGTATTAAATTGAAGTGGGGGGAAAATTATTTAATGTGCTAAAATGTAAATGTTTGGAATGGAAACAAAATAAATGCAAGGAAATCACTTTCTGAAGGTAGTGTTTTTGTTCCCTCAATGGTAAACACTAAGCTGAAGTGCCGCTAATGCACAGATTAGCTCATAATTATACAACACACATACTAAATATTTCTCACACACACTCACTCTCTATGATTAATGCTGAAAAAAAAAAAAAAAAAAAAGTCAGTAGTGTGAGATGGAAAATTCTCTAGAGAATTCTCTAGAGACTCTAGCTTCTCTTTTCTCCTCTGTATTCAATTTAATTTCTATTTCCCTTTTGTCATCCCAGGGCTTGAACCTTGCCAGTTTTGACCACATTCACAGGCCTGATTAAACAATGTTGATTAAGATTTTGCCTGCTTAAGGACAAATTGTATAAGAGCATGCAAATGTACATGTCAGCGTACACAGACATGTACAAAGAACTGACATATATGATTATTTTTATTTAATGAACCATTAGTCTCTATCAAATTATTGCTGCCCCAGTCCTTCTATCACTGGCCCAGGGGCACAACTACACATTTGTTGAGGGGTATGCAACATCAATATTGATATACATACTGTATATTTATACACACACACTCACTGTGCACTTTATTAGGAACACTATGGTCCTAATCAGTGGCGGCCTTAAGCATCTGGGGGCCCGTTTCAAGAGCTAATGTGGGGCCCTACCCCCCATAAAAAAACATAAAAAAGAGGAAAAAAAAGCAAAGATTCAAGTTGGTTTTCATCAATACGCTGTAGAAAATGTCCGTAATTTTAACAGTAAAAGACTGAAAAAATGCTACAATAAAAACCCTTAATTGGTAAACGTGTAGTTACCTTAAAATATACGGTACAAAATTTTAATATATTTAAAAAGATAATACATGTAGTTTTATGGAAAAATGTTGTACAAATGTAATTTTTTATATGTAAAAAGTCTGATTTTCCCGTATAATTAACAGTAAAAATGTATATCATGTTTAACAAGAGAGTACATATGGTGCATTATTGTTAAAATTACAGTAAAAAACAATAATCAGGTCTTCCCAGAATTCCCTGCATGACCTATTACATTTAATTATATTTTATTGGAATATGTTTCTTCTTCTTTTTAATATCAGTTATGAACTTTGGGGTGTTCTGTGTTATATTTGATGTAGTTTAGTTAATGTTTATTGTCTTATTTTAATTTCACATGTTACCCTGATGGTGTTAAGTGTTTGAGTGACACTGAGCACTGTCTCTACATGGTTATTGGTCACTGCTCTTGGATGAATTCATGTCATCATGTGCCCTTTTGTAATTACTATGGAGATTAACAATACATTATAAAGTAAAAAGCAGATTTTTACAGTTTCAGAAGGTTAATATAAAGTTTATCATTTAATATTGTAAATGACGATAATGCACCGTAAAATATACAGGAATTAAAACTACATCCTGTAAAGCCTGAAACATGGTTACCGTATTTTTTACAGTGAATTTCTGGCAACCACAGCTGCCAGTTTTTTATCGTAAATTTAACAGCATTTTTTTACAGTGTATGGTATATTTTCGGACTTCACCTTAAATGCATTACGTGCACTTTCAGCATCAACAGCTCAGCATAGAAATAATCCAAACAATTCCCTTAATTAAAAACTGAAACAATGCCATTATTTTTGCTTTGGAATAAGGAGAAGCCTTAACTTTCGGCAACTACTATACGGCACTGAATAGCACTATGTGTTATGTATCAGCTGACATAAAAACAGCTTAAACAATTCCCTCATATTAAATTAACAACAACAGCAATAACATATTTTGCTTGGGAATTAAACGTGTCTGAAACTACTGGTAGTTTACAATTAATTGCGCTTCGCGCTCTTTCAGCACCATGGACAGCTCACTACAGGCCTGGAGAGCGAAAAGAAGAGGGAGAGACAGGGGGAGCAAGCCATGTGGGAGAGAGAAATTACGATTGCGGGAATCCAGTCAGCTGCCACGGCCACAATATAGCTATATATATATATATATATATATACAGTATATAATTTTTTTAAGTGGGTGAATTATTCAATTCTGGCATGTAATTTGGAGGCACTTTGGAGGGAGGGGCCCATTTCAATTGAAACAGGTGAAATATAGCTAAGGCTGCCAGTGGTCCTAATAAAGTGCCCGACGTGGGCTTCTGATGTTGTACCCATCCACCTCAAGGTGCGACATACTGTATTGTGCATTCTGAGATGCTATTCTGCTTACTACAATTGTACAGAGTGGTTATCTGAGTTACCATAGCCTTTCTGTCAGCTTGAACCAGTCTGGCCATTCTCTGTTGACCTCTCTCATCAGCAAGGCATTTCCGTCTGCTGAATTGACACTCACTGGATGCTTTTTTGTTTTTGGCACCATTCTGAGTAAACTCTAGAGCAGGGTTCCCCAGTTAGTTTTCACCAAGGGCCAAATTCTGTCAAACATTCTGTCGATGTAATGACAAAGTGTTTGTGCTGCTATTATTATTATTACTATTGTTGTTTTTATTATTAAACTTTTTTAATTATTATTTGTATTAGTTATTTTTTCTCAGTATTAGTAGCCTGTTTTATTTATTCAAACAATTAAGAACATTTTGTTTGTATACAGATACACAAAACTACACAACTTTGCCTGCTGGGAAAAAAAGAAAAGAAAAAAACTTTAATGAAGAATCTGGATCTCCATGTCCTCCATGCCAGTCAACTGTTCCTGCTCATCTCCAAATAGGATCTACTCCCTGCACTTTCCCTAATTACAGATTCAATTATTGGACCTATTAGCATTAATATTGTTATTGTTCTTAAGGATAATATAACAAATTATTGCAATAATTTCAGTAAAATCAGTGAACCAGTGTATATTATTTTTAATATTAGGACATGTAACATATTTTATATTGTACAATACATGTTATTCTTAATGTGCACTCTTCCACATGTATTTGTGTCACAGTACCTATATTATCTAGGCATTAATCCAAACATTATAAAAAGAGTAGCTGGCTTCGGGAGTCCTTTTGGAATATACTCGTAGGAAAAAAACGTGCACATATAAGCAGGACGTATATTTATGCAACAGCGCTCTTTACTCATCTCACTCGAATAAAACACAGATTATATACTCCTCAGAATGCATTAACACAATGGAAAGAATATAATGAAACAGTTATGCCAAACTAAGGAAATAAATGCTTTAACAGCGTTCAATATATTAATCTATAACAGTTGAAGTTGCGGTCATGAGACTGGTATAAATGTTTATAGAACAGCGCCGCCTACTGTACAGGGGTGAAATGTTTTTTTTATTTTTATTTTTACAGACTCTATAGACCTTTCATTGGAAGTTTGTCTCGCAAAATTGTCAAGGATTTGTTGTGAACATGCCTTCACCGCGGACCAAACATTAGGCCCGCGGGCCGCCTATTGAGGAACCGTGCTCTAGAGACTGTTGTGCATGAAAATCCCAGGAGATCAGCAGTTACAGAAATACTCAAACCAGCCCGTCTGGCACCAACAATCATCTTAAAAGCCACAAATGCTTTCCGGTTCAGTTAATTTAGTTAGTTTGACTGATTAAATACCTGAGGATAAGACTGTACATCTTCAGTGCTCAGTAACGTTAACTCAAGAAAAATGCAAGACCTGCTTTTATAACAGCGTAAACAAGGAAAACAAGGTAAAATAATTTTCTCAGTTAGCTTTATTTCTGTTTGAGATCTTATTTGCTTTCCATATTTAAGAAGCATTTTGGAAGCAAGAAACACCTATTCCAAATGAGTAATATCTGCAAACTAAAAGGTGCAAATGAATTGTTAAAAACCATATTTGCAGACACAAATCTGGGATTAAAAATCTGATTCAAACCTGGGAAGAAGCAGACTTTATTAGCAGACTTTATTATGTGTTCACAAAATGTATATAAAAAATGTTATGTAAAATGAATAAGAAATCATTTTCTTCTATGAATTTGAATATGAATAAGAAATTCTTTGCAGGTCAAATTTTTGACATCAGTTATGCCAAATCCCTTGTACAAAAGGTCAGATTTCATACATGTACATACAGTAAACATAAATTTATACTGTATATACATACTAAAGGGGTTAATATTAAATTCCCTTTTACTCTTACAAGTTATATCTTATCTTTTATCATCCCCATTTATTCTTATTATGTTAATCAATGTTCTATTTTCCTTTTACAATAAGGTGCAAGTAACATGTGTGTCATCTGAGGGGTGACTAAGGGTCTGGCCCATGCCAGGAATGCAGTAACAGTGATTATTCATTTAGCCTGGCTCTCAGAGAATATGCATTTATCTTGTACTGTATTTATTCACAAAAATATATATCTGTTATAATTATTACATAATTAATCAACTATTCTATAGCCATTTGATTCTATTTTAATTCAGTCATTATTAATGGAATGAGAGAGAGATTTTAGTTATGATCTTATTATTATCCATGTTTTTATATGGTTCATAAAAGCAACCGTTGCATATAACATATCTACCTCATATAATCATTGAACTTAAACTTTGAATTTCTTTATGATTTTATTGTCATATTAGGTGACTATGTGCCGTATTAGGCCTTGTGTGGTCTTTGTCTTTCTCCGTGCACTCTCCTAATTTTCTGCAGATGGTGAGGCCCTGCATTCCACCAATGTTAGGGAGAAGGCCTCCAGTCCTGGGAAGGAGATAACACTGTAACAAGTTTTACAGCATGGGCCAGGAGGAGACGGGAACCGGCTGAACAGCAGCATAAACTTTAATGACAGAACATAACTCAAACATAACATAAAAGTGCTTTGCAGCAACCAAAACAAAGACGCACAACACGTGCGTCTCTCTCTCTCGAAATGGCATCCCGGCCCCTCCTTATCTCTCTCCCGCTGAATAGACAACTCAGCGCAAGGCGTGTGTCATCACGGCCTGGCCACACCCTCCTCCTCGTCACACTCCTTCACCTCCAGATTCAGGCCAGGGAAACCTCCGGCCTGACATACTCCACCCCCCCAGGAGGTCCCCGGACACATTGTCACCTGGTCCTCGGCCAGCTGGGCAGCGGTCCTCCGTAACGCCGGAAAATGGCACTGGACATCACCTCCTGGCAGACGGCAGCAGGCTCCTCCTCCTCCAAACAGATGTCAGTGGCTCCTCCACCTCCTCGCGGTGGGCAGCGAGCTCCTCCACCCCTGGCAGCGGCTCCTCCACTCCAGGTGGCCGGCAGCGAACTCCTCCACCCCCTGGTGGATGGCAGAGACTTCTCCGTCTCCTGGCGAACAGCAGTGGGATCCTACGCCTTCTGGCGAACCGCTCCAGTACCATACCTCCTCGGCATTGCGACCCTCCAACAGTGGCGAGGGCTCTCCTACAGCGCATCCCTCCTCCCTCCTGGGTTTTGGCACCAATGTAATGAGTTTTACAGCATGGGCCAGGAGGAGGCGGGAACTGGCTGAACAGCAACATAAACTTTAATGACAGAACATAACTCAAACATACCATAAAAGTGCTTTGCAGCAACCAAAACAAAGATGCACAACAAGTGCATCTCTCACTCTCGAACTGGCATCCCGGCCCCTCCTTATCTCCCTCCCGCTGATTAGACAACTCAGCGCCAGGCGTGCGTCATCACGGCCTGGCCACGCCCTCCTCCTCGTCACAAACACCTACCAGTTGCAATGTCTAAATCATTAAATGTTTGGATTGTTTATGGTGCCCTTTAACATGTGACTTTTCCATAGTCAAAAACCTCAAAGGATTTTAATTGCTCTCCTTGGTACCTTCTTGATGTAGAGAAAGAGGAGTAATTATAAATGATAGCTAACCCATGACTGGTTCTGTAAAACCAATGATGGGAACTTGATTAATGTTATGGCTAACTAATTGTTGTTTGTATGAAGGTGGAAACAGACCATATTTGTAAAGTGCTAAAATATTTGAAGTGACCTATCAGAATCTTAGAAAGTGTTGTGCTGTGACACCTCTAATTCAATTAGCATATGACTATAATATTTTTTTAATGTGTGCTTTTTCTCGTTCTGTGTTTCTGAACTAATGAATCTCAGACATGTGATGCTTATTGGAAATGCAGAGAAAAATCAATAAACTCTCTCTCAATTGATTGCAAACCTGACTCTGAGTTTTTATTCCTCAATATCCATATTGGGGACCCAGCTGTTTCCCCCAACAGCTTATAGTGGAGAATGCGGGCAACTTCTTCAGCGTAAACTTGATCAACCATCAACCAATGTTAAGGTAGGTAGATTTTTAATTTTATGTTAGGGACTGTCTGGTGGAGATATTGAGTAAGAGATGTGTGGACACCCGTCACCATGTATAAAGAGGGTGAACATAGGACAGCGACACATACTCAAGAAAAATGTGTGTGCGATCCAGTGGCATCCCCAAACAGAGGGGATGGCTTAATTCTAATTTAGTTAGAATGAATTGAAGACACTCCAAGGAGTGTGGAACCATTATGCACTAGAGAGGTGGTGCATGCACGCACAAATCTTTGCAGGCATTAAAATCTTGCTTGATGTCTCCATTCAGATAGTGGTATCCAGAGCTTAGAAAATAGGTAGTGGAAGATTTTAGGTTTAGATTTATCTGAATTTTAATTTTACTTTTATTGTAAATGTAGGATTTAGGCAATGGTTGATCATGGATGATTTGGATCATCTCATTTTCTCTGCTTTTTCAATTTGCTGAAGTCGTGCTCCTAATACCTGGTTTTCAGATTTTTATGTGTGGCAGCCTTGCCAATATTGTGATGCTTTTTCCTTGGGTTTGATCTGAGACCAATCATGCCAGGTAAAATGGAAAATAAAGTCCCAACCTCCAATAAGGTGGTAAAATTAAGCAAATGTTGTAAACAGTTTTGCTCAGATATCTAAAAAATATTCTGAAGTGATCAAGAAAATTGTTAATCAGGGTTTTAATTCTGATTGGAAAGTAGAACAGCAGCTTGAATTTTTGGAAACAAGGAAGAATACAGAGAAGTACAAATTTGGGATTGTGTGTGCATATTCTTGGGTTAGTAAAATGGGAGGAGTCCCATTAGCCCCAGAGGAAAAAATTGTAGAAGTAGTAGAGGGTTTTCAAGAAAGTTGTTAAAATTTCAGGCATCAATGTCTGTTACAATCTAAATGATTTGGGAAATGATTTGGAAGCTGTGTTCAAATAATTGGAAGAAATGAAAAAAGACAAAGATAACAAATCCACAGCTGTGGCGTCAGTCCCCTCTGCTCCAGAGCTCTCTTCTGAGCAGGCAGCAAAAACTCTAGATAAAATCTCCACCTCTCCGTCTGTGCAAAATCAAAGCCCATATAGTGAAGTTAGGGAAATGCTGAACAATATTGAATCTCCCCCTCCCTATATGAACAAATCTTGTACTCGGGTCACAAAGACTGACAAAGTGGAAAATTCCACAGGTGTGAAACCTAAAACATAATTTTTAGGGATAGAAACTATACTTACACCACTGAAAAAGGTGAGTGCTGCCCCTATCAGACTAGTAGCTGATTCTGATAGTAATAGTTCACATCCGAAGAATGCAGAAATGAGTGCGGCAGGAATGATGGGAGAACGGGAGAGAATTTGCTCCTCAGAGAAGAACAATTTATTGGTAGGGTTTAACCAATCTGATCTGCGTAATCCAAACAGGCAGTTGTGGATTAAACTAGAAACTGTAGCCAGACAATGAGAATTTGAGCATATGTAACATTCGAGATTCCGTGGAAAATCTGGTTCCCATCTCCAAACTGTCTGAAGTTAAGCAACTTGAATCATTTCCCCTCATACCAGCTGATTGAGGTGAATTTTGTGATGCTTTTGAAAATTACAAAAATCTTGTTCAGGATATTTTAGGGTGGGGAGCTTTTCCCTGAACAAGTGTCACAGTCCGGCTCCTCCTTATCTCTCTCTCTCCCGCTGATTGGAGCAACTCAGCTACCAGGCGTGCACCCTCACCACCCAGCCACACCCTCCCCCTCATCACATACTCGTAGACCTAACAAAGGTAATTCAAATTTGGACAAGGCATCTGTTGCTGCAGTGGTGGAAAGGGGTCCAGCTAATCAAAATAGTACATCTGGTTCAATGCTGTGTAATAGATGTGGATATCCAGGACACATGTCCCAGGTTTGTCATTTTAAGGGATATACATTTCATACATGCAGTAAGTTTGGCCACATTAAAAGGGTTTGCAAGAACCAAGACGAGGGAAGTGATTGTGGTGGGGAGGAAAATAAGCCAGAGGGAGGAAGAAGAGAGGATAAAATGCAGAATGTTAAGCATACTGATTCTCTGCTCTCTAAGCATCAGAGGTTGTTAGAAGTTGAGGGGGAGGATTAGGGCTCTCGATCTTTCGTTCACGCATTGTTAGGAGGCCGGCAATGCATTGCTTTGATCGATACAGGGGCAGCAGTTTCTATCACTGATATTTCTGTTCCAACTACATCAGAATCTATGTACATAGAAGGATTGAATGGTAAAGACATTTTCTATCGATCAGTTCCACTTCTAAAGATAGGGGATTCAAAATTTTGATATGGAAAAACACTGTTGGCACAATAATTGGTGTTGATATTCTGAAACAGTTAGAAGCCAACATTTTATTGTCACAAGATAAGATTGTGCTTGGCTGCAATGAAGTACTGTGCTTATCTCATGTTGGTCCCAATCATGACCAGATTGTTCAGTGACAGCTGTTACAGCAGTAACAGAGAAGCATCCAGAATGGAAATTTGTGATTTCTAAATTCCCTGATGTTTGGGCTAAAGATAAATTTTGCAAAAGTCTTGCAAAAGTTTCACCAATCAGCATCCCAGGTCCTATGCATGAAGCCAAACGCCAAAATCCACTCAAAAATGAAGCTCGTAAAGGAGCAGAGGTAGCTGTAGATTAACTACATAAGCGGTGTATCATTGTTCCTTGCAAATCCCCTACTAAATATCCTATGTGCCCTGTCAGTAACCCTGATGGGAATTGGCGTTTGACTAAAGTGCACCTCCTAGTGGCCAACCCTGCAACAATTCTCAATGAGATAGGATCTCAACACTCCAATTTCACTGCTTTGGATATTTCTGATGGATTCTTGACATGCCCAATAGATTTGGAGAGATCAGACCTAAACTCTATTCCCCATTTCCTTATTTTCCCCATGAGTAACATTCACATTCTTTCTTGACTTTTGAGTGACTAACCTCACTCTGGAACCAGTCCCTTATCATTGCAGATGGCAGGCCAGATGATTTATTGAAGCTGCAAATTCTGCATGAGGAAGTCCGGAGAAAAAGATGACTGAAAATGAGGCGGGCTTTTATCCAGTTGGTCCTCCAGCTCTCATTACTGCTGGTAATCATTATTGCCTTGTCATTTCTAATGTGAATTCAAATTTCTCCATGGACAGGTCGATATCATTCCGTTACTACCAATTGGGATTGTGATGTTCAAGATTGCCATCCATCATGGGTTAAATACCCATGTCTAAATTCTCCTGAGGGTCGAACATTAAATCCAGCAGCCTATCACAGAATTGTTAATTCAAATGGTAAACGTAAATGTTTCCGATTGGACGGTGAAGCAATAGTGACTTATTGGTTTGGTTGCTCCCCAAATCATCCAGAGAGTACCCTCATACTTCAGAAAGGCCGGTGGATAAACAGAGGAGACTTGGATGTCTTTGATGCTAATTTCACTACTCTCAGTTGGATTCCAAAAACCCTAGCTCAAGAAAATTCCAGTGCATGTAATGTTATGTTTAACCATACAGGCTGTTATGTAATCAATCAGAAGCCTGTCAAATATAATAATAGACTGAAATGAGCTACCACAGAGAATGACAGCTAATATGAAATAAAAGAAGGCAGGTTAATCAGATTCCCTCTACAACCTAAAGCACCAGATACCAGACACATTATGTCTTGCCATGTGCCAGGGTCTCGAGACAAAATAGCAGCCAACATTGCAGTAAAGACAGTGGTTCGTAGCTACATTGACAAGAACATCTTTGCCTGTGATATTCCTTCTTCGACCTGGTATAAAAATATAATGACAGATACATTTTTGATGAGGTGAAATGTGCTTAAACCAGTTCATGTTGTCAGATGGGATATAAATAGAACCTACATAGCTATCTGTGATTGATCGGGGAAAACTGATAAGAAGTCAAAGAATGGAAGTGATAAATTACCTCTTGTGAATGCTCTCACTATATTGGCCTAGATACACTAAAACTGATGATCCATGGAAGATGACGATACATGCTAAATGATGCATGGGCAGAGAGATCAAACAATGTTTTTTTTTTTATACATTTCCCCCCCGGTCAAAAGGATGAGTGTGCAAAAATTGGTGAAAAGATTACCGGCACTAAAGTCACGAGAGTTCCAACCGACCTGTGTAATGTGTCGTTTGTTAAACTAGATTATAATTGGGTTCGTTTTACTGACGTCTACATACAATAACATGGCAATGATGTTCGCTAACAAGTCAGTTATTAGAATGGAACATCTCCATGATCATTTAGAAAGAAAATGTCAGAACCCCACTTCCATGGTTTATAATACAACTGTTTGGATGCATTTGAATGTTTCACTTGATTTACGAAATTATCTCCAGTAGGATCATCAAATCACTTGTGCCTGTGTCATTTATTGATCTAGAATGGAAAGCTTACAAGCCTTTTCAAGTTTTCATGTGGCCTCAGGTTTCAGATCTAGCTCTAGGAGATAAGTGGTTTGATCAAGAAAACCAATTTTAGCAATTTCTAAGACCAATTCCTTCTGTACAAGAATTAAGGGATCTCCAATCCAAACCCAAAACTGGGCAGTGTTCCAAATTCAAAATAGTTCATGCTTTAAGTCCTGATTGAAAGACCGCTGTTTTCATGCAAAGTTTGTGGAGATTGACTCCTGTGTAGCTGAACTAAAGAACAAAACTGAGTATTAATCACAAACTAAAATCTAAACTCGCACAAGAAACTTACATTTACTCGTTTCTCAAGCAGATCAAAACAAATGATGCGTTTGCAGAACATGAATATCTAAATTCCACCTGGTGTCTATCGGACGGTAAACCATTCTTATCTGGCCCTGAAGGACCAACTGCTTTAGCTGTAGCATTGATGTTTGCCTTTACTGTTGGTAGTATTTTAACTGACATTTCAGAATCTGTTGAAGAGGCTTGGGAGGATTTTATGGAAGCTTCAGAAAAAGTAATATTTTGTCTAGGGAGATATACCGGTGCACTAATGGGACTAATTGCCCTTTTCTTAATTATATGGATGATGCTTCAATTTTGCTTTTCATACTGTATGTGTTCAAGTCTGCTTGCAGACTTGATAACCCCTCTGAAGAGGATGAGTGTCTGGTGAAGCTGGCATCGAACCTCAGGACCCACTTGAGGGAAGCAAACACCAGTGCCCTGTTGTGAGTAGGAGGAGCCTCTACATGGGGACCAGAATTTTTAGGATCTGGCATGTCCATGTGGAGGTGAAGACATGTGTGACCCATTGGGGGAGCACATGCCATTTCTCTTTAGTGTCCTCACTTGTAGACCACTGTGGGGTATTTGGCCCCACACCGGTCTAAAACAGGGGAGTGAATATTCAGTTCCCTTTTACACTTACAACTTATCTAATCTTTTATCATTGTAATGAACTGGCCATGGAGACAGTGTTAGGATCCATGTGCAGGAACTTTATTAAGAACACAAGCAAACAATCCAAATCGGCAGGCAAATAGATGTAGTCGTTAAGCAGGCAGTAAAATACAATATACCAAAGACAGTCCAACAAGGCAAACAAAACAAACGAGTATTTAAAAAAAAAAAAAAAAAAAACAGGCAATGGTCATAACATGAAAAAAAAATCAGCAATAGTAATGGAAAAACACTTAAGGCAGGGTTAACTGGCAATACTAGGGGAACTTGATTTCTTGTATGGGTATGCAGCACTGAGATGACCTGGTGAACCACAATAAAAGCAAAGCTTTTCGTTGTGTCGACATTGGTGTTCCTCCAAAGAAACACGAGCGTAAGCAACTTACATGGGTTCGGGTGATACAGTGGATGCCTGTGCCTGTACTGAGACTGTAGAATTAGAGGCGAAGTGAAACTGAGGCCGTGAAGCATTTTGAAGCAGGTTATCCATCTTGATGGCCATGGTTATGTATTCAGAAAGAGTAGAACCTTCACCCTTGCAGGTCAGTTCCATCCTGAGTTTTAGGTTAAGCCCTTCACGGAAAACAGTCTTCAGAGCGACATCATTCCACCCACTCTGAGCCGCTAGTGTCCTGAACAGAACTGCATATCCCGCTGCTGATCAATGACCTTGGCGTAGGTGAAGCAGCTGAACAGAGATATCTTGGCTGCCCGCTGGATACTCGAAGACGTCGTGGATTTGTTTAACGAAGTAAATCAAATGAAGCCTGGATTTGAGGATCTTTATTCCAAGCAGCGGCGGCCCAATCGAGAGCTTTGCCGGTAAGCAGCGACATCATAAAAGCACATCTCCTGGCTTCTTGATCAAATGATTCAGGATGATTTGAGAAATATACTTTACATTGTGGTAAAAAACTCCAGCATTTTTCAGCAGAACCATCAAACTTCCAAAAAGCAGTAATTCCAGAAAAACAGGCAATGGTCATAACATGAAAACCATCAGCAATAGCAATGGAAAACCGCTTGGTAAGGCAGGGTTGACTGGCAATACTTCACAAAGTATAAGTGGAAGTGCATGGCTATTTATACAGCTATTTATACATCAAAACAGGAAGTGAGCAGAGAAGAAATGAGTGACAATCAGTATTCGTGAGAGGGTTCCCTCTGGTGGTTGGTAGGGTGGGTAACAACCTTGGATGTTACACTCATTTATTCTTGCTATATTAATCAATGTTCTATTTTCCTTTTACAATAAGGTGCAAGTAACATGTATGTCATCTGAGGGGTGACTGAGGGTCTGGCCCATGCCAGGAATGCAGTAACATTGATTATTCATTTAGCCTGGCTCTCAGAGAATATGCATTTATCTTGTACTGCATTTATTCACAAAAATATATACGTATCTGTTATAATTATTACATAATCAACTATTCTATGTCCATTTGATTCTATTTTAACATAGTCATTATTAATGGAATGTGAGAGAGATTTTAGTTATGATCTTATTATTATCCATGTTTTTATATGCTTCGTAAAAGCAACCATTGCATACAACATATCTACCTCATGTAATCACTGAACTTAAACATTTAATTTCTTTATGATTTTATTATCATATTAGGTGACTATGTGCCATATTAGGCCTTGTGTGCTCTTTGTCTTTCTCCATACTCTGTCCTAATTTTCAACAGATGGTGAGGCCCTGCATTCCACCAATATTAGGGAGAAGGCCTCCAGTCCTGGGAAGGAGATAACACCTACCAGTTGCAATGTCTAAATCATTCAGTGTTTGGATTGTTTATGGTTCCCTTTAACATGAATATTTGCCATAGTCAAAAACCTCAAAGGATTTTAATTGCTCTCCTTGGTACCTTCTTGATGTAAAGAAAGAGGAGTAGTCATAACTGATAGCTAACCCATGACATCTGCACATAAGTTCTGTAAAACCAGTGATGGGAACTTGATTAATGTCATGGCTAACTAATTGTTGTTTGTAAGAAGGTGGAAACAGACCATATTTGTAAAGTGCTAAAACTCCTTCTGTCTTTCTGAACTACTGGAACCCATTGACGTGATGCTTATTGGAAATGCATAGAACAATCAGTAAACTCTCTCTCTCAATTGATTGCATACCTTGAGTTTTTATTCCTCAATATCCAAAGTGGGGACCTAGCTGTTTCCCCCAACAATACACAAACATACACACACACACACATTTACTCTCAGAATATTTAATCAATTATGAAGTGTGTCCCGTGGCTGTTTAAAAGAACTAGCGATGACCAATTTGAGTTCTTTTCAGTGCATTGGCCAAATGGGCTTACAAAACTGTCTGAATCGATTCTTGTATTCAGTATAATTTGTTTGGACCACTCTCTCACAGAATCATTTGGAGTGGTTTCTCGCACAGGAAAACAGCCAGGGGTGGGGCCAGAAGGGTGGCATGGGATGGCAGCTGCCACCCTAAAAATGAGCTTTGCCACCCCACCTACCACCCCAACTTGGACCCCGCTCGTGTCCTGAAGAAGGTGTGCAAAGGCTTAAACTGTCCATGTCACGCATGGTCCATAACAAAGTTCCTCCCCCCACCACCCCATCAAACGGAACTTCTCCGCAGACAGTCCCGTAAATCCTTACCGCTCTTCCTCTCCCGGCCTTTATCTCTACAGATGTCGCTTGGCCACGCCTTCATCACCACAGTGTTGTTTTTGCCAAAAATGTATCACGGGGGAGCATGCCCCCAGACCCCCCTAGATATACTGTAAGGTTGTACAAGGCAGATTTCTGTATGTACCCTCAGATGAAATCCTGCAGGCACCCTTGTGAATGTGTGTATATATATATATATATATATATATATATATATATATATATATATATATATATATATATACAGTTCTGGGAAAAATTAAGAGACCACTCCAAATTTTTCTTAAATCAGCATCTCTGTATGGCAGCCATTCTATTCCAGTGTCTCATTTTGTAATACTTTTATCCAATTTTTGTGAGGACGTGTTTCTTAAGTCATCTTGTAATACAATAATAAAAAATAAATACTAAAAAAATAAATAAAAAAAACACAATGAAAATGTTTTTATGCATTTATTGTTAGTTGAAAAGAAAAAGATAACAATCCACATCCACGTGTCCTCTGTTTTTAGTTTCCAAGTCATATTTTTATTGTACATTTTTTCCTTTGTTTTATTGTATTACTTGATTGCATCAGAAAGTGCCGTCTCAATAAGATGGGGAAGGTTTTTTGAATAACAACACACTGAGGAAGGCCTCAGTGCCGCAGACAGCATTTGTGTCTTTTTTCCAAAAGTGGAATTTAATAATAAAGTTGAAATGATCCATTTGTGTGTGGACTGTGACCTTTCCTCAGACTTTTGAATCTCACTGTTTGTGCATACAAGAAACTTCTCTGTTTTTGAAAAACATTATAGCTTCAAGAAAGTAGTACCTGAATTGAAAAGGCAATTTTATAAAGGCTTAAACACACACACACACACACACACACACACAGAGAGAGAGAGAGAAACACACGTTAAGTGTAACCAGATTCTTTGTCAAGCAGACATTCATTGCCTTGGGCTCAAAGGTCAATATTAAACTATTCAGAGCTTTTCCACTCCGAGCAGCAATCGAGTTTGGAACAGGAAGACGTTCAATTACTAAACACACCGTCATACAGAAATTTTTTCCTCACTGTATGGCTGCTGGCTTGGGTTTCAGTCAAAAAGGCAGCTAAATATTCTGTCACAGAATAGCTTTATGCATGGTCGGTAACCAGAATAAAACAGATTTTGCAAGGCAGCAAAATAAAAAAGTTTATATTTTAGGTTGGTTTTGTGTAAATGAAATACTGCAAAAGAGGCTTTTGTCATTGTCATGATGCTCATATAGTAATTGTGGAGTGTGAAGGCATCTAAAAATGGTAAATATCCATCATCCAATCACGATTTAGTATGCTATATACTGTATATACACTGATGAGCCAAAACATTATGACCACTCACAGGTGAATTGAACAGCATTGATCATCTCTTAACAAGGCCACATGTCAAGGTCTGAGTAGATTAGATGGTAAGTAAACAATCAGTTCTCGTAGTCAGTGTGTTGAATGCAGGAGAAATGGACAGGAGTAAAAACCTGAGCGACCTTGATAAGGGCCAAATTGTTATGGCCAGAAGACTGGGTCAGAGCATCTCTGAAACGGCAAGGCTTGTGGGGCGCTCCTGGTCAGCAGTGGTGAGTACCTACCAACAGTGGTCCAAGGAGGGACAAACCACAAACCAGTGACAGGATGTTGGGCGCCCAAGGCTCATCGATGTACAAGGGCAATGAAGGCTATCCAGTCTGGTCTGAACCGACAGAAGGTCTACTGTGGCACAAGTCACAGAACATTTTAATGATGGTTACGGGAGGAATGTGTCACAACACTCTGCTGCGTATGGGGCTGCGTAGCCGCAGACCGGTCAGAGTGCCCATGATGACCCCTGTCAACCATTGAACGTGGCTACAGTAGGCACACGAGCAAAGGAACTGGACCTTGAAACAGTGGAAGAAGGTCACCTGGTCCAATGAATCCCATTTTTTTTACATCATGTGGACGGTGTGCACAGTTTACCTGGGGAAGTGATGGCACCAGGATGCACTGTGGAAAGATGACAAGCCGGTGGAGGGAGTGTGATGCTCTGGGCAATGTTCTGCTGGGAAACCCAGGGTCCGGCCATTCATGTGGATGTCAATTTGACCCGTGCCACCTACCTAAACATCGTTGCAGACCAGGTACACCCCTTCATGGCAATGGTATTCCCTGATGGCAGTGGCCTCTTTCAGAAGGTTTGAAGAACATGATGAAGAGTTCAAGGTGTTGCCCTGGCCTTCAAATTCTCCAGATCTCAATCTAATTAAGCATCTGTGAGATGTGCTGGACCAACAAGTCCATTCCACGGCTCCACCTCACAACTTGCAAGACTTGAAGGATCTGCTGCTAATGTCTTGGTGACAGATACCACAGGACACCTTCAGGTGTCAGGTGTTTATATATATAAACTGATGAGCTGAAAGAATACCAATCGCAAGTCATATTAGCAGCATATTAGGCAGGTGGTCATCATGAGCCGAAACATTATGACCACCTGCCTAATATGCTGCTAATATGACTTGCGATTGGTATTTTTTCTATATATATATACATGAGGTCAGCGCTGTTTTGGCAGCACGTGGAGGACCAACAGCATATTAGGCATATATATATATATAGAAAGAATACCAATCGCAAGTCATTACTTTTAAGTTATGCTGACATCATTGCTTTCAATTCAATTTTTTTTTTTTTTCTTTTTCTCCCAATTTGGAATGCCCAATTCCCAATGTGCTTCCAAGTCCTTGTGGTTGCGTAGTGATTTGCCTCAGTCCGGGTGGTTGAGGACGAATCCCAGTTGCCTCTGCGACCATCAACCCGCGCATCTTAACATGTAGCTTGTTGAGTGCGTTGCCACGGAGACATAGTGCATGTGGAGGCTTCATGCCATCCACCATGGCAACCACGCTCAACTCACCATGTGCCCACTGAGAATGAACCACATTATAGCGACCACGAGGAGTTTACCCATGTGACTCTACCCTTACTAGCATCCGGGCCAATTTGGTTGCTTATGAGACCTGGCTGGAGTCACTCAGCACGCCCTGGGATTTGAACTAGCGTGCTAGCGGTGGTAGCCAGTGTATTTTACCACTGAGCTACCCAGGCACCCTTTCAGTTACACAAAAATGAAAATTCTCTCATAATTTACTCACCTCTATGCCACCCAAATAGTGTATGACTTTCTGTCTTTCTTTTGCTGAAAACAAACAAAGATTTTTATTAAAATATCTCAGCTCTGTAGATCCATGCAATGCAAGTGAATGATGGCCAGAACTTTAAGCATATAAAGACAGCATAAAAGTCATACACAAGATTCCAGTGGTTTAATCCATATCTTCAGAAGCAATATGATAAGTGTAGGTGAGAAACAGATAAATATTTAAGTCCTTTTTTACTACAAATCTCCACTTTTACATTCACTTTCACATTCTTCTTCTTTTGTTTTGGCGATTCATATTCTTTGTGCATATAACCACCTACTGGGCAGAGAGGAGAATTTCTATTAAAAAAGGACCTACTATAAATATTGATCTGTTTCTCACCCACGCTATATCGCTTCTAAAGATATTGATTTAACCACCTGGAGTCGTGTGGATTACTTTTATGCTGCCTTTATGTGCTTTTTGGACCTTCAAAGTCCTGGCCACAATTCACTTGCATTGTATGGACCTTCAGAGCTAAAATATTCTTTTAAAAATCTTCATACACATCTGGGATGGCATAAGGGTGAGTTATTGATTAGATAATTTTCAGTTTTAGGTGAACTATCCCTTTAAAACTATAACATTTACAAAAAACAAGAATAGAAATGAAACCTAAAGCTACAAAACAAAGTTTTAAATGAGTCTGAACATTAATTGGTTTGGGCAGAATTAATCATATAAATTTAATAGCCTTTTTAGGGATAAGAACAAATCTTAACCAGAATGTTTGAGAAAAATCAATACATTTCAGCCTTGCAAGTTAGCAAATATACCCAGTATTTAAATACCTAAAGCAATGGAGACACAATATTATTAATATTATGAGTGCAATTTTTTTATTTATTTATTTATTTATTTTTTGACACCGTTCTATAAACAAGCAAATAGGGCCATCCTTTTCTCATATCTCTCTTTCAGCACCTGCAGTTATATATCTCCTCTGAAACTGAGGATTACTGTTCAGAATTCTGCTGTACAGATTGGATGTGAGGAGATATAAAAGTAGGTCTTAGTCAGCCTTTCAGATTTGTGAAACCAGGGCCCTAAACTGGCATAACAAAGTAATCAGAAATGTGAACACTTACTTACATCCACTTTAATACACCCATGTTCATGGATGTCTCTTTCCACCATATTGATTTGTCACCCTTTTTATACAACTGCTAAATAAACATTTAGTTCTAAGATACTGCTAACAAAGTAACTGTATTATTGTAACCTTGTAGCTTATTACAAAGTCTTCTTTAGCTTGTGTCTTATCCACTATTCATGCAACAGAGCGAAGCCATTTCTGAATTCTATAAAAGACCTTAACCACTTTTGACTCAGCAATTAGACTACTGCTTACTTAACCTTACCATCCTACCTATTTTCACTTTACCTAATTGTAGAATAATTGAGCCATTAATCCACTAAAGACTATTTAGCATTCTTTAGTGGTAAATGTTAAATGATGAAGGCAGAAGTGTAATTCCATGCAAGCTCAAGTAACATCACACAGAGAAAATCTGAGGTCACTGGAATTTACAGTACATTGTTTATTAAGAGTTCTGAGATGTAATACATATTAAAGGCAACATTAAATAACAATTTAACCAATTTACTGTATTAATACACGTTCCTAGTTGTATTGTGCAAAATACATCAGTACACATTAATACAAAGAAATTTTTTTGTCTCGAAATCTTTCATTAAAATGAAATAACTTGCTCCACCTCTGAAACAGTATTCCTTTTCCATTGATATCACTTAGGCTGAGAGGGCTATTAATGTTAACCAACAGTCAACTAGCTTTTTAGGCATTGTTCTAGCAAATTCACATTAAGCTCTGGAATTCCCATGCACTTTTTCAATCTATTAAATTATTGATGGATAAAATCAAGCCCCACCCTACATTTTTATCATTAAACATCCTGTTTCACTTTGAAATACGTTATATATGCAAGTTGTTAATGCTGTTTCAAGTTGACTAAAATCTTTTTTCTTCAATCATCAAGACACCCATGCAAGACATGTATTTATAATGCAAGCCACAATGCACTGGTTTCAAATAAATTCCCCTGTGCTTCCTAATCCAATTTATTGGGCTATTTGCAAAACACTCTCCACTGCTTGCTTTCTTTCCCTCACCAGCTAAAGTAGTACTCCATGTGTAACATTCTGACAGGCTGAAGACAGGAACAGACAGAGACGAAGTAGCTGAAGTGTGAATCCAAGTGCAGTTTATTTACAGTGCTGGGGAAACCAAACATAAACGACTTGATCTGACTTGACTAAACAGAGTTACAACCAACAATACTCGACAAGGGAAACATATGACAAAGACAACCAATGACAAAGATAAACTAATAACAAGATAACAAGACTACTAAAACATGAACCAATGAAATGACAAGACTGATAACAAGTTAACAAGAAAATAAACCAATGAGAACAAGACACATGAACATGAGGGAAACAGGATATCACATGACTAGACAAGGAAAGAGCCTTAAATCCACCTAGCGACCTCTAGTGGCCACTAGGGAAAATGTCCCAAGCAAAACAGAGCCCCCATCTAAGGAGCGGCTCCTGAAGCTCCTAAACTCATAAAAAAATAGTTCATGGTGGAGCTGGTGGAGGGCCCAGTGATAGGCGTAGACCAGGGGACCAGGGCGGAGCTGGTGACCAGGGGAGTGGCTTCAGGAAGGGAGTGGGGTCCAGAGGCCTGGGACGTGGCTCCAGAAAAAGGACAGGGTCCGGAGGCCAGGGAAGTGACTCCAGGAAAGGAGCAAGATCCGGCGGTTTGAGTGGCGGCTCCAGAAAGGGGGCAGGGTCCAGTGGAGTCTCAGGAAGTGGAGCAGTAGGAGGCGGAGGCTCAGGGGGTGGAGCCAAAGGAATCTCAGGGAATGGAGTCTCAGGAGGCGGAGCCGATGGCTCAGGGGGCATAGCCGCAGGAGGCAGAGGCTCAGGGCATGGAGCTGCAGGAGGAGGAGGCTCAGGGGGCAGAGCTGCAGGAGGAGGAGGCTCAAGGGGCAGAGCTACTGGAGGCAAGGGCTCAGAGGTTATGGCATCATAGGACTCAAAGGGTTCAGAGCGGCTGTGGACCCAGAGAGTAAGGCACTATGGGACTCAGAGAACACAGAGACCAGGGAAGCTGATGATTCAAGAAGCGGAGCCATGGAATGTTCGAGGGCCAGAGCCGTGGAAGACTGGTTGATAGTCTCTGGGAACTGGACAGACTTGGGGGACTGGACAGGCTTGTCGACAGCCTCGGGGAACTGGCCAGGCTTGTCGACAGCCACTGTGTTCAGGAGCGCTGGCAGCGACTTGGAAATGGCCTCCATGGCCAGGAGTGCTGGCAGCGACAGGGGAACGGCCTCCATGGCCATGAGCACTGGCAATGACAGGGGAACGGCCTCCATGGCCGTGAGCTCTGGCAGTGACAGGGGAACGGCCTCCATGGCCGTGAGCACTGGCAGTGATAGGGGAACGGCCTCTGGAGCCGTGAGCACTGGCAGTGACAGGGGAATGGTCTCCATGGCCGTGACAGGGGAATGACCACCGTGGTTGTGAGCACTGGCAGTGACAGGGAATGACCTCGTGATCGCGAGCACTGGTAGTGACAGGGGAATGACCTCGTGGTCGTGAGCACTGGCAGTGATAGGGGAGCAGGAGCCCTTCTCCTCCTCCTCTTCCAGATGGCCAGGAGCACTACTGTGGGAATGGCCTCAGTGGCCGAGGATGCTGGCACTGGGATGGACGAGGCTTCAGGAATTCGCTTGTTGATTGTGGCAGGCGTGGGCACTGGCTTGTCGACCGTGGCGGCCATGACTGGGAACTCAGGATTGGCAGCTATAACCGGGAACTCAGGCTTGGTGGTTACTGTAGGAGGAATGCTGATTTCCTCATGAGCTACTCCAACAGTGAAGATTGAACTACTTAGTAGCAGGGAAAAGTCAATATATTTGGGCAGAGTCCAGTCTATTCCCCCTGGTGGCATCAAGGAATAGATGTACTCATTTAGTCCTGCTTGGAAAAAAAGCTTCTGGGAGAACTCTTCAAACTCATCCGGTAGCAGAGTCCACAGAATTCCACCACAAATTCCTCTATGGAACGATCCCCTTGACATAGGCGAATAAGTGCCCCTGCTGGGTTCATCTTTGGTTGAGTATTCTGTAACATTTTAGCAGGCTGAAGTAAGGAACAGACGGAGATGAAGTAGCAGAAGTGTGAACCCAAGTGCAGTTTATTTACAGTGCTGGTAACGGAACATGAAACCAAAACAAACCAAACATAAATGACTTGACTAGACTAGACATGGAAACAGAGTTACAACCAACAATAATCAATGATGGACTACAGCAAACCAACAATAATCAATGATGGACTACAGCAAACCAACAATACTCAATGATGGACTATAGCAAACAAGAGGGCTTAAATACACTGACATGGGAACCACATGACAAAGACAACCAATGACAAGACTAAACTAATAACAAGATAACAAGACTACTAAAACATGAACCAATGAAAAGACAAGACTGATAACAAGTTAACAAGACAATAATACAATGAGAACAAGACACATGAACATATCACATAAAACAGGATATCACATGGCCATACAAGGAAAACACAGAACTGCAAACTAAGAGTCGACTTCTAGTGGCTGCTAGGGAAAATGTCCCAAGTGTAACACCATGAGGATACCCCTCATGTTTTGGAACATAGAATTTACTAAAGGTTCCACATGTACAATGATTCAAGGCAAAGTTAGACAATAGACAAGAAGGATAATATCTATTAAATGCTGTTTAATATTTAATTTCAGCCAAACATGCTTCGAATCCCCTTGTTCCACCTCACAATGTGCTTTCTTTTCATTAGTTGCAGTCATGTGTAATATGTAGGTACAATTGACAATAGCTAAATTCCAATGTCCTTAAGTACTTATTTCTAAACAGAGGCATCGTCACCAATGAGGTTGTTGAAGGTTCATGGCCTGCAACAGACTTTTAGGGATGCCATTTTAGCAAATATTCAGTGGTTTCTAAACCCTTAACACACATAATATTCACACATTTATCTTTTGAAATCCCAGAACACACTTACTGTAAAATCAACATGAAACAGCATTTAGGACACATTTTTCTTCCATAATGTGAAACTTTCCACAAGAAGAAAATGTAAGGGGGACTTTTGTACAAGATGGCAAAATCCCATGATCTCACACGACTTGATTAGTAAGAAAAGGTATTTTTATTAAAAGGACTTCTATTCCCACAGAGAATTTCAAATCGATACAATACATGGAATAAAAATTTTGCCAACCTCCTATCCAAAACTTTATTTTAGAAAGTGGATATTCATTCCACATTTATTTATGCAATATAAATGAGTGATGTATGCCAATAACATGTAATATGCTTGTAATATGATTTATGGTTAGGTTTAGATTTGGGGTATAGGTTAAACTTAAGAAAAATCGAACAACGCTTGTTCAAATCCCAGATGTCTCTCTTTCTACCCTGGTTCACAACAGTTTTCCTAAAAAAAATCATGGCTTAGGTTTAAGGTTTGAGTAAGGGATTAGACTTTATGGTTAGATTTGGGTTAGGAGTTAAACTAAGGAAAAATCATAATAGCAATTTGTTGATTCATTAATTTGGAAGTATGCAAATACATTTTTTAAAGAATAATTTGTATTTCGCTTTGATCTCGTAGTATTATGACTGGTCATGAGATTAAAAAAAATTTCCACCAGAATTGATTGAATTTTGAAAAGTGGTAACAATATCACAGGATTGGTGACATCATTTAAAAAGCAAAGCTGTTTTAGAAGTGGAGCAAATTGATGAAAGATTATGAAGATTTTTTTTTAAGATGAAACATTATTTAATGTGAAATTTGATTCCATGTTGATTTTAACTACATTTCTCAAATGCTGCTTTGACGGAGGAATATGTTGTTTGCATTCACTCCATACCTAAGAAATGTCTCAAATTAGCTTTTCTCACCTCCCATTAGAGAAAATCCTTTCTTCCTAATATCTTTAATCATCTATATTTTCCGAACTATGATTCCTGTTTATTTCTGTGCATTTAGAAATAATGCCAATGCTAATTATCCCAATCACTCATCTCCTTTAGCCAGAGCCTAGTATTTAAGAGCAGATTTCAGTTGGATTATGGGTGTGGTCCAAAGTGTTCTCTCTGGTCCTAGAGCACGTCCCTATAGCCCCTGATGCCCACTCAGAAATGCTGTGAGACTTTTTTTTCTCTTGGAGCAGGTCCATGGTAGATTGTGTTCTCCCTGTGAGAGAAATTTATAGAATTAAAGGCTTGCTGCCTCTAGACCTCACCAGCATAGACAGACTGTTTTTTGACCAGTAAACAACTTAACAACCCCTTCGGAGCAGCATGGATTCCAAGAAGAATAGAAGAAATACTTTTTGGAACCAGTTGTGAAGACAGTAGGAACTTCTGCTGTAATCATTGCTCATGGTACGCATTTTCTCAAGTGCACAGCTCTGTGAAATGTGAAAAGTACAGGCACAGTGTTCCTTTTACAGTCTAAAATATACTGCAAATAAACCCCTCAGCAGTCACTCATAATGTCAAGACCAGTAATGTGCAGATTGTCATGGTACGTTAGCAGGAAGATGGACCCAAGCACAGGAATGAGCAAAAGTAAATATATTAATTTAAACAATAGAAAACAAACAGGCAACACAAAACTCACAGGGGAGAGAAAAACAAACCAAAACTAGAATTAAGACAAATAACTATATTTAGGTCATGTTTAGGTGATTTCAAGTTGGCAAATCGCTTATCAAGAAACCTCAGCTTGATCCTGGAGAGTTGGCTTATTATGAATCGATCTTAAATCTTCAATTTATTTCTAAAATACTAAAATGTAGTGTTCTCCTAATTGTGTTCATTTTTTACAGAGAAATGGTATCTGAAGAATTTTTGTCATGATTTAGGCCCCATCATAGTACAGAGACTGCACTTATCAGAGTTACAAATGACTCACTTTTATCATCTGACCGTGGTTGCTAGTGCTTTTAGATCTTAGTGCTGCCTTCGACACGATAGATTACAATGTTCTCTTGGATAGGCTTGAGAATTATGTTGGCATTAGCATGATTTTGGTCCTACTTACAGTATCTGATCGCTACCACTTTGTTTGTGTAACCAAGGAATTTTCAGATCAAGTAGAAGTATAGAGTTCCACATGGCTCAGTTTTAGGTCTTTTGGTTTTCTCCTTGTATATGCTTCCCCTGGGAGGCATTATCAGGAACCATGGAATTAGTTTTCACCGTTATTCTGACGATACTCAGCTTTATGTTTCTTCAAGACCTAGGGAAAATTCCCAATTCTTCAAGTTAGCAGAGTGTATTAATGATATGAAAGACTGGATGGCTAGAAATGTCCTTCTACTCAATTCTGAGAAAACAGGAGTATTATTTTTACTAGAATATAATTCTCTCAATGGATGTACTGTTATATTGTCTTCTACAGTTAAGAACTTTGGTGTTATGTTTGATAGCAATCTAACCTTTGAAAATCACATTTCCAGTGTTTGTAGAACAGCATCCTTCCACCTCAGAAAATTGCTAAGTTACAACACATTTTCTCTGTTTCTGATGTCGAAAAGCTTATTCAGGCATTCATGAACTCAAGACTAGATTATTGTAATCAACTACAGGGTGGATGTCCTGCAGGTTTAATAAATAAGCTTCAGTTAGTTCAAAATGCAGCAGCTATAGTGCTGAATAGAACCAAGAAATATGTTATCATCACTATATTGCTACCTGTTAAATTTCGTATCAGTTTTGCTAATTACTTACAAAGCATTGAATGGTCTAGCTCCTCAGTACTTAAGTGACCTTCTTTTGCACTGTAATCCATCATGTTCACTATGATAGCAAAATTCCGGCCTGTTGATTGTACCTAGAATATCAAAATCCACAAAAGGAGGTAGATCATTTTCCTATTTGTCTCCTAAACTGTGGAATAGCCTTCCAAACATTGTTTGGGACTCAGACACACTCTCCCAGTCTAAGTGTAGACTAAAGACTCATCTCTTCAGCCAGGCATACACATAATTTATCCCTCAACCCGTAGTTATGCTGCATCAGTCAGGTCTGTGGGAATCAGACACACTACTCATATTCTATAACTCTGCTTTAAAGTGAATGGCATCTACGCTTATATTATTCTGTTTGTTTCCCTGTCTTATCACCAGAGCCTGCCAGATTCAGATCCTGTCTAACCCGATGCTCGACTCCCACCGCTATGTGTTGCTGAGAGATGACTACTGCAGTCTGTGTCAACCAGACAGTGAGAGGCACTTTGGTGATCATTGCCTGCATCACTTCTATCTGTTACAAAAGTCTTCAGAAAGGATGAACTGCTGCCAACTCCAACCGTACAACGAGGGATACTTCACTGGCCGCTGCCTGCACTTCAGACTTGGACTTCACCAGACATGAACTGCCACAAGCTTCCAGCCAGACTGCGAGGTGCACCTCATTGACCTCTGCTTGCATCATCCTGGTCAGGATGAACTATACTCTCTTAAAATGCAATACATAGACAATAAATTAATGCCAACTATAGCCTTCATCATCCAAATAAAAAAAAGACACTGCACATGTGTGGACTTCCACAGTCAGTTTGGGATGGACTTCAAAGACACTTAATAATTCATCTTACAGTTCAATCAATATCCTTAAGTTTTAAATATAGCCCACCAACATCTGCTCTGTTTAATCAATTAATACATGACTTGTATTACACGTAGTTAATTGATATGGCTTGATAATTGATATGAACTGGCTCCCTCACCTGAGCCTGGTTTCTCTCAAGTGTTTTTTTTTTTCCATTAACATCTTATGGAGTTTTGGATTCCTTGCCCCAGTTGCCTTTGGCTTGCTCACTGTGGGCCTAAAGACAAATAATTTTTAAAGCATAATTTTCAATCACATATTTCATTTAAACTTCTCAGTGAGGACTTTAAAGACATACAGTAAAAGACATTACAGCATAATTTTCTGTAAAGCTGCTTTGAAAAGATGTGTTGTGAAAAGCGCTATACAAATAAAAATGGCTTGACTTTACTTGACATGATTCACCATTTGCAACCCATTTTACTTCAGTAATGTGATATATTTTTGAATGTAACAGGATATTCAGTGATACTATCCATATATCCATTGGTTATTAATTGGAATGTAAAAAACAAAAAAACAAAACAAAGCGGGGGTAATAAGAATGGAGACAGGGGCCGGATACACGAAACCTTCTTAAGAAAATTCTTCTTAACTACCATTTTCTTCTTAATTCCTAACTTAAGAAAAAAGTTAAGAATTGTTTTGTATTCCCGAAAAAACTTAAAGTTCTTATCATTTTCTTAAGATTGTTCTTAAGCATTCAAATTCTCTAAAAAAGAATTCTTAAAAATCATCATAAATAACACCTTAAAGTTAGGATACCTCACAGTTGTCTTAAATTCTAAAGGTAAGATGTTTAATGAATTAACTGGGCTGTTTTAAATGTGATGCTATCATTTTGAGTCTGAAGTCGTAATGGGCTGTTTTAGACCAAAACAGGTTTCTGACTGTTTTGTGATTAATTATATTTTTATTTTCAGCTTTCAAACCATGTAAATATTATTGCCAAATTCAAACAATAAATGTTGTTTTCAAGCTTCTTAATGTGGTGACAAATCACGCTACTTCAAATGGATGCGCTGCATATGGCACTCTCTTTCTGTGATCTTTAGAGTTCATAGAAACCTAATAATTATTACCTTAGAAATCTTAAACATTCTTTTTCACCCCCAGCCACATCCCTATCATAGTTTTGCACAGTGGAGACAGCCTCCGCCACACTTTCCCATTTACTCACCCCTTCATTTCTGATGTTATATACCTGCAGCTTCCCAAGGAGAAATTTTTCCTTGCAGTAATTTTCTCAACAATAACCTCTTGTCTACAAAAGTTTTTGTCTGTTTTCTTTTCCTCCATGTCAAATTAAATGTTATAAAATGGTTAGCAGCAAGTAAATTCTCCTATGACGGTTAATGTCCTTAACATTGTGTTAGTACACATCTCACGCACTTTACATTCAAAAAAATGATCGCGAGATGCTTGCTATTTAAAAAAAAAAAAGTTAGGGGGCCTGGGTAGCTCAGTGGTAAAGACATTGGCTACCACCGCTGGAGTTCGCGTGCGGAGTGACTCCAGCCAGGTCTCCTAAGCAACCAAATTGGCCTGGTTGCTAGGGATGGTATAGTCACATGGGGTAACCTCCTCGTGGTCACTATAATGTGGTTCGTTCTCAGTAGGGCACATGGTGAGTTGAGTGTAGATGCTGCGGTGGATGCCGTGAAGCCTCCACACGCGCTATGTCTCCGTGGCAACTTGCTCAACAAGCCACGTGATAAGATGCGTGTATTGATGGTCTCAGATGCAGAGGCAGCTGAGATTTGTCCTCCGCCACCCGGATTGAGGCGAGTCACTATGCAACCACGAGGACTTAAAAAAGCGCATTGGGAACTGGGCATTCCAAATTGGGTGAAAAAAAAAAAAGTTAAAAGATACATTTATGTATCTTCATAAATGTATCTTTTTACCAGTGTTGAAGAATTGAACTTGCTGTAGGCTATTAAACTTTCTTAATTTATTTTTTTCTTAAGAACATTTTTGTGAATCCGGCCCCAGACCTGCAAGTTTGCTAAACACAATGCCTAAGTAGCAATTTGGCTATTGGTTAACATTATCCAGTAGCCTGCATAGCCTAAATGACGTCAGCAGAAATGAAGTGGCAGATGAAGAACAAGTTATAAAATTTGATTTGGCAAAACTTATTTTCTTTGGAATAACATGCACTGATGAATCATGCACAATAAGACCAAGAATGTTTAAAGTAAAAACGGTCCATTTATTATTAAGAAAATACATAACTTAGGTCATAGGTTATTCTGAAAATTAGGAAAAAACATAACTTCAAAACTCAACTGTTGTAATAACTGTTGAGATGTCTCTATGCATGGGCCAGTGACCATAGCTATACCCAATTACGTTTCACATTGAAATAGATTGGCAGAATTATGGATACTGTATAACCTGTGAAATATCTCAATAAAAGAGTAAAAAAAATTTATTGGAAATGTAATTGAGTAAGCATACATTTAGAATTAGTACACATTATCCAAAATAATACTTAAACATTGCAATGAAGTATAATTACTCTTCTCTAACCCTAACGCTGTATTTGGAACACACTGTTTTCCCAAACTGACTTACTCTTAAACGAAGTTCAAGATCACCCAGGTGTTCAGCTTAAGTTATGGATATAAGAAAGTAATTTCAATGAGTCTCCCACTGCACTACAGTCTTGGCTGTCTGAAATCAAACCACCAGGTAAAGGATGTGACCATCATTTAAGCCACCCCTGGAATCGGTTACCTTTATTTTGGTGTGTGATCGATCTCCTCCATTGCGCTCTGTAATGAGCATCTTTATTGATCTGCTGAGTGCATGCACTTATTCAGACTGATTGCACCAGCGTTAGCACAATGCAGAAACAGCACAGTATGGGAGCTGTTGCCATGGCAGCAGCATTGTGACAGCATCACAACTTCCTGGTGGTTTTTGTAAGGGCAGGAAATGTTGTCTGAAAGTTTTGAATATAGGGTGCTTATATACCAGGGAAATTTGTTTACACAAGTGAGATAATTAATAAGGGCTGCCATATTTTAAATGATGAATTTTAAATGTTAAATGCATTTACAAAATATTATTAGTACTATAGCAATACAAATATGAAACATAAATCAAAACATATACTGTATTTACTGTATATATTTGTCAAATACTATCACAACTAAATATCACAAAGCTGTTCATATGATTTATTTTTTAATTTTCTTTACACATAATGGTCATCAGTTGTATAAAGTACAGGAAATTACATACATACTGATGATATGCTAGTATTATCCATTGCATTACACCTCGAAACAAATGTACAATGTTTACATAAAGAATGACGTCACAAAGCAGCTTAGATGCTTTCCACTGTGTGTTATAAACAAATAGAGTGGCCCCAAAAGTATATGGACACTTATTAGCTTCAGTCACCATTCACTTTCATTGTATATGGAAAAAAGATGCGATGAAAGTGAAAGGTGACTGAGACTAACATTTTGCCTAACATCTCCTTTTGTGTTCTACAGAAGAAAGTCTATATACGGGTTTGGAACAATAAGACAATGAGTAAATGATGACAGAATTTTCATTTTTGGGTGAAATATCCCTTCAAGATACACTTAAAGGGACAGTTCACCCAAAAATGAAAATTCACTGATCATTTACTTACCCTCATGCCATCCCAGATGTGTATGACTTTCTTTCTTCTGCTGAACACAAACAAAGATTTTTTGAAAAATATACCTGTAGGTCCATACAATGCAAGTGAATGGTGGCCAGAACCTTTGAAGGTCCAAAAAATATATAAAGGCAGCATAAAAAGTAATCCATAAGACTCCAGTGGTTAAATCTATATCTTCAGGCGTGAGTGAGAAACAGATCAATATTTATGTCCTTTTTTTACTTTAAATGTCCACTTTCACTTCCATATTCCTCTTCCTTTGTTTTTGATGATTCACATTCTTTGTACATATCACCACCTACTGGGCAGGGAGAAGAATTTATAGTTAAAAAGGACATTACTACTGATCTGTTTCTCACCCACACCTATCATATCGCTTCTGAAGATATAGATTTAACCACTGGAGTCGTATGGATTATTTTATGCTACCTTTATATGATTTTTGGACCTTCAAAGTTCTGGCCACCATTCACTTGCATTGAATGGACCTACAGAGCTGAGATATCCTTCTAAAAATCTTCGTTTGTGTTCAGCAGAGGAAAGAAAGTAAGAATTTTATTGCATTATAAAATATCAAACCAAGTGGCATCTGTGAACAAATTATGCCAAAATTTTTCTCTAATTAACTTTTAATATTTTTTTTTTATTTTGCCATTTTTGCAATTACTTTTACTCAACCTGTCTCAAGGCTATTTTAGTGCATGTATGAAGTTAGTAACCCTCAAGTTCATACATGTGCCCCAGCAGAGTAATAACATATGCAGTTGCTAAGGTGCTCTGAGTGTTTTTTAACACATTGCTTGCAGTTTTAAGAGTTTTCTGGGTGGATGCTTTAACTCAATAAAGCCCAGCCCCAAGTCTCTATGATATTCAGATCCCTAGATATCCATAGATTGTCTGTTGCACAAATGGTGTGAAACAAGTTACCTGCTGAAGTTTAATAAGGTTAGGGTTAATCCCAGGGTAAAGACCCTTAAGTAACACTAAACATAAGCAATATTAGTTGTATATTAGTGATGCTTAGTTTCAGCATTAAATAAACAAATTTACAAATTAAAACATCCTGCTGCTTAACAGCCACATTTTCCATCTGATTAAAGTTTGATTAGAGAATACATTTATGACAGTCCCTGCAGGAACACAGGCAGGTGGTGATGGGTTTATCGCATTTCTCAACGGAATAGACATCTTTAGTTAAAGCTTTATAGCATACCTCCAAGAGATCCATGGAACATTCGAAAAAGCCCATTTTCAATGCACTTTGACTCAGCTGAAAACTTGGAAATGTGTGAGAAAAATAATGAATTCCTGATTTGCTTCAGTAATGATGAACATCAGAGGTAATAATCAACAACTCTCTAGAAAGCAGAGAGTGGAAAACTGAACCAAAGAGACTTTGTTCCATTATGTGATTATAGCTGTCTGTTAGAAAATAGAAGCCATAATGACACGTAGCAGTCACAGTTATTCACTGTTCTGGTCTGAGGACTCTTATTTTGAATTGTTTCCCTGGACTACATCTCCCAGAATTCACTGCCCTACTCACTTCGAGCTGTTCCCCATCTTCCTCACCTGTCCTCCATTCCCTCATTAGCACTGTTTGTATAAATACTCTCCTGTTTTGTTCATTTATTGTCAGTTCTTAATGTGTTACTAGGTTGGGTTTGTTTGTTTGTTTGTTTGTTTGTTTGTTTGTTTGTTTGTTTGTTTGTTTGTTTGTGTTATTTTGAGCTGTTACTTAGTCTTCCACTCCAGTGTATCTTCTAGTGTGATTCCTTGTTAGAAAGTTATTCCACTCCAGCGTGTTTCCTAGACTGTCTCCTTGTATTAGATTTGTTCCACTCCTGCATCCTCAATTAAAAGGCTTATTATCTACTCCTGCGTCTCCTCTCCACTCCAAGAACCAATGTTACAGTAGCTATCACTGAGATATTTTATAGTAGAAGCTTAGACTGATGAAAAAAGAGATTAATTTTCAGCTGTACTGATGACAATGACAAATTACCATCCATCCATCATGTGTGTTGTCCTTGCTCCACTTTTGCCAGCAATAACACTTACAAATTTGTTGCATGCTGTTTTTGATTCACTATCAATTCACTTCTCAGATGGGTTTGTTTTATCTCGAATTATAAAGTATTTATGTAAACTAACATCACCAGATGGACCACTCAGTCAGTCTCAACTTTTACTGTCTGGTAAATAATTTATATAATTATTATCAATCGTAAATAAAATTATTGATCAACCAATGTCCTATGTGATCTGTTTACATGAGTTAATCAGTGACTTGATTTGAAAGTGAATAACTTACAGTCATCAAAGTGTTTGTATGCCTTCATAAAACTTGAAATACGATGCACGAGTCACACAGACTGTTTTACTGACACTTTTGGGTGCTTTTTTAAGCTTAAAAGAGAGTCACCATCAACTTCTATTGTATGAATCAGTGATCATTCAACATTCTTTAATATATCTACTTCTGTGTCATGCAATAGAAAGTAAGTCATATGGGTATGGAATGGAAAGTTTTCATTTTTGGGTGAACTATTCATTTAACATAAAAATGCAATGTTCCTAAGGTTCTGATTAGTATGTTAAACAGATCTATTAGAAGTTTATTGCTGAATGTAATGTAGATCCTTGCCTTCATGAAAGCAGTTGAACATATGATATCTATAAAATTATATTTTCTAAACTGACCTACAGATCATGCAATCTTTGGACCTTGATTACAATGAATGTGTTATGTATTATGATACAATAACAAATACTGTTCACATCTGGCTTAATGATTCTGCATTCTTGGAGGAATACAGTGAACAAATCACACTCTCTCTCTCTCTCTCTGTCTGTCTTTATATATAACAGCCCATAGTGTACTCATTCCATATATAGCTATAATTTTACAAGACCCTGGACTTTTTATTCCATGATATTAAGTATTTTATAATGACAGTAAATTATGCAATTCTGAAGGAAATTTTCCTCGAGGACTTTCCATTAGCACAACAACTGCCAGCAGTTCATTTGCCCCAGTAAAATAAAAATAAGAGGAGATATGGGGTAAGAGGGTGAGAGAAAACATTATCATAACATTGCCTGTTCTGACATAAAAACTAACATTTACATTTAATTAAGCTGACGTTGCTCATTTGCTTGTGCTCAAACCAGGCGATTCTTATCATAGTTGATGGATTACTGATAGAATACTAGCAAATCTGATACAGTATGTTCACGGGATTGTTCACCCAAAAATAAAAAATATAAATCTGTCATCATTTACTTACCCTCATGTTGTTCCAAACCTTTATGACTTCCAGGGAGCACAGAAGGAGATATGCAGAATGACAGCTTCAAGTCTGCATTCACGTTCATTGTATGTAAAAAAAATGCAATACAAATGAATAGTGAGTGAGACTAACATACTAACATCTACTTTTGATCTAATTTATCCATCCCCTCTTCCCTTTGCTAATCTGTATCAGATTCAACCCTATCCTCCAGAGAGTATGTGGTTCAGTGTGCCTGTTTGTTGTTTGTACTTTATATATATTGCATCTTTTATATTACATTTTGCCAAGGCTGCCAAAGTAAATTTTTTTACATTTATAGACAGAAAATGTGAGTTGTTCTTACCTGCACAAAATGCTAGAGTATTGTGAGGTATTGTGATTTCTAAAGACTGGTTGGAATAATGGCCCCAATACATGTTTAAATACACACAATCCTGAATATGTCTATCAATACATAGATTGAAAGTCCTTATTAATGGCCAATTTATTTATAAATCAAATAAAGACTGTATCCTAGGGACTTTTATCAAAAGCAAAGAAATATCACTTATGAGCAAAACAGAACATTGATGGTACCAATTTTATTGAGATGTAGCCTAAACACCCTGCCCAGTCCTGTTATAATACATCACATTTCACAATCTCAGAAACCGAGAGGTCAAGCTAATTTTGTCCTGTTAAATTTAGTGTTTAAGTTGTACATTATGAGTTAAATATGATACATATGACATATAATTTTGAACAGTTTCAAAAATCACAAAAGGCAGTTTAATATAGTAAAAGGCTGACTCGGTACAGTGCTTTCGAAAAGTTCCAAAACCTTTACAAATCTTTTGTTTTGAATCAATGATTTGGAGCAGACACCATACTGGCCAAGTTATTTATTTTCAGCATACAATTTCATAATGTCATCAGCTGGCGCTGCTGCCCAGACTCGAATCATGAACTTCACAATTGCTGCAGCAAAGCAATTAATACAGTGGAGGATGAGAGTTTAAGAGATTTAATGTCAATTGCAATGAATATGCAACCTATGTGGGGAATAGTTCTTTCAAGTAGTCAATCTCCCAATTAGACTTTGGGAAATGTTTAATGTTACTTGACTTGGTGCTATTTTAGTGCACTTCTTTCTTTATACTATGGAAGGCTTTGTTTGGAAATGTTAATAAAGCATTATGTTGTTATGTATAGTTTGGTTTTATTTCTTAAAAAGTTAATAAATGCATTTTGACAGAAAAGAAGCATATTTAGAGTCAGATTTCAGCCCTTTCAAAATCTGCGATTAATCGCGATTAACTACGAAAAATTGCATTCAATTGATTAATTGCATTCAAAAATTGAATCGACTGACAACACTAATAATATTATTTAAAGGTATAGTTCATCCAAATTCATAATTCTCTCATCATTTACCCTTATGTCATCTCAAACTCATTTGAATTTCTTTCTTCCACGGAACACAAACAAAGATATTTGAATGGGGATACGGTGTGCAACTGGATGGTGACAAAATTTCTAATCTCGAATAAATAAAGGTAATCCATAAATCTCCAGTGGTTTAATCCATGTCTTCTGAATCAATCTAATCGGTTTTGGGTGAGAACAGGCCAAATTGTAACTCCCTTTTCACTGTACATCTTGCCATTGCAGTCTCTAGTGAAGGGTCGTTCATTAACGATTCATTCATTTTGAACAAATCTTTTAAATGATTTGGGAAGAATGCATAGTCTCAGAGAGTGATTCATTCATTTTGTCATGGCCGCACATGCGTAAAATGTATTGTTCTTGTTTCATTCATTTGACATGTGACAACCGCATAGGCTCTGTACAGGAAACAAAATTTATTAGTTCACTTAAAGTATTATATATGTAAAATATATTTAAAACATGAATTACAGTAATATGTACAACAAAAGCTTTTCTGTGAAAAGTATTTTAGAAAGTAACAAAAGTAATTAGTAATGTGATTACTTTTTGATGGAGTAATCAGTGAATTAATCTGCTAAAAATGTTAGAGTAGTAATTAGTAATTTTTTTGTGAACAATTTTTTTTTCTCAAGTAACTTAACCAGCACTGATTTTAAATATTACATATTATTCTAATTATGGCATATCCTATAAACTGATAACATATTTAACAGTTTTAAAAAACAACAACACTAAAACATTTTATTTGAACAGCCAAAAAGAAATATATGACAAGCTCTGAATTTGTTTCAGAATGTCATCAAAACAGGAATGTGGAAAGCATTTTGGGAACATCGAGTACTTGGCTAAAGTAATCAATCAAGAGACTCTAAAAGGAGAGAGAGTGATAATATTTTTCATGTTTATGTCTTGTTTATTAAGAGTCCCTCAGGTGTAACAAATGGGATTTTATCTACACTCCATGCCTGACTGACTGGCTATATTCTGAAGCATTATGACAAATGAATAATTGATTGGCCAGTAATCTCGCTATTGCACTCAGAGAAAATGCACTTTGAAAGACACTTGGCTTTACTGTGGGCTTAATGAGAAAGGAAATGATTTCCCCTTGATTGGCTTTTTACACCATTTGGTGCCAAAAATATTCTATAAAAAAACTGTTTTTCTGAGACTTTCTCTCTTTTTTAACTTAAGTCAGGAGCATTCTTCTTCTGCCATCTAGTGGCTGGAAATACCACTATACTGCAATTTCCCCTATTCTTACCTTAAGAGTTTCTTGATTATGACACAAATGAAGCCTATTTTAGAAACATTTATAATTTTGCATTCTGAAATTATTTTTATTACAAGAATATTCCATTAAAATAAAAAAGATAAAATGAAACATAAAATACTGTAATTCACAGTTTATTTAAATTTAAATCGGAAAAACTTAAAGGTTTAAGAGTTTAATTTATCAGGCTTAGGTTTCACAATAGGTTCACAATACAATAATTAAAATTAATTGTGCTTAATTGTCATGAAAATAATTCCACAATGCAAAAAATAAAATAATAAATACATAAATAAATAAAATAAAAGTAAATCTACTTTTTTTTTGTTTTTGTTTGTTTTAGGGTGAAACATGCCCGGGACATGTGCCTGGACAGGTTTCGTAAAATTCACCTAAACAGTGCCACAGATATTAAATGAATGAATCTAAGAAAGTCTACAACAGCACTTTGGTTCATGCCAAGGTAATTATAGTAATCTAGGTTTTAAAATAGAATTAAGCAAGTGTGAAGTGAGTTATTTCAATATTGTGTTACATTATAAAGATATACATGGGCTCCATTTAATCTATTTCACATTTGTTTCATATTGATCGACAACAAAATAAATTTGAAAACAAATATGACAACAATTACATATAAGGTCAAAAAATGTATTTATTTGGACTTAAGAATGGTTCACATCCAAACAGTGGGATGGTGTACGATTACATCACAGGGGGGAATCCAACCATTCAAACACTCATTTTACAGCATCACTAGACGAAAGTGTTTAGAGGAGGAACAAACCCCAAAACAACAGTTTTCACAACCCACTGCTACAGACAGACAGCACTTTTTTATTCTGTTGAACACGGTGTCCGGAAAAGGAGAAAGCCTATATTTTCTGTTATCTTAGCACACATACAATAAACAAACCAATGTGACATACGTACAATGCACACCCAATTTAGCATACATTCCCAAAACACACTTCCAGAAACATCAAATAGTCTATTTAAGTACAGGGATGCTCCAAGTGCCTTAGTAATCGTGCAAGTACCATACAACATCCTATTATCAGACCAACAAGGTCTTATATACTGCAATGCATTAGCTTCGGGTAGGTTCAACTTAACAGCAAAAGTCTGAGCGCTTCACAGCACAGCCTTGGGTCACTGGCAGAGGAGAGATTAAAAGAAGAGAGACAAATTATAGAACACAGATTAGAAACAGATGAGAGACCACGGCAATTTGAGTACAGTATGTTGTGGATGGCAGTTTCTGTACACTTGATATTATTTATTATAAAACTCTTTACATAAGTGCTAATATACAGTGAGCTGTACAACAGATATATAAGAATTTAAAGGAGTAGTCCACTCAAAAATGAAAATTCTGTCTTATTTACTCACCCTTTTGTCTTTTGAAGCCCAAATGGCTTTCTTTCTTCCATGGAACACAAAATTAGTTATTTAGAGAAGAATGTCCATACAATGAGAGTGGATGGTGACCACAGCTGTCAAGGAAGATGTTCAGTGAATAAGTATTTTTAGTCTATCACAAAGCTGTCGTATGGCTTCAGAAGACTTGGAATATAGCACATACGTTTTCAGGACCACTTTTGTGGTTCTTTTTCATCCTTCTGGTGTTCCACAGCAGAAAAAAAAGTCACGCATGTTTGGAATGACATGAGGGTGAGTAAATGACAACATTTTCACTTTTAGATAAACTATCCCTTTAATGCATTTCCCAGCAGTAGAGAAAATGAACAGAAGTGTAATGCTGTTGATAATCAAGTATTCAAATTCATGAGTGATAATGCTTATAACACTCAAAAGGCATGTCACAACTGATTACAGCAGAGTATAGCACGAGACAACACGCGTGTGTGCGGATCCAAGGTTGTGAATTTCTTAAAGTACACTGATTTAAGTGATCCTTTGGTGCAGGGCTGCTAGTGCAAGCTAGAGTTGGAAATGGCTAAAATGACATAAAAGACAGAAGATATGTTGTAGCACGTATGAGAAAACATTGACAAATGTGGTTACATCCACATTAACACCAAAAAGCTTCCTGTCTGCCAGCTTGATAGTAGCCCAAGACTAATTTTCAGTTTTGCCTGCTTATTCTTCATTCCAGTTAGTGATCAATACCTGCACTGACCAACAGAGGGAGATGGTGTGGATGCGTAGGCCATTTATGGCCACCAGAGGGCAGTATTATTCTTAGCCCTTATGTGTAAACAAAGGTGAAAAGTCTTATTTGGTATTGCCAGTGTTCCCACTCCTTTTGAGCAATCAATTTCCATAACTTTTGCATGACTTTCCAGTCATTTGTGATAACTTTTGACATGATTTTTCCATGACTTTATTAAGTCGAGTCATTTGTATCTGTATAGCGCTTTTCACCATACACATCGTTTCCAAGCAGCAGAACCTTTTAACTCCCATAACGTTTGCTTGGAAATGAAAAATGTGAAATTCCCTGATATTTCCAGGTTTTCCATGACTGTGGGAACCCTCTACAGCACAGCACATCAACGGATGACTCAGAATGCCTCACTTTTATACCTAGCATTTTAATGCTCTGCACTTTGTCTTCACCTTAAAACTAATTAACTCATCTTTTCAATTGAAAATAGGCAGAAGTATCATGACTGAATTCAAATAAACTTCCAAAAATAGATATGTGCCTTATTAATAGTAAATAAAAGTCTTTAAGTATGTCACATGTTAACATGATACCTATTGGGAAGTGTCATTAGTAAATGTTACTAAGAACAAAACAAAGTTGTCATATTTGAATGAGAATCATTCACTTTGTGAAAGAACCTAATTCTTGCAGCTACAGTTTTGGTTTTCCTTTGCTCACTCACAGCAACACATTTAGGGACATTGTGCGTTAAACCTAGAGAAAGGCACCACTAACAGTCTTTAAACTGCCATATTTTATGGTGTTGTCTGGTTAAGGGAACCACATGCAAGTTGGTCTGCCTTGCATGCTGACAACAGGCCCATGCAACCACTAAGCTGAGGCATTCAGACAGAAGCTAATTATCAGTCATTGTGAAAACCATTTGTTAAAAGTAATTCAAGATGGCAGCAACAGGACATGGAATCTCGGAAGTGATTTTTTCCTAATGCGAAAGTAAATTAGCATGGCACAAACAAGAAACATAAGATTAATGTAAACAGGTCTAAGACAAATGATGTAACTGCTCAAGCATTACTTCAGATGCAAATCTAGAAATACTGTAACACCAACACATTGCAAATTAACATGGTAACATGGTGTGCATGGTAACAGTACTGTTTTCTTAGTAGAAATGTTTTATGTAATACATTTTTTCTAGCAACACAAGCTTTCACATACTGTCATTCTGAATGGAATACATGATGTGGCAAGTACTAAGGCAAATTAAAAAAGTTTAAAATTGGAGAAGATGGGATTAAAGCTTCAGGCTCAGTGTATTTAACGAGATATGTAGGTCAGTCGGGCGAATTTTGTGCACGACTGGGTATTCCCTCCTCAAGTACAGCTCAAAGAGGAGGGGTACCGCTGAAGATGAACTGGAGATGATATGACAGATTTGGGGCAGTGGAGTTTCTCTGGTTGGAGATGGTTTCTCAAGGCGACCGAATATTCAGTTTTGGGGGAGGGATCTGTTCCTCATCAGATGAAATGCAGTATGTATTTTATTACTGTACCGTTTATAACACTAGGCAAGCTTAACTTTAACACCATATACTTGGCCTAAACAAGACCATTTTGTGGTGAATCTTATGAAAAATTTCTAAGTCAAATTTTACCCATAATCCAATGTAAAAAATAAAAAATAAAAAAACATTTACAAAAAGACAATGGAGACAATTTAAACATTTTCCCCATTGTGACATTGTTTTTAATGACAATAAAGCACATTTTCCCACTAAACTCTCAATACCGTAAAGCTTCCGGACATTTAACTTGAGTTTTTTTGGGGTTTTTTTTTTTTGGAATTCCCATTATTCTCAATGGTGATTCGTATTTGATTCTCATTATAGTAAAAAATTACAATGATCAGCATCATTTATAGGCAGTACAAGAAATAATACTGATATATAAATCCTTTACAATTTAAATAATAGATCACTATTTGTTTACATTAATGATTAGATTTTTATTTTTGCATTACATTAATGAGAATTGGGGGAATGCAGTTCTTTCTTTAGATTTTGGAGTAAAATATGACCTTTTGGGGCAATTTTTATCAACACTTTGGTCGCTTGAGAAACATCTGGTAATGTTAGTTGTATTGATATTACCAGTTGAGAGAGCATATTTTTGTTGGATACAAATTGTGCCTAATTGATTGATGTTTCCAATAACACTGAGCTCATGGCCTAAAGCCACACAACTTCATAAGAATGTAATTGAAGTATATAACAGTAAGTATATGCATTTAAACTCTATGTATTATTTAAGCATGAAGGAATGTTTTATGTATTAACTGATGTGGTCCAAAAAAAGACAAAAACACAAAGACAAGAAATAAGCAAAACACTACCCAAACTAATATTAATGGCTCAGACTAAGAATCCATTTATTGATGCATTATTTGTTTGCTTATTGGTTGTAAATGTGAATGTTTGTTTTGATAAAAGCCATTCTAGTCTCTCTGCCTGTTCTGTCCTCGGCTGTACAAGATTGACACTTAAAAAAAGAATCTACCCAAAATGTATATACAGAGTAAAACTAAATTTTTTACCACAGGTTTCTTAAAATTAATTGGTATATTGTTTTGTTTCTGCATCTCATATATGTTTACAGCTTGGCTATTTTGTTACTTAGATGTATATCGCTTATTCTACAAACAAAAGGCATTACAAGTTCAAGTACAGTATATTTCTATTTACAACAGCTCACAGGTAAGCTGGCCAGGTTAGACAATCTTTGAATAACAGTTTGGTTCTATAACAGTATATGTACAGTCCCTCTCTCAAGAACTGGACTATCTAAGTCCTCCAATGAGAAAAAGGGAAATTATTCCCTCCTAAATAACAGAACTCTTCTGGCCAACCAGTGCAAGGAGAAATACATTGTATCTTGCTCAAGCTAAAAAAAAGTTAAGTCTTAAAAATATGGTCTTAAAAACTTATCATTAATTCTGAGGTAAAATTTAAATAAAATCAAAACAGGAGATGTGTTGAGGCATTTTTTTTTTTTTTTGTCTGAATTTTCTTCCCAACCCTCCATCTAATACATAGTTCACTTCATCATAATTTCCATTCCATTGCACCCTGATAACCCTTTTTATTCTATTCTATTTCAGGCTTTTTGCCACTATTATTGACAGAAAGTAAAGAGAAGATAGGAAATGACGGGGGGAAACGATATGACCTGACCCAGACACGAACCTGCATCACCCACACAATGGCTCATTGTGTCTGAGCACATATGCTCACCGCCAGGCAACGGCTCCGACCTGTGTGCATTTCCAGAATTTTCAAGGCTCAAAACAGAAAAAGAAAACAAAAAAAGACAAAAAATTGGGAGCACAACTTTTTTCTGATAATATACGTCCTGGCCTGGACATGAGCATATTGCCTTGGCTATCCCTCACCAGTGCAGGTAGCTACCACCGCACTACGGACCTGGTGGTGCTACATGGTTTCTGGTTTCTCGCCTGAGTTGGCAGAGGAGGCTGCAACATTGCTTGCATTGTTTGGAAAGATCTTCTCGGTCGGGGTGACTGCAGGGCTTCCCACCCCAGAGGAGCTGGAGCTGCTTGAGCGGTGTTGGGTAGGTGGGGGTCGGACAGGTCTCATTGGTGGAGGTCTGAGCTGGGCACCGGCTAGCCTGGCGGACAGCGCCGGTTTAAAGGTTGTCATCATCTCGGAGGTGGAGCTGCTGCTGCGTCTCAGGGCTGCGTCTGGATCTCGAATCATGATGGTGTGCAAGGGGCTTGCAGGTTCGGAGCTCACAGGGTTCTTGAGCGGTTCTAGGGTATCCAGAACAACATCAGGAGCCTGTTTGGCTGTGTTTTGGCGTTCCAATTCACGGAGCTCATGAAGTGCAGTGTTCATCGTCTTCTCAATATCCTGTAACACAGATTCATATACTAATTATTAAAGGGATAGTTCACTCAAAAATTAAAATGTTCTCATTATTTAATCTCATGCCATCCCAGATGTGTATGACTTTCTTTCTTCAGCAGAACACAATCAAATATTTTCAGAAGAATATTTCAGCTCTGTAGGTCCTTACAATGCAAGTAAATGGTGATCAGACTTTGTAGCTCCAAAAATCACATAAAACAATCATAAAAGTAATCCATATGACTCCAGTCTTCAGAAGTGAAATGAGAGGTGTGGGTGACAATCAGTTTAAAAAAAAAATAGTCATTTTTTTACTCTAAATCTTTTTTTTTTTTACTCTAAATTTTAGATTTAGAGTAAAACAAAAAAAAAGGACTTAAATTTGTATCTGTTCCTCACCCATATCTATAAAAAATTTCAGCTGGGAAAATTTCTGAAATTTGGTTGATTTGACATGGAATAACCCATTTGGCTATTAGTAAATGTTAACTAATGGCATGCACAGCCTAAGTGACGTCAGTCATAAGGGAAAGAGATTTCAGAGGTAAAGCAAGCAAGTTATTACATTTTAATGAAAGATTACGAGGACAAACTTCATTTTCTTTGCAATATCATGCACTGATAAAATGTGCACCAAGAGGAATGTGTATTATGAAAGTAAATAGGCTCAGTGTATTCCATATTGTCTCTAATGAAGAAACTGTTTTCACGTATATCATGTTTTTCTAATAAAGCATCTTTGTATCGAAAAGTTATAAATTACATGAACAAAATGAGAAATTTGTTTCTAAAAACTGTACAAAATGTATTTACAGAGCTATGGCCTTAGAAATCTCGACTCTTTCCTGGGAAAAATCTAGTATATCTCCCCCGCAGATTAAGTTTGATATACACACAGTGTCCCAACCATTCTCATAGACTATAAACTGTCTGCTTGCCTTCCCTTTTTCAAGACAAACCATCTCCATTCTCTCTTACAGCTGAGCATGCCATAAAAATGTTCAAAAGATAAAAGGCTCATAAAGACACACACACAAACACACACACACACAAACACACACAGAAAAAGCACCTTGCTACAGTAGGTCTTATTACTAAGCAGATGTCATTAATAATCCCACACCCACCCCGAAACACATTTACACACATCCCCTAAATTGCACATCATGCAACAATGTGAATCGGATCATTCAATGTGCATATTACATTATCAAATTTACAAAATAACACAATTCTCTCCAACAATATCCGTCATACCTTCATTTTGATTTCTGTATCCATATAGAGTAAATCATTTTCTTTTCATTAGGTGAGCATAGACACAGAGGGGCCATTACAAAAGATCATTAACTGTTCCATGTGTCTTATACTTCATTATTTAACTGTGCGTAAATGAAAGAGATGGATCAGTGCCATTCTATGCTGTTCATGCTGATATCTGCTTATGAGTGCCAGCTCTTTGTTTCTGCTGGGCAAAATCCAGCCAGCTTTTACAGACACAGAATTCTAGGCTAATAACATGGATCAAGAGAAAAAGCCAAGATGCATTCATCCTTTTGACTTAAAAGTCTCTTTGAATTACAGAATATAAGAGGATTTACCTTTGCCACATTTACTGAGAATATTTCAATGACTGATCTTGCAAAACGCATGCAATAGAGATTTATGTAAATAACAAAAAAACAAAAACATACATTTAAATTAGGGCTGCCCGTAGATTACATAAAATAATCACTATTAATCCCACAAATTTTGTAATTATTCTCCAATTTTGAATTTGCTAAAAGTTTCCTATTATTTATGCTTTGAAAATGTAGTCCATTCAGATCCTCTTTTAAGGAAAGAAAACAACATAATTTGTAACAAATATTTTCCTGTTGCAGCAGATGTCATTAGACATATTTCAAGTTGATCAAAACTTCATCGACTTCTCTCTTTAATCCTTTTACATTAAAACATTTCTCTGTTTGTTTAAGCGACCTGACATAACAACATTGGTTTAACTAATGGCGTAATATTGGGGTGGGCCTAATTGTTTATACAACCAATGGACAAAAATGTGCTTGGAATTTGAAATTATTTTATTTCCTTTGTTTTCCTTTTCAAATATACAGTATTTTTTATATAAATGTATATAAAAATATAACTATTTATATAAAATATATTTCATATAAAAATAATATTTTTTAAATGTATAGTTTAAATATAAAAATATATAAAAAATAATATAATTTAAATATAAAATATATATATATATTTTTATAATTTATCTATCTACATTTTAAGTATAAACAATGGAGACAGATATAGAACTTATAAATAGAGCATATAAAATTAGTAAACACTCACCTCTGCTAAGGCTTCAGCTTCTAAGGACTTGTGATCTCCAAGGCTGCTATGTCTCGTTGCTCCTGGGACAGGCCTGAGTGGGTGACCCTCAGGATAGACCTTTCTCTCAGGGTAGTTAATGCTGCCCGCACTGCCAAATGTTCCCAAACGTCTCTTCTCGGGGCTTTCAATGTGGCCTCTACTGACTGCCACCTTATGGGGGCTGCTGGGGTAAGCGGCGGCCCGCGGTGGCGTGTCACGGGGAGGACTGTGAGAATCGGTGCCACTGCGGCGCCGAGGGACAGCAGACCCATCAGAACGCAACCTAACCCTACGGAAATGGACAATGACACAGTAAAAGGCTTTAATCCACTGTTGTTATGCTCAAAGGTTTCCTCAAGACTGCAAACATTTGCTCTTTTCCAAAATCGAGTGAGCTGCCTAAAGAGGAAGCATTTTAAGGCATCATAGGTGCACTCCCGAGATGAAGACTGTTCCAAAAGGTACTTATTTTATTTATGCTGCCATTTAAGATTTGTTCTTTTGGCCAAACTCTAATGCTGCATCGCATGTGTCCTTCGCAGAAAAGGAAAAGCCAGAATGCATTGCGACAAACAATTCAAGATGGCTGACGAGGTCAGAATTGTTTTTAATTATAAATACATATAAAGTATCTCATTTATTACTAAAATGTGTTGAAAAAAATAGTTCAGTGTAATTACACATTAACTATTTTACCCCAAATTTTTGTGTGCTAAGTGTTTTTTTTTTTTTTTGGTTATTAAGAGTACAGGTGGTTAGATTAGCAACAAGCTAACGTCAAATTCTGTTAAAACGAAAAGAGTCAAGTCTGCTCTGTGGAGTGCAATTTTTGTGTCACATAGGTTTGCTGTCTAACTAAAATGTTTCAAATTTGGCACTTATGAGGTTCCATGACCGATAAGACACTGCTTTAGAAGGTATGCCTATGTAGGCAGCTTAAGCTGGTAGCTGTGTTTTGGAACATGGTAGCTGGTCAAAGCTGGTCTTTAGCTGGTCCAAGCTGGTCTTTAGCTGGTCCAAGCTGGGAGACCAGCTTAGACCAGCTACCAGCTTGTCATATCAGCTCAAGGTGGTCAAGCTGGTTTTTGGAACATGGTAGCTGATTGACCAGCCAAGGACCAGCTTGGACCAGTTTGGACCAGCTCATGACCAGTTTGGACCAGCTCATGACCAGTTTGGACCAGCTACCATGTTCCAAAACACAGCTACTAGTTTAAGCTGGATTTTCCAACAAGGAATGTAGGCAGTAGGCAGCGATGAGGCTCACAAGGTTCAAAAAGAGAGCTAAAGAGTGTAAAAACTACAAATATTTTGCTAATTATTCATGTCACAAACAAGCTTTAAGAGATATGTAAGTAAACAAGCTGCTAGCTGACATAGAACAAGTTTAAACACTTTAACTCAGTTCATTCATTCTTCCTGAGGATGGAAATGTGTGGAATCAATACAAGCACAATTTTGCATAATTTGAAGATTGGCTACTGACCTGCCCATGACCCCGCTGAACTTGTAATCAGGCGAGGGTTCACATGGAGAGTGAAGATCATTTTTAGATGAGGCTTTATCGTCCAGTAAAGGTCCACTGCTGGCCTCACTGTCTGCCTTCTGACTCAGACTATCAGAGAATGCATCATCCCTAAAGAGAAATACATGTTACAATGATCTTTCCAATTAGTACGTTTTTTAACATTAACTATTCAAAATTAAACTGCATTCACAACTCATTTAACTTTTCAACAAAAAAGAAATGAAGAATAGGATTTCAAAATACAATCAGGCTCATTCTGCTGAGAGCAAGCATGTTCTCAGTATGCTTTTACAGTTCTTCAGCAGTCTCCGCCTCGACAACAACAGAAGGTGTGTGGTAACTTAAAGCTGCTGAACTTCACTTTTATGGAAAAAGTCTCAAAAAAGCCTACAGCACAAGTGTTTCAACATGCAATCTTTTAAGAGTCTTGTTTGCAGTGTACATATGATACATGCCCTATAAATATCTGCTGCCTCAATCAACTTTGATTGATAGGTCATTTTAATTTACTTTAACTTAAATGTTCCTTATTTGTTGCTGTCAAGTCATGCAATATTAGAAATGGGTCTTAGATTGGCCATTTTAATAAACTCATTCATCAAACTGACACTGATTAGGCAATATGAAGAGTTAATGAGCATATCATCTTAGAAATGACTGAAACAACAGTAGGACAGTTAATATCAGCTGATTATATAAATTTGATCAACCCATTGTTACAGTGATGAACTCTTTTCACTTTGATGTTAACTCAAAACTATATTTTCCAACCGGTATTCACACTTGTTTTAACCTGATCCATTATTGGTTCTTTATATCGGCCTATGGAACCCTTTGGTGGGTTTCTAAAGAATAGCACCCAACAATACCATTACACCACTTTGCGTACAACAAGAAAAACAGTGTCCACTACTCAACTTTTTACAGCCATTCATTCTAAATTTAACAGTTAGAAAAAAACAAAAACAAAACAGATGAAAATACATTTGCGACTATAGATTATATATATATATATATATATATATATATATATATATATATATATATATATATATTTGGCATATTGTATAACGGCATAAATACTAATAATAAACATTATAATTAGTAGTAGTAGTAATAAAATATGCATAATGCATATTTTGTTTTTATTGCAATAGTCAAAAAGTGTTAAAAAGTAGTAGCACTTGATTGACTTTAACTTGGCTTACTTTAACCTCGGTGAAGTACGTCATGTCCCAATGCACCCAACAGCCTTTAACATATACTGTAAATGCATTTGTAGGGATAGAGCCCATGTTCAACACATGAGTGCACCTCTAATATTTCCTCACAACACATACCCATCCACCCAGAGGCCTGTTACCTCATTCACAATCAGGTTCATACAGCATAAGAAAGCCGCTACCAAGAACATTGAAGCATTCTTTAACTGCCACTCAATGCTGTTAAATTTTAATTAAATTCTAAAGTGTTAGTGGCAGGAGCTATTTGATTCTCTCTTAAGACTATGAGCTATTGAGGCCTGATCAGAGGCCAGATGGCCTGGTTGATTAGTCATAAATTACCAAGAGGACACTTTCACAAGGCAACATGCATTTGACTGTACTGTAAATAGTGCCAAGCCTCCTGTACAGATTAGTAGGAACTAGACTTTTACATTTTCTGAAGAAAATGTGAGAGGTTCTCACCCATGCAAAACTTGTTGGGGATTTTGGGGGATGTTGCCAGGAAGTTGCTATATGGTTGCTGAGGTGTTCTGAGTGTTTTGTAGCATGTTACTATGTGGTTGCTATGGTGTTCTTAGTGGATTCTACACTAGATTAGTTATACAGTATATTAAAACAGGCCCACAAAATGCATGGGAAATGTTTAAACAACATTGGTTTTATATTGTTTAGATACTCACAGGTCTTGTACTACTATGTACTGGTGAGGTATGAGCCCATCCACACCATTGTGTCTGCCCTCCCACCAGTCTTCAGATGCACGGTGATACAGCAAAAGGGATGCTCCTTTTTTAAACGACAGTTCTCGAGGTGTCCGACCCACGTAGTCGAACTTTGCGATGGCTTCAATCTGCTCCACCTCTGTAAGAGACAGAGGCAGGAAGAGGGTTGGGGAAAGTATCCTCATTAACATGTTTGTGCAGAGAATTATGTCAACAAATTTGCAGAGAGCTACAAATCAGTAAACTCTCAGGTAATTCACTGCAAAAACACACACATACTCAAACCTTTAAGGTTCTGCCTTAAGGCCTTTTCACACCAAGTCTGATGTGACAAAATAATGACAAAATATTAAATGTTCGCAAGCAATTTCATGCACCAAAAATATTCACACGTCAATTCAACTGTACAAACCCTGTATATATTTTTTTTCCAAAACAAATAAAATGTCAAATAAATTACAATAAAAATAAAGCTATTATTATTATTATTGTTGTTGTTATTGATTATAAGAATAGCTGCAAGCTGCAAGAACGGGGCCAAGCATCAAATTGTTAAGCATTGCACCACAGTAGGCAGGACAAAAACAAAAAAACAAAACAAAAAAACAACACCACATAGACCGAATATGACATGCAAAGCAAGCCAACACCACTTCGTAAATCGTGCCAGGGCAGGATCGAACCAGATCAAAACAGACAAAGTTTGAAGGACATGAAAAGCTTAAACTATAAACGTCATTATCCAAGATGGCAGCCACTGTAATGGGCAGAGTTTTAAAGGTGCACTCAGTAATTCTAATATCTCAAATATCTCCTCACAGTCTGCTAGCTGTCTGTTCTGTGGGTGGGCTGAAAAAAAATCTAGTATTTGTACACAGCCCTGGCTCTGTAAATGGGACAAAAACAAAATGGATCAGACCGATCCACACAACACTACTCCAGCCAATCAGCATCAGGGGGTGGTTCTTGCACGTGTACAGGATGGGGGCAGAGCGAGAGGAAAATTCATTAGAAGAGCGACGGCAAATCTGGCTGATACGAACTTTCTAAACTCCAAGGAGGACAAATGGCTGAGAAACAGACCAAGAGAAAAAGGTCAGACAAATATAAACTAAAAAAGAAGGATTATGACAAGTCAAGGGCTTGGAGCCATGTCAATATCGGCGAGGCTTTTCAGCGGTGGAGAGACCTCCGAGAGGTAAAAGGTTTGAAGACAGATGCAGAAGTTGCTCTTTTTCTTCTCGATAGGTGGGTAACATATATTTTGCTATGTTTCACAGAACCCATATATGCTGTTGTTGTGATGTTAGATTTAGTAGCAGGAGATTTAGTGTCTGGAGCTGGTGCGCGTAAAACCGTATTGCGTGCATGAATTTGGGGGGCGGAGCTTCCAAAGGAGCACTGAAGAGAGTTTGTTTTGGCAGTTGAGTTCGAATATCAACAGTGTTTCTCAGGAATTGCTGAGTGCACCTTTAATGTAACGGGTCCATTTGAATCATCAGGAGGAGAGTAATCAGTTCATAGGACTGCCATAGAAAAATTATAGAAAAATAGACCATGATGGAAATTTTACATCTCAGCCCGTCAGAGTGACAGATAAAGATTTTTTTCTAGCGCAACCTCTGGCTACGCCCCTTCGGCCGTACTTTGGTGCTTGGCCCCTAATAATAATAATAAACTATTCCAAGAATCCAATTTAAATAATAAAACAATAGAAGAGTTATTTGGCATATGAACAATAACAGAACAATAAAAAATATTAATAACAATAAAAAAAATAAAAAATAAAAACATGGATTAGTTGATAGAAATTGGTTCATAGAAATTAATTTATTATTTCATCCATATTTTTGTGCATCTTGTGGCTACTTACCATTAAAACATTTACACATGCATCCAGACAACTCCAGACACTATTTGTTTCTGTCTGGCAGAAACCCTTTGCTTTCAGCATGTTAATTTTGAGTTATTCAAAGTGAAAGAGCAATGATATGACTAAGATCAGCAAACAACAAAAACACTTACAACACTGAACAAAATAATAAGCAATTGGGCTGCCTCACTGACCACAGCAAAAGCATGCATGACCACATACTTGTGAAACACAAAGACCCTATATTCCATATCACAGAGTCTCACCCTAAGGACAGACTCACATTCATCATATTAAGGTCTTAGACACCAGAAGACATGGTCTCGTCTTTTATCCAATCAGGACCAAAAGGCAACATGTTCATTTCACATGGATGGGCTGCTAAAAGAGTGCAGAGTGGACTTTATCTAAACCCTATCAAATCTACCACCCAGCTTCCATTTAATGTGAACACTGTCATTATCTGACCACAGATCAGTTTATGCATCACCTCCCAGACGCTGCCAGGGGCAAACAGACAGCGGAGTCATTCAGGGTTAAGGAGATATACAGAGCAAATCAGCGCCTGGCAGAAAATTTCCAAGTCAACTATAGAAAAATCAGTTTCATTAGGGTCTCCATTCAGGGGTGAAATGAATACAGGCATAACACAGAAGTGGAAGTAAAGTGGAAGAATCCAAATAAAGAGAAGGATAAAGCCAGTCTTTAAAATTATGTATGCTCTCCTGGGGTGTTATGTACTGTGCCTTTTTTTTATTTTGAGGGGGCACCAGTGGCAGTCCTGGCCCATTTGGACATAATAATAAGGTTGCTGTATAAGGTTTGGTTACATAGTAATTATGTACTATGTTTTTAACAACATAGTCATACAATTTCAATTTGTAAGATCACAGTGGTAAAGCTTTCGTTAAGTATGAAGAGGATCTGGGTTGAAATCCAGAGTAAAACATTATATATATATATATAAAAGACCCAGTCTTAATTCATTAGGGGAGGACAGAAACATCTTAGTTAAACTGAAAAAACCTTCAATGAGCAGCTGGCTGCATACTAGAGATGGTATCAGCAATGTGGCTGGTGTTTTGGGTTAGGGAGTGACTGCAGCTCCATCAATCGGTAAATGAAGGGAGCAGGAGCTGGAAGCCCCCTTGAGACCTGTTTACTCACCCTGAACAAAGAGAGTGCAAGACAGGGAAGACATGGAAAGTGATAAAAAGCAAAGGAGGAGGCAATTAAGCAGAGAAAACCAAGGTTGGGAAGAGAGTGATGTAGTACAAAGACTGCTGAAATAGGGAAGAGAAAGATATTTACGTCTGCATTTCATTTAATATAGCAATGGAAACATTGGTAGACAACACTATCATTTACATGTGAGAAATGAACTGGGTGAGGATGGTGAGTGGGGGGTGAGAGAGAGAGAAAAGCAAAAGACATAATTTTTAAGACCTAAAGGCACACTTGGCTCTTTTTTTATTCTGTGCTGCCAGGTTTCTACTTAAGATCTTCCCCCTTATCTCCTCATAGTCCACTAGCCAATAAGGATGCACACATAGGAAGCCACTCTAATTGGCTGAGCTAGATGTCCATCATAAAATCCACCAAACAATAAAACCTGGTATGTATCAAGGATTCCTCTTATAATTTACCAACAGAATGCAACAAGCTTGTCTCTCAACATCTTAATTTTGCACTGCCTTGTTTTACTATGGACTTATTATTTGTTGTACTTTTGTGTATTTCTTATTATTTTTGTATATTATCTCTTTATCCAAAGTTCTCTTGTTTTTCTATTACTAGATATTTACATTTAATGTGACGTTGTGGGGTACAAAAAATAATCTTGTTGTACCTGTACAATGAAAATAAAGAGCTTGGTATGACTTGAATTGACATTGGCTGTGCACAATATTTTTTTCTGTGGAAACTGTTTATATCAAACTGAATGTGACCCAGATGTTTCAATGCCAGTTTTGACATCTGATTTCAGTTATGTGTTTGACATGAATGCGCACGCGCGAACACAAAACACACCAGCTAGAAAGGTCAGCTAGAGCACAACACTGAATGCTAATCAGCATATCATCTTTGAAAAACAGTATTATTATGTCTTTTACGAAGCAACACAGTAATTTGGATCCCATTTATTCCCAAAGACTAGCATGAATATCTGATCGTACTGCTACTGATTCACCAAACTAATATGATGTAGATTTTTGTCTCAGATTATTTTTTTGCTCTCTTTTTTCCCCAAGACTAAACCAATCCAGCCATGAGTGATGAGTGCTGAGAGCATGTATAAAGCAATGTATGAGTGCACAAATAAGACATAAATAAACAAGTCTGCTTGTCTGCCAGTACCGTCATCGCTAGTGTGTGGCTCAGTGCCGTTGTCTGCTTCATCAATGGTGCCCGGTTCACTGTGAGGGCTGTCACTGTGTGAAAATACACAAACATAAACAGAACAAAAGGGAGAGAGAGATTTTTAAGTACAGTAAACACAACAACTGCACATGTGATACTGCCAGTATTTAAAAGGCAATGGCAATTACAGTTCTGTTATGTCAAGCAAACAGCAATCAATCATGTTCGTATCAATATCAGCATTAATATATTGAAGCAATAAGCCATAAAAAGCTGATTTTACCACAGTTAAAGGGTGTTGTTACATAAAGTGGAGTAAAATCAAAGACTAATATATGGCATCAAGTGTCTTATTGCTATTATAATTACTGTACTAATTCATACAGCAAGTAAAATAGTTTATTAGCCTAACCCAAGGGTTTCCAAACTTTTCAGACCCATCACCCTAACTCACCTAAACATGGAGTATTTTGAACAAAAATAACCAAACACAACTTGCCACATTAAAATTTAACTATGTGCATTAGAAAACATTCAGATACATTTCAATAACAACAGGGTTGCTGCAGAGTTTCTAAAATAAAATGTAAGACTTTTTAAGACCTTTTTTAAGACCTGAACAAATAAAATTAATACCGTATCCCCATACCAAAACAAACCCACACAATCTCAAAATAAATCATGTATCACAGACAGGGAGGGGCACACATTCAACATGGCCATAACATTGCTTATCAGTAAAACATATGCAAGTTTAAAAGACTCAAGACATGTTTTCCACATACTGTATACATCACATTAAAATTGGTTTATGTACCATTATATGAATAAAAACAAATAAGAGGTGGACCAATATTGGATTTAGCTGATATGATAATGTGCTGAAAGAAAGGCAATTAATCTGCCAATAGTTTTTAAAATTGATAGCCTATATTAAATGTTCTTAGTCTTTCCTTCCTGTGATGGGGAGGGGCCAGACAGAGGCTATAAAAGTCCAAATTGAATTAAATTCCAGATGCAGTTTATGGTACAACACATAAACTACTAACCAAGAAAAAAAAAAAAAAAAAAAAAAATATATATATATATATATATATATATATATATATATATATATATATATATATATATATATATATATATATATATAAATAAATAAATAAAAATGATTTGATTCATAGCGCGGAACTTTTAAGTTTAAAGGCTGAAATACACAGAGGACTCTTATTTTGAAACGTTTGTGCTTCACTGATTCTAGCTGCTCATTTAAACAGATAATGGAAATAAAATGTATACTCCTACAATAATCTACAACGTATTACAATATAAACAATTAAAAGTAAACATTGTCATATTTCATCAACACTACATCATCATCAACATTTGATCATTAGTGATCGCTTGTCATAAATTTCCGATATGGCCTTATGATTGCGAACTACTCAGCAACAGCTGGAAACACTCACAAGCTCCCGTGTGCTTGGAGAAAATACAACAGTCACGTTTTCACTTTGAATTACGCAGCGCATGCATTTATTTAATTAGATCGTATTCTTTTGAAGTTTGATAATCACATTAGGTCATATCAGGATTCCTGTCTTTCCGCCTCCAAATTTAAGACATCATTAAGTGATAATTAAGATGTTTGTTGTATCATTTAAGATATTTAAGACTTTTTATGACCTTAAATTTTGGAAAACTGAATTTAAGACATTTTAAAACTTTTTAAGGATCCGCAGGAACAAATAATGATTATTTCAGCGAGATGGCTGGGCCTTGTGTGCTTGTTTTTAACTCATTAAAAAATGTTCTACTTTTGCATACAGTGAATCTGAATGTACACTACTGTAGCAAATTAACTGTTCAACGTTTTTGAAAATAGATGAATAGATGAATATGAATATAATTTTGTGCTTGAATGGCTAATATCAGTGCTGCTTGTAAAGGGATTTTATTTGTTAATAAATCTGAACCTTGATATCATCAGGTATATTTATAATAAGTTAAATTTAACATCATTAGATTGGCAAGCAATTTGTCGCTTTATGCTCCACCTTTTTCCTGAATGCGGAAGTGTTTCAAAATTCATAACATGTTTTCACTCACATCGGCATAAATATTTAGCAGATACTGTGATGCTGAGAGTATTAAATTAGTAAAAACTGCAAAAATAAACACGTGGCTCCATAGTGCATACAATTTACAGTCACGATGAATGCCTTTTGAGTGCCTCACCCATCAAAGTTTAAGGAGTGGGTAGAAGAAATAAAGCGATGGCCTGAGGTTAGTTATACTGATAACATTAACAACTTTGTGTTGTTATGACAGCCAATAACTGCATAAGTTGAGCATGAACTAATTTACACTCCAACGAACACTTAAAATGGTTATTGTTGTCTATCTAGATTGCTCATTTAAATAGTTTTTACATTGCTTCTTATGGAGACTGGAACAGAAAACTGTCCAGCAGCAATAAGAATCATCATGGCACCGCCCTGTGGTTGGTCAGGAAAACGTTTCACATAGCGGCTTTTTCCCCAACAGATTCGAAGGTGGCGCATCCAATCATATTTTGAGTTGGAACTATCTGATTTATAAGTACCGATACTCTACGTATGTTAAGCAAAATTTTACAAAAGGCTTTCTAAGGTATTCGACTTCAGTCGAGTGCTAAACTCATTCATTTGGAGTTGAAAATTCATTATAACAGATTTAAGTAACCCACAGTTGGCTTCATTGAAGGAATTATGACATTCCTCAGTCACATCAAAATCCAGCTAAAGCCCAGAGCTCACCAGTACTCCTCTCCTCCAGTCATGCATTTCTCATACACAGGGCCATCCAGCTCACGAGGGCTGGGGAAGATGACCTCGTGGTGGATGATGATGGTCTTGATAACCTCATTAACATGAGCCTGGCAGGCTACGGGGTCCTGACCGTCAGGGATGGGCATCAGAGTGGGTCCAAAACAGATGGCCAGGTTATATGGGTCCATCATATTCTCATCACTGTACTGGGACAAGCTAGAGAGATAAAGACAAAGAGATAAACTGTCTATTTTTATTAATGTCTTCACTGAAGACTTCCTAAAATGTGAAGTGTATAGCATGTTAAAGGTTAAAATACTTTCTCCTATGCAATTTTAATGTTTAATTTAGACAGGGTTTGTACAGCTTTTAATTGTGAAATTCAAGCACTTTTCAAGAATTTTCAAGGTAACTTAATCATCTCAAACAAGAAGCTTTTTTTTGTCTTGAAGCTTTAAATATTATCAAATTCTGAAGATGAGGGGCGACCGTGCTTTTGCGGTAGCTGCCCTTAAACTGTGGAACAGTTTAACTATTTATATTAGATCAGCATCAACAATACATGATTTTAAAACTAAGTTGAAAACATTGGCATTTAATAAATCCTAGAGGTTGTGCTTTGTATTTCTGTATTATTTGTGTGTTCTATGTGTGTTCTATGTGTATTATCTTGCTATTTTACCCTTTTGTATTGTACAGCACTTTGATCAACATATGTTGTTTTAATTTGTGCTTTATAAATAAATTTGAATTGAATTGAATTTGAATTCTAAATGTTAACTGACAAAAATACAATGATTAAAAAAAGTATCCTCTATGATTTCAAACATTGCCCAATCTATAAAAATGAAAGTTTCAAGAATTATTTTAAACCCAAAGACAGCTAAGACTGGAATCCTTAATATGATAACAACCAAAGTCTTGCATTAACACATAGATACAGCAGGCAACACCGGTTATCTATAGGGCGGGAATTACCATGGGGTAATCCTGGTTACTGTAGTTCCTTATTCATTATCATGTGGAAAATGAAAAGAAATATCAAATAGATTTGGCTATTTTTAAAGAAAAGTTTGTGTGTGCACGCGTGTGTGTTCAACTGATATTTTGTCCTAAGCTATTCGAATAAAGGCTAAAAGAAGACTGCTTACAAGCTATAAAAAAATTAAAAAATTAAAAATACAAGCTATTCAGTGACAAGATATGAGATGCATGTGGAATCACACCTCTAAACATACACATCTGCAGCAGAAATTAATTTAGTGTGATGGGATTGTTTTCCCCCACACCAGTATAAGATGTGACTGCAAATATACCGATTTGAAGAATAGTATCTTATTATTAATATTTTAAGTAATTTCAGCTGTTCTGACAGCTAAAATATATAAGGGATAATTGTACACCCAGGCTGGGACACACAATCAACAAGGCCTTAGAGCATATAACACTGCTTATCAGCAAAACAGGGTTTCTGTAAGTTTAAAATAATCAAGTCATGTTTTCCACTTAATGAGTTCATGGCAGAATAATATTCATCATAAATATACATTTGTTAATCATGTAAAAATTGGTAAATGTACAAATATATCAATACATTGCTGATGAATAAACAACATTTACCTACAAATTATACTAAATTATTTAATGTAAAGCATAATACATGAAAGTCCATTTCAAAAGCAAACTGTAATATTATATTACTGTAATGTAATATTGAATGATTATTATTTATAATATCATTTATAATTTATTGTAGAACAACAGTAATATTTCTGTTGTTATTTCATTACATTCACACAGCATTTGTCCTATTAAACCCTCAAGTGTTTCTTTACGGTAAACTGAAGACATTTGTATTACTTGTATAGTGTTTTTTTAAACATGCTCCTCATTTACAAGGTGGTGAAATGCCACCACCTCCTCTTCTGAGTCCTAGTGTCACGTTATTATGAGAATGTTTGGAATTACATTCGTAGTACTTTGCATCCTTACCGCACACTGATAGCAAACCAAAATCAGAACACTACAGAGACAGATGGAGTTTGTTTAGGCTGTTTGCGAGCCGCTAAGATAGGTGTCACAGTCTGTCTCCCTCAATTTCTTCAAGGACTCTTATTTTGAAGTGTTACATTGAGTTATTGAAGTGTTATGTTGAGTTAATGAAGTGTTATGTTGAGTTAAGTTTGATGTTAAGATTTATTGTTTATTTCCACTCCAGCGTTTGTTTCCACTCCAGCGATTGTTCCACTCCAGCGATTATAATTAAAAGACTGAAAGTACTTACTCCTGCGTCTCCTCTCTTCCTCTTCCACTCCAGACACAAACGTTACAGAAGGACTGATCAACAAAGAATACGGATATACTTACCTGCTCTTCCAAATGTCCTCCTCTACTCCAACGATCCCTCTAATCCCATCCAGACCCACATGAGCATGGAGCCAACAGAGTTATTCATGGAGCTGTTCAGGCAGGATCTTGCCCTCTTGGAATACTCAACCAAGTTTCTTCACCTCGCTGCTTCGACATCAGTACCGGACATTTACCCATCAAGCCCATTTATGGAATGGGATTAAACTTTCACAGACCCACAGCACTTCCAGAGGCGGAAAATCTTTCCTTGGCAAATTACATCCGAGCCACACTGAATATCCATTACCCTTCACTTTCATCACGTTTGTTAGAGATGTTGACTCCTTCCTCCACGCCCCTGTCTCCGCGCCTTCCACGACTCCTCAACTTGTACCCATGCCTGCCATGGTTAACGAGCCAGTGCCTGTAGCCTCGACCGTCCCAGAGCCAGTGCCTGTAGCCTCGACTGTCCCAGAGCCAGTGCCTGTAGCCTCTACCATCCCCGTATCTACACTCCCTGCTGGCCGGAAGAGGAGGAGAAGGAAAAGGACTCCTCCTCCCCAGTCTCTGCCCATGCTCACGACCACGGAGGTCATTCCCCAGTCTCTGCCCATGCTCACGACCACAGAGGTCGTTCCCCAGTCTCTGCCCATGCTCACGAAAACAGAGGTTGTTCCCCAGTCTCTGCCCATGCTCAGGACCATGGAGGTCATTCCCCAGTCTCTGCCCATGCTCAAGACCATGGAGGTCGATTCCCCGTCTCAGCCTGTACTCTCTTCCACAGCTCTCAGCCCCGAGCCTTCCTCAGACTCTTCCCTCGAGCCTTCCATGGTTCTGCCTTCCACGGCTCGCCCCCAGAGTCTTCCACGGCTCCACCTTCAACGGCTTCGCCCCTCGAGCCTCTCACGGCTCTGCCTTCCACGGCTCCGCCCCCAGAGTCTTCCATGGCTCCGTCTTCCATGGCTCCGCCCCCAGCATCTTCCACGGCTCCGCCTTCCATGGCTCCACCCCCAGAGACTTCCACGGCTCCGCCTTCCACGACTCCGCCCCAGAGTCTTACTCAGCTCCGCCTTCCACGGCTCCACCCTCAGAGTCTTCCACGGCTCCGCCTTCCATGGCTCCATCCCTCGAGCCTCTCACAGCCCCGCCTCCCTTGGCTCCGCCCTCAGACTCTTCCGCGGTTCTGCCCCCTTCCCCAGCGGTTCCGCCTCCTGACCCAGTCCTTGCCCTGTGGCCACCTTCCAGGCCTCCTGACCCAGTCCTTGCCCTATGGCCACCTCCCAAGCCTCCTGACCCATTCCTAGCCCTGTGGCCTCCTCCCAGGCCTCCTGACCCAGTCCCTGCCCTGTGGCCGTCTCCCAGGCCTCCTGACCCATTTCCAGCCCTGAAGCCGCCCCCCCCCCGGATCCATCCCCAGGCCCCCAGATCCATTCCCAGCCCTGAAGCCACCCCCCAGGCCCCCAGATCCTTTCCCAGCCCTGAAGCCACCCCCTAGGCCTCCTGATCATCCTCCTTGGATCCTTCATCTTCTGCGTCATCATACCCTCCTCATCTGCCGTTGGGCGCCAGGAGTCGCCCTTTAAGGGGAGGGGGGGGTAATGTCACAGTCTGTCTCCCTCATTTTCTTCAAGGACTCTTATTTTGAAGTGTCACATTGAGTTATTGAAGTGCTACGTTGAGTTAAGTTTGATGTTAAGATTTATTGTTTGTTTCCACTCCAGCGGTTGTTTCCACTCCAGCGGTTGTTTCCACTCCAACGATTATAATTAAAAGATTTAAAGTACTTACTCCTGCGTCTCCTCTCTTCCTCTTCCACTCCAGACACCAATGTAACAATAGGGGCGGATTATTACTAGCAAGGGCCCCTCCCCCCCAGCAATGTAGCAATTAATAGCATAATAAACGTTTTTGTTTGACAGCCCATTTATACAAAGAATAAAGTTTAACCTTATAAAGCCTAACATATGAAATAATAGTCAAAAAATTATATATTATAAAGCTGTTTAAACCTTTTTTTCATTTAAAATAATGACATTTTAAGCATGTTGCTTGAATTTATTACCAACTCATTTTGAAAAATCAGTAACAATATAAACACTATTGATAATTTTACTTCATCAAAACCAGCAAAGATTTCACATAAAAAGATGAGTGCATCAAAATATGATGGTAGCTATTTTGGAAATTATTTTACAAGGTCTTCTACTTCCAGAAGAGCATGGAAACTTATACGTGCAGCATTATAAGGTTAAAGAGTGGCTCAAAAATGTTATTAGAAACAGGAAGGCAAAAGGGTCCTATAAGAGAGCTGGGGGCCCTCACAGTCACAGGGCCCTGTTGATGGGGCCTTGTATAAGCTGTGGGGCCCACATATTTAAGCATATATAAACATTTGTTTTTTAAAGTTGATGGGCCGTGAGACCTTGCAGCCCAGGACCCCCCCCCCCAGGCCCCTGGTAGTCAAGGGCCCCTAGGCACTGGCCCCATTGGCCTGGTCTGTAATTCACCTATGTGCTAAGAGTACAATTATTTAATGAAATCGCAGCATTTTGGGGTTTAATAAATCGCACCGGCCATATTGCAATTTCGATTTTATATTTATTAACTCGGCCCTACATTTGTCATATTTAACATACAATGACTTTCTGCCCTACTTTTTAGTATTCATACAATATTACATATTGATTGTAAATTATTTCAAAGTAAATTCAAGTTTTAACAAAATCTTTGGCTTAGTGCTGATAAGTGCAAATGTCCATTGATGTCTTTTTTATTTTTTTTCACCCTTAGTATGATTCCTTTTTGTTGATCGCTGCTCCACATAGAGATATTTTATTTCTCCTCTTACAGCCAGCTGTCATTGAAACGGTCCTCCAGCATGTTGATGGAAGCAGAAGATGCAGGTATAATTTTTTTGGTGCCAATCTACCACAGTGGAGACGTGCAGTACTCCCGTTTGTATGACATCAAAGCAAGAGAGAAAGATGTGGAGCAGCACACGTGCGATCCCGCACTGACTAGACACCACAAACATAAAAACTGTAAAACTGTATAATATCTACAATCTAAGGGGAAAAATCAAGCATTTTCAAGGAACATATTCAAAATTAAAGCATATTTTAAACATTGAAAACCTAACTGTGTAAAATCAAGCATTTTCCAAACTTTCAAGAAGCTGTCAGAATTAACGCATGCGATTAATTTACAAAGTTGAATGCGTTAATTTTACTTAATCACGATTAATGAATTTTATGTTAATACAGCATAAACTGTTGTGAAGTGTGAAACCTTTGTAATGTTTCCACCCGGAGTCATTACTCTGACGCACAGTCCACAAAACACACTGCTTCCCTCTAATTGATAAAATGATAGAGAAAGGACCTCTTATGCTATTTGATGTATAAAACATGCCCAGATGGGACTTATGAGCCTATGTAACTAGCATTTTACTTACCACAGAAGCATGTCAAGTCTTAACTTTCACCAAAATGCAGAATGAGATGTTTTGGTCTGCAAGTGCTTTTTGCGTGGAGTTCAAAGCGGCGCTTGACGCTGGCGTTGCCGCCCTGACGCGAATCATGAATGCGGCTTGACGAATGCTGTAGCAATGGGGATAGCCACAGTCTACCATCAAATTAATATTGTGGAGGATAAGAGTTTAAGAGATTTAATGCCCATGCATACTATGGGGATACACTTTGGGAAACGTTTAATGTTATTTGAATTGGTAGTATTTTAGCGTATTTAGTGGAGTTTGGAAAATTTTAATAAAGCATTATTTTGTTACATTTTGTTTTGTTTTCTTTCCTAAACTGAAAATAAATGCATTTTGACAAGAAAGAAGTATATAGTGTCAAATGTCAGCACTTTCAAAATATGCAATTACAAATTTTAATCGACTGACAGCACTAGTTTAATTAGAATAATGTAATATTGACTCTCTTAATGCACTTTCTTGAAACCCCTTCCCTTCAAATACCTGGCTCCATTCTGGTATGTAATGCCACAAAATTGTGTTATTCTGTTTAATTTGTTAATATGTCAGATTACATTCAAGTAAAATAGGATGCAAACAGGGTCATGTTGACTTTGATTTTCAAAATCACAATTCTGTCAAGATCCCTCTTATTCCTGCTGTCCATTTTATTATTTGCACCCATAACTTTGTTCCAGAGAATTAATCTTCATGTACAGTGTATTATCAATTAATAGAGAGCTTGGCTGCTGAAGTGAAACTCCAATGAGTCACAGCTGCAAGAACTGCAGGCACAGAGAGCAAAATGAAGGGTGGAACAAGCCATAGAAAAACACTATTGATGTGAAATCAAATTCTTTGTTTGGTCTGGGGGAGAGTAAGCACAGGATGCATTAATAAAAGGCCAGGAGAAGAGGACAGGTATAGTATGGTACAGACTGATGGTTTTCCTCTGGCATAAATATCCTCTAAAACACTCCTTGACAGACGTGGTCATAAATTAGACAGGAACAGTAGGGGCTGTTGAATACCTCTTCGTAAATATAATGAATGTCTTTGCTTGTGACTGCTGCTTTTCATATAAATGGTGATTTACCAGAAAATGTACAGTTTAAAGATGGGGATGCTGTGGAGGCAGCGTGCTTAAATTACAGATTACACTCCCACTATAAGTGTGTACGAGTGTGTAAGCAAAGGGTCAGCTGGTTCCAATTATGCCACTATGTTATGAAACAGATGTTGAAATATAATTCTTACTGATTAAGAAATGCAAACAGGTATCTCATGACGATGATGATGGTGCGAGGAAGGGTGACGATTATCTGCTGGACGTGGTGGGCTCTTTCTGCAGATGATTCAAGCTCTGAAACAAGCAACCAAAAAAACACACACACACAAAAAAAAATGTTCATGCAATATTTAAGCAATAGAGCACCAAAATTATCAGTATTACAAAATCAACCAGTAGTCAATATTTACCCTGCTAAAAAAATTAAAAAATAAAAAGTAAAACCTATCCTGAGGTAGGTTTCTGGTATCAGATAGTTTAAGATGGTTTAACTGATCTCCCAGGATGGCCAAGCTGGTGTTTAGCCGGTTGGCCAACTGGTCTGCCAGCCTGGTCAAGCTGATATTCAGCTGGTTAAAATGGTCTCCTAGGCTGGCCAAGCTGGTCTTCAGCTGGTCTAGGTGGCCTCCCAGCCAGTCCAAGGTGGTGTTTAGCTGGTTAGCCTGCTGTTCTGCCAGCCTCGCCACACTGCTCTCCAGCTGGTCTCCCGGCTTGTCCAAGGTGGTGTTTAGCTGGTCAGCCAGCTGGTCTGCCAGCCTGGCCAAACTGGTTTTCAGCTTGTCAACCAGCTGGTCTCCAAGCCTGTCCACAGTGGTCTTCTGCTGGTCTTCCAGGCTTGCCAAGCTCATCTTCATCTGGTCTAGCTGGCCTCCCAGTCTGTCCAAGGTGGTCTTCAGCTGGTCAGCCAGCTGGTCTACAAGCCTGTCCAAGGTGGTGTTAAGCTGGTTGGGCACCTGGGCACCTAGCCCTGCCAAGCAGGTCTTCAGCTGGCTTAGCTAGTCTCCCAGCCAGACCCAGCTGGGTTTTAGCTGCTCTTCCAGGCTTGCCAAGGTCGTCTTCATATGGTCTAGCTGGTCTCCCAGTCTGTCCAAGGTGATCTTCAGCTGGTCAGCCAGCCGGTTTCCAAGGCTGCCCAAGGTGGTGTTTAGCTGGTCGGCCAGCTGGTCTGCCAGCCTGGCCAAACTGGTTTTCAGCTTGTCAACCAGCTGGTCTCCAAGCCTGTCCACAGTGGTCTTCTGCTGGTCTTCCAGGCTTGCCAAGCTCATCTTCATCTGGTCTAGCTGGCCTCCCAGTCTGTCCAAGGTGGTCTTCAGCTGGTCAGCCAGCTGGTCTACAAGCCTGTCCAAAGTGGTGTTAAGCTGGTTGGGCAGCTGGGCACCTAGCCCTGCCAAGCAGGTCTTCAGCTGGCTTAGCTAGTCTCCCAGCCGGACCCAGCTGAGTTTCAGCTGCTCTTCCAGGCTTGCCAAGGTCATCTTCATATGGTCTAGCTGGTCTCCCAGTCTGTCCAAGGTGATCTTCAGCTGGTCAGCCAGCCGGTTTCCAAGGCTGCCCAAGGTGGTGTTTAGCTGGTCGGCCAGCTGGGCTCCAAGCAGGTCTTCAGCTGGTCTAGCTAGTCTCCCAGCCTGACCAAGCTGGTCTTCAAATGGTCTTTATCTGGTCAAGCTAGTCCCCCAGTTTGTCCAAGGTGGGGTTTAGCTGGTTGGCCAGCTGGCCTCCTGGCCTGGCCAAGCTAGCCTTCAGCTGGTCTTCAAGGCTTGCAACACTGGTCTTCAGCTTGTCTCCTAGTCTGTCCAAGGTAGTGTTTAGGTGGACAGGCAGGTTTGCCAGTCTGGCCAAACTGGTCTTCAGCCGGTCTCCCAGGCTGGTCAAATTGGTTTTCAGCTGGTCTAAGTGGTCTCCCAGCCTGTCCAAGGTGGTGTTTAGCTGGTTGGCCATCTGGCCTCCTGGCTTGGCCAAGCTGGTCTTCAGCTGGTCTTCAAGGCTTGCAACACTGGTCTTCAGCTGGTCTAGCTGGTCTCCTAGTCTGTCCAAGGTAGTGTTTAGATGGATAGGCAGGTTTGCCGGTCAAATTGGTCTTCAGCTGGTCTAGGTGGTCTCCCAGCCTGTCCAAGGTGGTGTTTAGCTGGTCGGCCAGCTGGTCTCATTGCCTGGCAAAGCTGATCTTCTGCTGGTCTAGCTAGTCTTCCAACTTGACCAAGCTGGTCATTAGGTGGTCTACCAGCCTGTCTAAAGTGGTCTTCAGCTGGTCTTGCTGTTCATCCACTTGGTCTCCCAGCCTGACCAACTGAAAAGTGCCCACAATCCCTCTAAAACCATCAAACCAGACAGGCCTAACCAGCTTGGCTAGGCTGGGCAACCAGCTAACCACCTTAGGCTGGTTTTAAGATGGATTTTTTTAGTAGGGTCTTATGACCTCCATCACAACACAATCTGTTCACATTTACTTTTATTTTCTTGACAGACGCTTACTTTCCAAAGGCGACTTACAAAAAACTGACAAATTACTTCAGCAGGTAGCAAAGAATATAAATCAAGAACCATGGAAAAAGCCAAGTGCCAGAAAGAATGTACAAAAAATATCAGCCTTAAACACTTTAGTGACTTTGACCTATCCTGCATCTGAATGCAACACTCACTGATGGTGGAGATCAGATCCAGGAAGCGTTCCTTGGGGAACAAAGGGTTCTCCAGCCCTCTGAAATATAGCTTCAGAACACCTGCCACTGAGTTGATGTCATGATCGCTCTGATCATCAACCAGTGGGTCCTCACCTGAAAAAAAAGTGATATGTTGTAAGTTCCTGCTGCAAAGCTTGTTATCATGCAGCTCAGAGGACAAAAATTGTGGTCATACTGCAGGATATTTGAGTGGGATCATATATTGTCGAAATATATACAAAGATATATTTTGAAAATAGAAGTACAGTAAGAGAGGGTCTACAGACTAGTAATGTGATTCAATCCACTACCTAGTTTCATATGACGTGAATCAGTTCATGGTGAATTCAAATTCAGTGACGTTCAGAAGATACAAATTCACAGCTTGTAGTACCAAAGTACCAAAACAAAGCATTGAAAAATAATTAGAGCTCATATGTAGTGGACTAACCTCTCTCAAATGAATTCTTAATATCATTGACTTCCACCTGAGATCCAGGAACTCGGAATATGCCTTGTTGCTGCAGCCCTGACACAGGAAAATAAAAAAAAAACATAAGGCCCAAACTTGTCAAGGCATGATATTGCATTATCTCAGCAGCATGACTTTCAGGCAATCTGAAAACGAGATGCACAGAGGAGGAAAAACATGTTTTTTTCTCTCTCTCTTTCTGAGCAGAAGCAGCCTGTTATTTTGGGACATATGGGTTTTGTTAAAGGGGTTCCAATCATTTTCTTAGATTTCATTAGATCCTGGGGAAAGGCAAGCAAACACCTGTGATCTCAAAGCAATAATGTGAATGCTATACTTATCGGGTAGATTAAGTTGAACCCTGTAAGCAATCATTGTGCCAGTACAGAGAATTAAGCGGTTACAGCATTATTGTTTTCTGCCTTGACATCCATAAAAATCTATAGTCTTAAAACTAGTAGGTCATGAACAATATCATAAATCCACAGCATATTTAGCAGCCAAACTGATGTCATTCACTAAATTCACTGACTTCAGCTTTACCCTGACAGATGAACTTTATAAGGAACTATTTGGAAAGTGTCACAGGACCACTAAAACTTACAACAGATGAGTCCTTATTCAGATTAGCATCTGTGTCTCTCTCTGGTTCAGTGTGTTCTCTGAATGTAAGAGCTTGTGTTGCTTTCGGAGAGCTTGCTAATGGTTTCCAGAAGCTACTGAGTCAGCATGTTTAGCTTAAATCAATTAGTGACCTTTCCGTGAACCGCTTACCATATAGATTTATGTATCGAATACAGCTCTCCACAACCAGAGGAATGGGTTGACCTGAATCCTGAAAGACAACAAGCATTAAAAGATGGCAACTGTTTATGAGCAGTTCCTAAAATTTAAAGAGGTATCTAATGTACAGTATGAAACGTGTGAATATCATCACTGTGAAAGGTGCACTGCAGTCATGCATCAATTTAAGTTTACATCATATTAAAAGTATTTGTCAAAAGTACCATTCATTACTTTAGGTGTAAGACTTAGTGCACCTTTAATTAACTGGAAAAAACAACAACAAAAAAAAAACCTTTCCTAAATGCATTCAAAACAAAGAATATATCCACAAAACTTAAGTTCAATAAACATTTTTTGTAGTTTTAGTAAAGAATAAAGCAAAGCATTAAGCATGTATGTCCTAAAGAGTATATTACAATATGAAAAATGATTAAAGCTTCAGCCAAGGTTACTAGTAAGACTATAAATGCTGAAAAAGTGCTGAAACTTATACAAGGTCACTACATAAAGCATGTTAGAATTTGTGTAGTGCTTAGGGAAAGAGGCAGTTCATGCTTGTCCCTATTGTAAAGTACCTGATTGCGGGTACGAGCATTCCGTCTTCCCCTAGGACAGCAAGAGGAGTGAAAGAGGTGAGAGAATTAATGTTAGAGAGGGAGGGACGACAGAATCGCCATGGAGATGACAATGTTGCCGTGGTGACTGAGTAAGGTAGCATTAGGGAGGATGCTGGAATGGCTTGAGATGCAGTAAAGGGAGGCGTAAGGAGGAGGGCAGGGCTGGGCCGTGAGTGCGCACAGCTGGCCCCCAATCGGGCTAATCAGCCAAGGAGAGGGATAAGGCTGAGCCGGATGTGGCAGTTCAGGAGAGAGAGAGCCACACGCAGCTGCTGTGTGTGTATTTGTTTGTGTCTTTTTAAGTTTTCATTAAACATTATTTTGACTGTTCAGCTAGTTCCCACCTCCTCCTTGCACATTTTAACCCCTTGTTACAGATTTCCTTTCGTTCATTTTTCTCTGCTACAGAGCGCAACAGTGACAGTCCCACTTTTTCACCAGCCTTGGTTCCAAAAGTATTTTTCCCATTCATTTTCTCCATAGGGCTTTAAAACATGTCTTCAATACATTGTTTTAAGCCATGAACCAAACCAACCAGCTTTGAGAGAAATCACAACTGTACAAATTTTGATCGGAAGAAAAAAAGTATTTGAAAGTAGTTAAAAAAAAATATTTTTAGAAGGAAAGAACAACTTATCCCATGAAGTATTGCAAATGATGTAATCAAATGAAAAAAGGCAGTCATGACTTATAGTCATGGATTAGAAGTATAAAAACAATATATTTGTAGTAAACAATACTCAGCTATAGACTTCATGGTAGATGGTGGTCACTGCTAAGCATTAGCCACAAATTTCGCTTAGATGACAATAGCAACTTTTCTATTAGTGGATCTCTTTCCAGGTATTATGGGTAGTGTAGTTATACACTGCTAATTTGGCTATTAACCCTATAAAGCCATGCATATCATATTGATACATGATTTTCTAAAGCCTTTAACATCCACGGTTTTCAAACTGGGAGGCGTGCCTCCCCAGGGGGGCGCCAGAGCTTGTCAGGGGAGGCGCGGTGGTTGATGATACATTTTAATGATGAAGCGCCCAAATGACACGTAATAAACTTAGTTAAAGGCCAGTTATACACGTGCCTGGATATCATGAGCTGCTCAGTATCCAAAATTTAAGTATACATTTAATTAGGTAATGTTCCAAAACATAAACGTTAATTCGACATGATAATGGCGTTTGATATGAAAAGAAGCAAAATCACTATGGCTATTAGGCTATTATTATCAGAGCTGTTCAGCTGCAGGGTGAAGCTAAACATTTAAAACAGTCTACTTCATATCATCCTCATAAAACACACGTTACATGTCTCATTTCTGGACCGTACAGGTATTTTTGTTTTTGTGCTTTGTATATCAGTCAGTGTTGGTCTTGTTTGGGTTGTCTGATTTTATGTTTAGGCTATATCCACATTCTTAATTTATAGATTAGGCCCAATATCTACTTTGGCCTACTGTATATCACATTGTCACAACCGATTTAGTAGCGAGGTCACCTCTCTCAGGGATTCATATGTTTATTACATTCAGCCAATAATCAAATCTTTAACTCAGTGACTAAATCTTTGATCCTGTGTGTGAAAACACTACACATGGCCAAAAGTTGCATGACAGCATGACTAAATGGGTGACCGAAAACCCATAATCTCATCCACAGAACATTTCGCTGAAAAACTCATGTGTAAATGGCAGGACGGTTAATATGATGTATTTATGAATTTATATATGTAAAGCCATTTAATGGGATTACATAAGGCATAAATCCTATCTTGCAAATTATAATTGTGATTCCATTTTTGGGAACATTGTCTTAAAAACATAATATATTAAAAAAATATTTATCTTCGGACAAGTTTTTTAATGCCATGATGGTAAAAACAATTATTTGTCATTTTCCAAACTTTTATTGACCAGTAAAATAAAAAATGGCACTCCATGTCAAAAAGGTTGCTGACCCCTGGTCTAGATAATTAAATTAAATTAATAGCTTAATGGATCATAGTCTAGCTTAATAGAGCTTTATAGCTTTATAATACTATTAAATGTTGTGAACGAATGCATATCATGCGAGAGCACATCCATGTAACCGGTTCCGCGAGTGCGAATCTCTCGCTCGCACACTGATTTCCTTCGATCACAAAACTGAACACGCGCTTTCAAATATATGCGGTTCTATGAAATATTCCTGCTCTTGCTCATAGAATGTGTGTGCACGCCCAAAACGTGTCCTGTGCACTCACGAATCTATTATAAAGCCATATAGCTCTGCCTCTGTTCATCCGTCACGATGTGTCCATTGTTACGAGTTCAACATGATATCTGGTAGATGATTCTTCATGTGTTTGTGACAAGTGCAGTTTCACATAGAGACAGACACTGGCTTATGTGATGCGAGTTTATCACAAATATAGGCTAAAAAACAGTTAAGTAATTCCATTGTCATAAGGGCAAACGTATTTTTGTATCAAAATAATGCAGAATACGGTTTCATATTATTAATAAAAACATTTATAGCCATTAATCACGCACCAGTATATGACGTATTGCCAAATGAGGCCAGAATGTACTGCTGTTTTTATATTTTTGACATTTAGCATATCTTATTTATTATTTACATGGTCTTGTACATTTTGCCAGAGGAGGGGGTTTACTGTTTAAGACTTGCTCTACATCATTAGCATGATGAATACTTTGCTGAAAATCCAGTTGTATGCAATGTACTTGAGGTCTACTGCCTCTTGATGAAAGTTTTGGTGCTCTTCTGAAAATAGAAGACCTTGATATATCATTTCCAAAATGACTGCCTTCATTCTTTAATGCATATGTCTTTTTTCTGTACAATTTTTTCTTATTTTGATAAAGTAAAAGTAACTATAACGTCTACAGTATATTGTTACTGATTTTTCAAAATTAGTATTTGTTGAATCAACTTGTACTTGGTTAAAATGTCAAATATAATTAAAAAAAATAAAGTTGCAATGCATGTATCAAATATGATGCAACAAGCTTTTGAGGTATATCTCTCAATCATCATTCCATTCCATTTAAGCCCACCAAAAAAAAAACTAAACAAAAAAACACATAGCTTTGAAAATACTGACATATATTTTTTATAGATTTTATAGATTTAAAGTTGGAACTGATATTTATATTTATTTTCATATATGCGACTTGCTCTGTCATTGTAAAGATCTCATTGACCCTTTTCACAGACCTGTCATGATGCGTTTCCATCTTAAACGTAAATGTATCAAACTTTTTTATATTTCCAATTTTAAAAATTGTACTTTGCATAATATTACCCTGGAATAAGTTTAAAAAAAATCAGTTACCATAGCTGCAATGAGGCTTCTAACACAGCTGTTAAGGGAGTGACATAAAATTTGGCCTATTTCTCTCTTCTTACTGCTGTTATCCAGCACTCTACATTTCTATCTTTTGCAAAGCTGTGAAAGCATAATAAATTTTTTCTTTTGCTGTTGGAGCAAATAGGTAAGCAAAAATTAAATTTGCTGTTGTCTCCCATTCACCACCATTCAAGTTTACCTTGCTATGCGTCTACTTCCGCTCTCCAACCCGGATATGTAAAAAGTATCACTTTTTAAAACATAAATATAGTGTTTGGTGCATAAAGGCATATGATAATAATTGTTTTTGAAAAAAATTATAATAATGTATTCATATTTGATTTGATGTGCTTAATTGTAATGTCATACATTTCTATACACGAAGGAGAGAAAGTTGTCATGGCCAAACTCCCAAAAATTTGGTATCTCTGAAAAGCCCAGGGAGTCCTCTTAAGATACCCCAATATTTACTACTGTTGCATGTGTGGGCTATAAGAAACTTAAATAAAAAAAGTCCTATGCAAAAATGTATTGCTGGGTCTCAGAAGGATAATGGCCATTAAAGCCTGATGTATTAAATATAGTACAAATACCACATATTTAAAAAATAAATAAACTCTGACTTGTAGCCTCTACAGACGCATATAAACACTAAACAATCTCAGAGCTTCTAGTATTGAAAAGTAGTCTTGAAAAGTTTATATGTCTCTTTATGGAGACAATGAAAGGGATTTTTAATTCCAGAACTCTACTGTTGCGCTCTATTGATGTTTTTTTTATGTTAGATGGTCTGAAAATTTAAGTGGTAATCGACCACTTAATTGCATAAATCATTTCAACTTACGGCAGTTCCTTAAAAACTAATGGTCCCTGTTCAATTCTATTTACCACTTTTGCCACCCTTATTATCTGCATCATTGCCATCTGGCGAAAGACGAGGTGAAATTTACAGGAGCAAACAGAGGGTATGAGCAAATGAGTAAGTGGCCAGAAAAGATAGACAGAACGTGTGACAGCCATCCCTCCAGCCCACTAGGGGGCACAATTAGTGCCACGGTCAGTGGGTACCTTAATGAAACTCTCCATATTGCCATTAAACAGCTTATGGGTATAGATGGAGCGAGGCCTTGGTTTCCGCAATTTCTGTGGTTTCGGGGGAAGGGTTGGGGGTCTGAGGAATGAAGATGGTTAGGAGGAACACAAATACACACACAACACCCCGTGATATGACATAGTATTATACCATAGACCTTAAATCTATACATTCCAAACCTGTATTTCATTAAGATATCTAGACAATCTTGCTATTAAGGCTTACTAACTTATGTCTCAGCAGAGGAAACAGCCAATTATAAGGGGTTTATATATGCAACAGGCATTAATTGTTATGTTTAAAAAGATCGGAATTGCATCTTAATGCTTTTGACCTCAAATTAACCGATAACAACTGCAGGGAGTGTTTTATTCCCTAAAGGATGCCGAACAGGCCCCTTATTCAAACATTTAGCTATGGAACATAATTGCTGTTTTGACGGACCGGTAAATGCAATCAAAGTCAAATATGACATGACTCTGCACTTTGGTTGTAAGCTGTTGTTTATATTTGCTGTGAGATTTATCATTTACTGAGATGGAGGAGCCGCTTGGATGTTTTCAGTGGAATTAAATGCCATATCTGTGCATATACAAATACAACAATCCTGAGCCAAGAATTACAATATGTGTGCATCAAATATGTGGAGCAAATAAATAACCACTTTACACTATTGTTTAAGCCTAAATTATATTTGCCAAGAATTTGCATCTGTGTTTGCATACTTCCGTAAAGTATGTTTCTAGCCTCATATATTTTAAGTAAAGGGCATACGAATATTGTAACATTGATTGGTGTCATCCAACTGTAAGGTTGTTACAGGTTCACATATAAAGATGAAGGTCTGCATCTGTTTATCAGGCAGGCTCTGATCTCAGCATTCTGACTGTCTGAGGACACTCTGGACACCCAGCATGAGTTTAGCCCTTGCCAGTGATAGCTTGAGGACAAATCCACCTTTGACCGCTGCATAATATCTCTGTCGGCTGCCAAAAAGTTTTATTTGTACTCTCCTGCTTTTACCCTGGCTTGTTATTGGTTTTTTGCAGTAAATGGACAAATAATGATTACATTTAAGCCTAAAAATTACACAAATGTTACCTGCTTTTACAATTGCAATCTATCACATGCTATCCACTGAATTTTTATCTTATTTTTTTAATGGATATGCATGAGAGGTACAGTATAATTGGGACAGAAAATGCAACATTTTCTTTAAAGACTGCATGAAATAGCTTGATGTGTATTCTTTCCTGACATGTTTCCTATTGAAACAGTAACATATGACAAGCAGGACATATCAAAGGGCTTGTGCCTTTTTAAAAAAAAAAAAAAGCCAATAGCTTTCAGTTTACGTCACAGCCAAAACCCATGATTTCAAAGGCGGGTAGAATTCTTAATAAGGGAAAGGGACGTTCTCTTTCTAGAGAGCATTTTATTGGACAACATTTTTATATGCCCCTGAGTGCAAGAGGAGTCTTCAATATTTTTGGTCAATTTTCCCAAGAAAAAGAGAAAGACAGCACATTTTAAACGCTTTTATCTGCTAAAATATATATAGCTGTTTCGTTACGCAAGTATATCTGGCCTCAAAGCTAATACACATGGACTAAAATCCACAAAATGTTCTATTTTGATTTCATATGGTCTTAGCGAAATTTTTAGATAAAAAAAAGCCATTTTTGCTATTGTGTATCAGCTTTTGACCTTTGACTTGAGCCATAACCCTGACCCAACATTTTTGATTCATCATGGTTAAAGCAAGCTAAGAGTAATATCTTTCTGGTTTTCATGAAAAGGGGAAATTTAATCATCATCTGAACTCTCTTACCTTGTAGTTCCACATTCGGCTCTTTCTCCTGAAAATGAAAGAGAAAAAAGGGAGGAGTCAGATATGTCGTTATTACTATGATCTCATGCACTCTGTTCTAAAGCTCAGTCAAACCGTACTGAGTGCTATAGTGAGAGTGGCCAGCATTACTGAAGGGAGATGAATGGGTGGGCAGCAATACTGTGCTTGGGACAAAGAGGAGCACTGGTCACCGTAGAAACCTCGGAAAAGGCCCTGTGGGGTGTCAGACAGCTGACAGAGAAGGGAACTAAAGGGGCCTAAATGAGTGAGTGTGTGTGTGCTTGTATAAGGGTGTGTGAGAGTGGGTGTGCACGGAGGGATTCGTTTCACACTGGTGACACTGAGCAATGTCTATGACGGCTCACTAAGCTCTTTGTCCCAATGTCTAGTGCACTGAAAAGAGTTCCTTGGTATCGCCACAATGTAAACAATGGATATGAATGAATATACACACCCTCAAACCAAAACACACACAAAAATGCAGATAATGAGACTGGGCAATGCAAAAAACAAAATTAACTACCAAAATTCCGAAATGCCAATTTCAATTTTCAATATCAAATAGATGTTTGAATTTTTCTTTAAAAAATGTGGGTGGTACTTGTTTGTGCAAAACTTGCCACCACCATGCTAAGGTGTTGTATATGGTTGGTTGCCAGAGCATTGCCATGCGGTTGCTAAGGTGTTCTGAGCGATTGCTAGGGTTTTCTGGGTGGTTGTTAACTGGCCTAAGTCAAAAGTGCCCACCCCCACATGGCTTGGGTCCCTCATTATGGGAGCCATTTAGAAAAGTAATTACACACCTCTCCTCAACAAGCCGCACAATTTGAGGTTTCAATCATGTAACACAAATGCAGCAGAAGTTATGCCTTGAAGTTTAATACTTAGGGTTAAGGTTAAAATCCCTGACTTTATGATTACTGCACTTGGCCATCCTGTCCAAGCACCCCAAAATTACACCTCTCAAGGGCACGTGCTCATATCTACACATAATGCAGATTGAGTTCTTCTTCCAATTCTGAATCACCATGCAATGACATGGAACCACTAATGTTTCTACATGGCTACTTCAGAGATGTGAAGTGGGCCCTCAAATAATTTCATTTCATGAAATCTGCATATCAAATGGAGTGCTTCCAGTGTGTCTTTGCAATGCCCTCCAAAATCATTCCAAAAACAAAAGACTTTTGTCCTGCCAGATGAGGGGTTAAAAAAAAAATTCAGAATCCTTTCCAAGGCTTACTTTCAATTTCTAGATAGAAGTCAGTGTTTTGGGAGCATCTGGTTCCCTGATATATAAAAAAAAACGTTTATACCAGATTAAGCTGGTTTTCTGGTTTTAGCTGGTTTAAGATGATCTAGCTAGTCTCCCAACCCGACCAGCTGAAAAATACCCCAGCAAACAGATCAGCCTGACCAGAATGGGAGACCAACTAATTAGCTTAGGCTGGTTTAAGCTGTTTTTTTTTTTTCCAACAGTGTTTTCAACCTTGATTATGCAGATGCCTGGAGTTTATTGCACTACATTATCAATGTAAATGTCCATAAGTGTATGCATTTAAGCCAGGTGGCTCACACCATGGCAAACCTTGTTAAAAACAATGGATAGAATTAGATGTGCCTAGCTAATTGGTCTAATGGATCTAGGATCAATTAGGTGAATAATTAAAAAACATGAGCAACCAAATGTGACCAAGCACACACACACCTTGGCTCTCTCAAAGGGACAGTTCAACCAAAAATTTACATTATGTGATCATTTGCTCTCCCTCATATTGTCCAAACCTGTATGACTTTCTTTCTTCCATGGACCACAAAAGATGTTAGGCAGATTGTTAGCCTCAGTCACCATTCACTTTCATTGCATCTTTTTTTCCATACAATGCAACGAATGGTGAATATAGCTGACATTCTGCCTTTTTGGGTGAACTGTCCCTTTAAGAGTCCAAATGGCTAGTAGTGCATATCTGGTATTAACCCAGCCAATGAGGTGAAGTGTAATTGAGAACACAGACTGGTCAGGGATCATGAATGTGGATGTCTGGACTCAGCTGGGGCATCACGCAGCGTGCTGTCATTAGATTATGAGCTACCGTACAGGCAGCTGCTGAAATACCCCCTCTGGTGCCACTAGCTGATTGATTGGGCATGTACCGCCTGTACCCGTAGTGACAAGAGGCCTTATGGGAGATGTGGCCATGAAAGCAGCGTCTCTATAATGATTTGACAAAAACATGGTCAACACTGAAATTAATATTATAGGTTAATGTCTATGGGCCACTTCTGTGTCTTACATTACAACAGACAATTATTTCGACTTGTATCTCAGTTTGTTTAAACAAAGGAAAACGTGTGTACTGTACTGCATTTACAATAGAAGTCTATGGGGCAAGAGTACCAGAAGGTTCAAAAGCAGAAATATGAAGCTTCTATTTTTGTCGAAGCATTCAGCTGATTTTTTTTGGTTAAAATGTTTAATATTTGAGCTCTTACTATTTCTGCCTTATCTAATGTATACAGTATACTGCAGAAATGGTAGTATGCTATTCCAAACTTATCCCATGCTTGGCGGATAGTTACATCACATCACATCTCTTCCAAGTTCCTTCCTTACATCCTTATGCACATTCAAAACAAAAGTAACTGGGTTTACTTTTTTAATTGGACATGAAACAAGTTAAAAACTGTGACAATGAACAATACCTTTACAGCACTTAATACTTTTTTTATGTTAATTTATACATATACTAATAAATGTTTTACTTTAAAGGTAGTATACGTTAACATTAGTTAATGCATTATGAACTAAGATGAACAATAGTATTTTTATAAGTAAATGTGGCAAGGAGGAGGACGGGGCCAGGCCGTGATGACGCACGCCTGACACTAATCAGGCTAATCAAGCCAAAGAGAGGGATAAAGGCCGCTGGAGGCGGCAGTTCAGGAGAGAGGGAGCTACAGGCAGCTGCCCTGTATGCGTTTGTGTCTTTTTGGTTAATTAAATATTACTTTGATGCTTCGTCCGTTTCTCGCCTCTTCCTTTCCCCTTTACCCTGTTACATTGGTGCTGAAACCCGGGAAGGAGGAGGGATGCGCCGTAGTGGAGTCCTCACCACTACCATCCACCCCAAAAGGAGCAGCCGCGGCCATCCGCTGGGGGACGGAGGAGCCCGGCCGCCTGAAAGCTGAGGAATGACTGCCGACCGCGAGGGGAGGAGGGCCGCTGCCAAGGGCAGAGGAGACCCCTACCGGCTGCTAAAATGCGGCGGGGTCAAAGAGAAGACCGACATCCGCGAGCGGGGAGGGGCTCACTGCCGACCACCTGGAGCGGTCCCTCTGTGTTGGCCTTTCCCTCTCTTTTTTTGTTTTGTTTTTCCCTCCCCTTGTCTCCTTCCCAGGAAGACCTGCCGGCAGGCATGGCCAGAAGGGGGGTGGGGGGTGTACGTCATGCCAGAATGAAAAGGAGGGAGGAGTGTGGAAGGAGGAGGGCCGGGCCGGGCCGGGTCGTGATGACTCACGTCCGGCCCCTAATCAGGCTAATCAAGCCGACGAGAGGGATAAAGGGAGAGTTCGGGACAGAGAGAGCTACAGGCAGCTGCCCTGTATGTGTTTATGTTTTGTTTTTATGTTTTAATTTATCATTAATTTATTATTTATATTGTCAAGCCGGTTCTCGCCTCTTCCTTCCCCTTTACCCTGTTACAGTAAACATGCACAGTAAACAACAAATATTAATTCAGAAAAAAGTCATTGTTCATTGTTACTGTACTTCATGATACTTAATGCATTAACTAATGTTAATGAATAGAACATAATTGTAAAGTGTTACCATATACACTTTCTGAACACTTTATTAGGAACACTAGGTCTTAATAAAGTTTCCGACATGGTCTTCTGCTGTTGTAGCCTATTCGCCTCAAGGTTCAACATGTTGTGCATTCTGAGATGCTATTCTGCTCACTACAATTTATAGAGTGGTTATCTGAATTACTGTAGCCTTTCTGTCAGCTTGAACCAGTCTGGCCATTCTCTGTTGACCTCTCTCATCAACAAGGCATTTCCGTCTGCAGAACTGCTGCTCACAGGACGTTTTTTGTTTTTGGCACCATTCTGAGTAAACTCTATAGACTGTTGTGCATAAAAATCCCAGGAGATCAGCAGTTACAGAAATACTCAAACCAGCCCATCTGGCACCAACAATCATGCCAATTTTTTACCCATTCTGATGGTTGATGTGAACATTAAATGAAGCTCCTGACCCGTATCTGCGTGATTTTATGCATTGCACTGCTGCCACACGATTGGCTGACTAGATAATCACATGAATAAGTAAGTGTACAGTTGTTCCTAATAAAGTGGTCAGTGAGTGTATACTATAAGCATGTTCCCTATTCATTTTTGTTTTTGTTTTTTAACAGAGGAATGAATCAAATATATTGTCTGTGATAATCCCAAACATCACCATAGATACGATCCATAGACATTAGGTTCTAACTAACCTGGAATACTCCTTTAAAATGCCCTTAATACTGTAGCTCTATGACCCATCAATAGATTAATAGCAGCCAAAATATTTTTTTAAACTTTAATTTCCCTTTCGATATTGAGGTCTCCAATTGGCACTGGTATTTACTCTGGCAGTATGGCAAAACAATCGCCACTCCTAAAATATGTCTTGTCCAGTTTGTCCTCTTTAGCACCGTTTATTAGATAGCAACTCTTTCGGGCTGACTATAAAGCTACAGTTTGAACATTTGTATCCCACAGTGACCAAAGCTGCAATTAGATAGTTTTATACTAGACGCTGGCAATGCTGATGCATCGCATTTCCAGAGCGCAGAGGGAAACTTATTAATAAACAGACAGCTCACCTTCCCCCAGAGTCTGCTTCAGCAGGTCATGCTTGGCCTGCAGCTTAATGATGAGGTTACTGCCATTCAGGTACTCCTTGAATTTCTGTGGACACAAATGAAGGCGTCAGTGAGCTAATGATTTTAATAGGATGTGACTAAAACAGGGGAGTGATGTCTGCTATGGGGAACAAAGAACAGATTTTGATGTACTTTGCACGGCGTAAATTCAATCTGTTCCAATAGGAGGATTTAATTTCCGTCTTATTGGCGAGGCATGGGCCTTGTCACCAATGTTTTGCCATTTCGTGGGTGATGACTGAGTTTGGACAGATAGATAGGACAGGCTGAGAAGTCTTTCATATCAGTGTACAAAGGAAGCCCAATGATGAGAACCAGGTATTAAAAGATCTACTGATAATTCAGAGATCCTGAGGACTGCAACCTCACAGGTATCTTAAAAAAAAAGTTACATGGTATTGAATAAATCTTGAAATATGGGACAAAACATGCCCCACTATTCTACCTTCAATTCGTTTTGAAAAAAGTACAATTTCCACTTTGACATTAGCTAGAGATAATCACTTTAGTGTTCTTAACACAAATGTACAATTTTGTTTTATTTTCTCTTTATTTAATAGTAATTATGACCTTACATTATGACTCTCTAGCCTTAAAACCACCTGTTCTCAGACCAGAACTAAATACTTGATTTAAAATACATATTAAATTTAAGAAAAACAGAAATATTATGGAGGACAGGGTGGGAATTTGTTTCTGAAATAGTTCTGCATGCCCTAGCAATAAGTTTTGCATTCCCTCACAATAGCTTTGCGTTCCCTTGCAATAAGTTTTGCGTTCCCTCGCAATACATTTACCATGGTGTTACTACCGTAACCATATTTTAACCATGATATTCGCAGTGAAAGCATAGTGATAATACAGGGAAATGAAAACTATCATGGTTTTACTATGCAAATACCATAGTTTAACTATGGTTTTAGTAAAGAAATATTGTGGTAACACTTTAAAAAAAGGTTACATTTGTTAACAACATTAGTTAACATGAACCAACAATGAATAAAACTTAGTACAGCATTTAGCAATCTTTGTTGATGTTAATTTCAACAAATTATTTTTAAAATCAAAAGTTGTATTAGTTAACATTAATGCACTATGAACTAACATAAACTAGCAATGAAAAATGTTATTTCTATTAACTAACATTAACAAAGACTAATAAATTCTGTAAAAAAACTAAACTTTTTGTTCATTGTTATTGCTACCTAATGTGAAGTCAAAATACATATTTCATTATTTAACTGAGACTGTTGACCAAGCATAATTTGGCGGATTATAAAATGAGGAAAGGAAAACTAAAAAGTTATCTCAATAACGCAAATAAGCAACAGAGAAATGGTGGAAAAAACCAAACGATGGAAAGAGATGAAGAGCGGAATAAAAGGAAGTGTGTGTGTTAAATTCAAGCAGCCAATACAGCGAGGGTAGAGAGTCCGGTAGATGAGAAAGCATGACAGATTAATGGTGTTGATCAGTAAATCTATACGTAGAACAGAACTTCTCGGTGCCTATGGCTAGTTCCATTTAGAAAAGACTTGAGGACGATCAAAAAGGAGTGACACCGTGTTGGGAAGAGAAGTGCATCAACTTGCTGGTTAACTCCAGGGATGCTGCTGGTATGCGAATAAAGTTTAAAGTTTTTAAGGTTATCAACCTGACTAACAAACAACATGTCAATCTGATGAGAAAACAAATTACTGAAAATTCTATATAAACCATTCAGAAGAAATTTGAACAGTTGTTTGGAGTTGTTCCATGCATCACCTGTGGTTGACTGAGGCCCCTTTCGAGTAGGGCTGGGCAATAGGATGATGTAATCGGATATCGACGATGTCTTACAAAGATCCCGATGCCGATTGCAAACAGATAATGATCGACAATTTCAGGAAATGCAACACACTCTCACGGCGAAATCATCAGGATTCGTATGACTTTTCTAAATTTGGCTAATTCGCATGATATTGTGCGACTGCACTCGTTTGAATTCCTACGACTTTCACTACAGCCAATGACGTAGCTGGACATCATTACCATTTAATACGTGACAATTACTTGCTTCCGTCACACACAACAACTTCCTATCATGTTTACACACAAAACTGGTTGGTTAAGTTTAGATAAGGGGTTTGGGTAAGGGCATAAATATTAATAAGTATGTCCTTAACTCCTCATGCCCGGAACTCGCGCTTACTTTCACATTTGACATCCGGAAATTTGCACGTGATGAAGTCGTATGAGTTTATGCGAACAACATCATGCGAGACCATGTGAAATAGCCAACTCGTAAATTATGTACGAATTTTCATGAGATCTGGGAAGTTGCAAATATATTAAACAGTAGCCCAGGGTGTGAAACTAGCACCCGCCACCGGCAAAATGCGACAAGGTTGAATGCAGTTCGCAAGTTCCTCATCCAATTGTATTTCATTGTGGGTAATTTTGCTTATCTACCCGCAACACATGGGCGACGTGTCTCAGAGTGACACATGACAAGAAGTGCTCAAAAAGACATGCGCTTGAAGAAACACTTTACAACATTTTTAAGAACAGACAAAAGAAAAGCCGTCAATGCTTGTGTCTCATTCGCTGTTTGTTCAGAGGCATCTCATGGAACAAGTGCATGTAAAGATTTTTCACTTTTTTTTTCTCTGTTTCATTCGTCTGATTCTTAAAACTGTTTGCAAGAATAATGTAGTCTATGAGAATGCTGAAAATGATCTCCGATCATATCGGGAGGTGCTGTGAGTTTAATTAGCTTTATTTCCTTGGCATACTTTGTGGATTCCTACGTGATGCAAATGGAGCCGTTGAAGACGGTAAATGTTTGGATTTAGGGAGGTGGTTAAATAAGATTTTTTGTCACTTAATTATTTTATTGCTTTTTTTGTTTAGTTTAAAGTGCAATTTGAATTTAGAAATGTCTTTTTGGTTTTTTGTGTTTCAATAAATGAATTAAATTTTTAAAGCAAAATCAATACAGCAAAAAACTTCACCTGATTCGCTGTTTGTTCAGATGCGTGCAGCACGAGCCTGTCATGTGGAACAAGCGCATGTAAAGAGTTTTCACTCTTTTTTCTCTGTTTCATTGGTCTGAAAACTGTTTGCAAGAATAATGTCATCTGTGAGAATGCTGCAAATGATCTCCGATCATCTCAGGAGGTGCTGTTAGAGTAGTTCGTGTTATTTCCACTCGGTTGGCATGCATTGTGAACTCAACTCTGCAGGTTCAGTAATAGCCTATATATCTTTGTATTAAATAAACAAAGATGAAAGTGAATAAATCATAAAGTAATGCAAGACACGTTCACCTTGAACCTAAAATTGAGTTTTATTTTATTGTCTTTAGGCAGCATTAACTGTATTACCAAAACGCAATACAAACACATTCGATAAGAACACACATTTAGCAGCATCATTTTGGGAACACAAGGGAATTTATTAGGCTTATTTATTTTGTTTATTATTGTCTTTACATTTATAATAGATGCATTAATCTGTAGGCTATTAGTAATTTTTCATCTGTGTTGATGGATGCTTGTGTGATGGCAAATGGAGCCGTTGGCGACGGTAAATGTTTGGATATGGGGAGGTGGTTAAATACGATTTTTTGATCACTTCGTTATTTTATTGCTTTTTAGTATAGTTTAAAGTGCAATTTGAATTTAGAAATGTCTTTGTTTATGTTTTTCATGTTTCAATAAATGAATTAAAATTTGAAAGCAAAATCAATAAAGCCAAAAAAAAAAAAAAAAAAAAAAATCACCAACCCTCGGCAGAGGGGTTGACGATGTAATCGGATATCGTGATATTTTTTAATGCAGTTATCACAAAAATATATATTGTTCAGCCCTACTTTCGAGTTGAAGCTTGAAAATTTCAGATAACTCGGCACCTAATGCATTTACTAATGTTAACAAATGTAACCTTATAATGGCTTTAATACAGTATACTGTATCCATATAGTAACCATGGTTTTTACTATAGATTAACCATGGTTAATCTTTTGGTTACTATAGTTTTACTACAGATACCATGGTATTTGTAGTAAAACCAAAGTAACCACAAAATTATGATTTTTATTACCATAGTTTTTGTTTTCCTGTATTAGTACTATAGTTTTACCATGAATATCAAGGTTAGAATATGGTTAATTTAGTAAAACCATGGTCAATTTATTCTGAGGGAATGCAAAACGATTTCAGAAAAAATTCCCGCCCTGTCCGTAAAATATAAATGTTTAAAAACGAAATTTCTGTTCCGACAGAAGGAAGAGGTAGGTTAATTTTAAGGTAGAGTTTTGTATATCTTTTGTCGGTTTCAAAGCTGTGCCCACACTATTTTGTCATCACCGTAAGATATTTATGAAAATGAAAAATATTGTTCTTCTAATTTTAGATATTAAAAAAAAAAGAAAATTAATTTGGTCACACCTTTTTGAACAATTAATTTCCTGGTGTTTCTAGCTATTTGTTATTTCTGTAAACCAATTTTTTTTTTAAATAATTTTGATTCAGACTCATTTGCAAAATAATCATTCTGATAAAAAAAAAAAAAAAAAAAACTGTAAAGAATCTATTCAACATAATGATTCACTCACAAATCTGACATAATTTTGGCTTGCGATCAATATTTAGGTGATTAAATATTTTTAGAGCATAGCTTAACTAGAAAAACAATTAGATTCACTACCAACATTTCCATTACTTTTCCAGGCCTAGAAATCACAATTTTAAAACCCCCTAATATGTCCAAGTTTTTATGACTGGGAGACTTTTGCAATTGCTGAAAACTGAACAAATATGCATGCTGTCTCAGTCCTTGTGGCCTGAGGAAATGAGGCCACTCACAGTAAAGTAGAAGACTTCCGTCTCCTGCTGATTGGCTCTCCTCTTCGCAATGTTTAACTTGCTCATGTAGCTCTCGGAAGCCACAGATTTAATGGACTCAGTGGATCGGCTGTGCTGGAAGGCATCTGACACATCAAAGTCCTCCACTGTCAGCATGTCTTGTAAGGTCTGCATGGTGGCATCCAGGGTTTTGCGTACCTAATTAAAGCATAGCAGGGACTCAGTAAGCTGAAAAAGAGACCAGTAGGAACTTTGGAATAGAAGTTATATAAGAAGAGTATAACTTTACATTTTGGACATTTGAGACATTGCTGAGTTTTCAATTATAAAACAATAGATATACTTCTCAAAAAGAGGACAAAAATATTTGGACACTTTCTGGTTGTAAAACTTACTGGAGAATTTACACAGTTAATGTGAGGGGAACTGACTTCATACATGGCAAAAATGGCTTAGAAAAAGTGAAGTTGGGTTAAAGGAAAGGTCTAGCATCATTTGTTTGCAGATGCCTTTGGTTTTAAACAAATTCATACATTTTGGTGTGTTCAAATACTTTTTGGCATCACTGTAAATTAAATTTAGAACACTGAACTTTGGAGTATATTTTGGGATTCTAAAAATGGTTCTAATACTTCCAAATAAAATCTTCTGTGTATACTGTAGTTATTAAAAAAAAAAAAAAAAGGTACTTAATGTTTGTAAAAACAGGTTTGCAATAACAGGTACATGCCTTTTGGATATACTTAAGCCCATGATATGAGTTTACGAATAATAATAGAATCAAAAAACGTATTAAACATCTAAATAAAAGTATTTGTATACACAAAAGACTGAAGGAGTGAACAACTGTAAAAGTGTATCATCTTAATGTCTGCAACAACACATAGGTGTCATTTTTATATATTTAAGCCCACAGTCTTAAATGGGTTTCTGTTTACATGAGTAATTCACACAATGTTTATGCATGTAAAGCTTTTAAAACCTCACAATTGAGAAAGTCTCAGAGATGTGAACTTGCTTCCCTATCCATTTCAAAGATAAATCACAGAAGCCAAACCACAATTGGTCTTTGAGCATATACCCTGCTGAAAATAAAACAGCTTAAATCAGCCTGAGGTCGTTTACTGGTCTCAGCTGGTTTAAGTTGGCCATGCTGGTTTTAAAATGGTCTTGATGGTCTCCCAGCCTGGCAAAATTGGTGTTTAGCTGGTTAGCCAGTCAGCCAGCTTGTCTCTCAGCTTGACAAGCTGACTAGAAACCGATACCTTTCTAAAACCAGCAAACAGACCAGCTTAACCAGACTGACTAGGCTGGGAGACCAGCTGATGACCTTAGGTTGGTTTAAGCTAGTTTTATTTAGTAAGGTAATGCCGTATGCAGCTCAGTAGCTTCCTAACCCTCTATACCCGCAAGCAATCCAACTCATCTCTTCAGGATCGGATTCCTTTCAACCCTGAGTCCAAAAATCACTCACGCCAATGTCTGAAAATGAGTAGTGTCTATATGCTACAGGGACTTGTGTGTAAATTGGCCCTGGGCCCTGGCTGTGCAGCTCACAGATTAATGTGGCACATTCCCTCCATGACACAAAATCATCCATTACTAGCTTGTTATGAGATACAAAGTGATAAGGGAGAGATGAAGCCATCAATACACACAGACAGAAGCTATTATAAAGTCCATTAGCACCTGCATACACTTAGATGGTTGGTAATGTGTCTGAGTTGTATTCCGCTCTCCAAAGACAAAGAATTACCCTCACCAAAGACCAAACATGAAGAGAACTGTTTCATCCCAAAAGAAACACACCATTATTAGATGAGAATGTTAAAAATACAATAACAGTTCCCAGGGTAGATGGACTAAATCCTGCAATTGGGATGAGTTTGACTGCTAGGCAGAAATATTCTCTGGAGTACCTTAAAAACTATGTGAGTAAAGCTAAGGGCTGTTTGAGAGCTAAAGAATCATGCGAGAGAGGCAGTTGGACTCTCCGCAGAGTTATGACTCATGCCTGAGAAGCTCATAGATCTTTACAGTGAGCAGGTGGAGCCTCCCAAGGTGTAAATTATGTCGTAGATTTTCTTAAACATTTGGTAGTACCAATGGGACCGGTATACTGTACTTATCGGAGATTATAAAACAAATCTGTTAGTGAACTATGGCATGAATAGACTTCTGACTATCTGCATTAAAGCTGAAGTATGTAACATTTTTGTTGTTAAAATACAGCAGGGAAAACTACAAATACACCATTCATAGGTTAATTTTCTTGAAAACTGTAAACACTGTGTCTCTGTGGCCCTATAAAAATTCCTGTTTGTTTTGAGCGACCCATCTCAAGAGAGACAATAACACTGACTTGACAAATGGTGTGAGTTAGGGGCGGGACTATCAATTTATTTGACCACAGAAGATGGGAGGTATATTCAGAAAGCTATTTTGAAAACAATGTTTATTTTTGCAATTCCGTTTGGTGGCGCAGAAATTATATACTTCCCAAGAACTGCCAATTTAGGCAGAAATGGGCCATCTGATTGGAAAGAAACCAACTTTTTTGGGGGGGGATTTTGGGGGGTAGGGGGTTTAAATCTAAAATCGGAAGCAAATTAAATTTTAAGATTTCGGAGAAAACTGTGAGTGATGATTCACCCATGCAAAACTTTCCTCCTTGATGATTTGGGGTGGTGGGTAGTTACAATGGCATTGCTATGTGGTTGCTAAAGTGTTTGGAGTGATTTTTAACACATTGCTATGCAGTTGCTAGGATGTTGCTAGGTGGTTCTTACTGGCCCAAATAAAATAAAAAAAAAAAAAAACATCCCCAAGTCTCTACGATATTCTAAAATGGCTCAATACTTTGATATGGATCAGATCCCTCCTCCAATTTAAGTCTATTGGATTTTTTGTCCCATTTTGTTGTCCTCCATGTTTAAATCTTAGGTCAGATAACTCAGAAATGTGATAGCATAACTTGCCTTAACAAGCACCCCTAAATATACATGTGTGCTCTAAGACCTATTGTTTACTTGCTATAAAGTGCCTCAATCAAAACATAATTCAAGGTTCAATGTCTTAAACCTCAAAAACCTCAATGCGTGGGCATTGTATTTTGGCTTCACTGTATGCAACTCATAATTTAAATTAATAAAAGTAGACTGAATACTGTTCACAAGACTCTAGACAATTTTGCCTTCAAATTGTGTGAAGCGCTCCTACGGATGCAGGGTCAACAAAAGTGCCTCTGGTAAGAAATGAAAAAGTTTTTTAATTGAAACCTGTTTGTTTGTAAAGAGTAGAGTCTCTAGTTTCGGTTGATATGCCGCTTTAAAAAATCTGCATGTCAGTGCCCTGATAAACATGATGTCCACTTATGTGGAAACTGGCACCGCTTTTCATCAAAAGTAGAAAAAACATGTTAGTTATTTTGAATAACTTTAAAATCTAACAAATCTGTGGGTCATTTAGCTTAATTTTATTATACATTTTGTTATGTTTAATTTTGTTATCACTGTGCAATATGATTGTATTCATTAACATTAGTAAATGCATTCCTACAGTTGAAGTCAGAAGTTTACATACACCTTAGCCAAATACATTTAAACTCAGTTTTTCACATTTCCTGACATTTAATCGTAGAAAACATTCCCTGTCTTAGGTCAGTTAGGATCACAAATTTATTCTGAGAATGTGAAATGTCAGAATAGTAGTAGAGAGAATGATTTATTTCAGCTTTTATTTCTTTCATCACATTCCCAGTGGGTCAGAAGTTTACATACAATTTGTTAGTAGTTGGTAGCACTGCCTTTAAATAGTTTAACTTGGGTCAAACGTTTTGGGCACAAGCTTCTCACAATAAGTTGCTGGAATTTTGTCCCATTCCTCCAGACAGAACTGGTGTAACTGAGTCAGGTTTGTATGTCTCCTTGCTCACATACGCTTTTTCAGTTCTGCCCGCAAATCAGATTGCTTTGTGATGGCCACTCCAATACCTTGACTTTGTTGTCCTTAAGTCATTTTGCCACAACTTTGGAGGTATGCTTGGGGTCATTATCCATTTGGAAGACCCAATTGCAACCGAGCTTAACTTCATGGCTGATGTCTTGAGATGTCGCTGCAATATATCCACATAATTCTCTTCCTCATGATGCCATCTATTTTGAGAAGTGCACCAGTCCCTCCTGCAGCAAAGCACCCCCACAACATGATGCTGCCACCCCCTTGCTTCACATTTCTTTGGCTTGCAAGCCTCACCCTTTTTCCTCCTAACATAACGATGGTCATTATGGCCAAAAGATCCATTTTTGTTTCATCAGACCAGAAGAAATTTTTCTAAAAATTAAGATCTTTGTCCCCATGTGCACTTGAAAACTGTAGTCTGGCTTTTTTATGGCGGTTTTGGAGCAGTTGCTTCTACCTTGCTGAGCAGCCTTTCAGGTTACGTCGATATAGGACTTGTATTACTGTGGATATAGATACTTGTCTACCTGTTTCCTCCAGCATCTTCACAATGTCCTTTGCTGTTGTTCTGGGATTGATTTGCACTTTTCGCACCAAACTACGTTCATCTCTAGGAGACAGAATGCGTCTCCTTCCTGAGCGGTATGATGGCTGCGTGGTCCCATGGTGTTTATAATTGCGTACTATTGTTTGTACAGATGAACGTGGTACCTTCAGGCATTTGGAAATTGCTCCCAATGTTGAATCAGACTTGTGGAGGTCCACAATTTTTTTCTGAGGTCTTGGCTGATTTCTTTTGATTTTCCCATGATGTCAAGCAAAGGGGCACTGAGTTTGAAGGTAGGCCTTAAAATACATCCACAGGTACACCTCCAAATCAGTACACCTCCTATCAGAAGCTAATTGGCTAATTGCCTAAAGGCTATGTAAACTTCTGACCTACTGGAATTGTGATATAGTCAATTAAAAGTTAAACAATCTGTCTGTAAACAATTGTTGGAAAAATGACTTGTGTCATGCACAAAGTAGATGTCCTAAACGACTTGCCAAAATTACAGTTTGCTAATATTAAATCTGTGGAGTGGTTGAAAAATTAGTTTTAATGACTTCAGCCTAAGTGTATGTAAACTTCTGACTTCAACTGTATATATTTACTCTGCATTTTCACATTGAGAATCAATGGGTTCATCCAAAAGCTGAAAAATGTTGCTTTCAGAGGCTTTGTATGGAGTTAGGATGAAAATTATGTGCATTTCAAACTGTTCTGAGACCAGTGAAGACAGACAGCACACTGGAGGTTAAGTCATTCACTAAATAGGGAGCAAAGGAGCAAGCTACATCTTTCTATGCAGCTAAGAGCATTCACTCCTAAAATCCAACCAAAAGTTCAGTTTCAGGCTGCAGATGATGTTTGGACCACTCAACGTGTTTGGCAGACATGGGACAGAGGTAATCAGTACATAGATTCAGAATTTTATAATGCTACATTTTATTTTAACATGGTTGGCAGTGATTGGATGATGCTAATAATTAGATTAGATTATAATTAATTATTTATTCAGCTTTACAGAAGATCAGCTGTAATGTCTGTAACGTCTCAAAAACATGAATAAGCAACAATCCTGGAAACAAACAATTTGATGAAAAAAAGTGTTATTTAAAATTTCAGAATAAAGTCTCACTGTCCACATCTGTGGACATACATTTTTAGGAAAACTATTTGCTCTAGATTTTTTTCTTTTCTTGTTTATTAGGTGCTACTAGTTACAAATTAAAAAGGGAAAATGCACACAGCAGTCACGTAGGGGTCTCAGGAGTTTAAAGCAGCACCTTTCTATTTGTTTGTACAGTAGGTGAACTGATAAAAACACCTGAAACCTGAAAATTCCTGGGTCACCCAATCAGATTAAAGCTTGCGATATTGGAAAGTTCTTGCCATTTTAATGTGCAATAAACTGAGATGGAGACTAGTTAACTATTACTGTAATGTGGACAATGACTAGATATTCTTAGATGCTTCTCACCTCCTCGTTCTCAATCTTGAGCGTGGCAAGACGGGACTGCAGCTGATGATAACGCATCAGAAGTTCTGTCTGCACTGGTTGCTGGGCGCTCACCTGACACACCTGAGAAACACAGAAACAAAATACACAGCAGTTCATTTGGTGCTTACGTATAGGGATAGTTCACCCCAAAAGGAACATTTTGTCTTCAATCACTCATATTTTTCCAAACCTGCATGAGTTTCTCTGTGGAACAAAAAAGAGATGTTAGACAATATGTTAGCCTCAGTCACCATTCACCTTGACAAAACCTTTTGTTTTCCACATTAGAGAGAAAGTTATACAGGTTTGGAACAATATGAGGGAGAGTAAATGATGACAGAACTTCCATTTTTGGGTAAACTGTCCCTTTAAGATCTGTTTTACTTTTTAGATATTATCAGGTAAGTTGAAGCTTTGATACCTCATCTCCCATGTGTGGCAGGAACTCAAAGCGCATGGGCGGGCAGAAGACCTGATTGTACATGTCCATGATCTTGTGCTTGTCACTACGGGGGTCCAGGTTGTCCACTGCATTCTCAATGATGTCCAAACCTTCATGCCGAGAGGTCTCCAGGTTATACTCCGCAGATAGGTATGTCCTAAATGTGCGGGCCAAGCTAGCGTGATAACCGAGGTCACAGCACTGTGGTGAGAAGAAGAAAAATATGAGGATAAGAGAGATCAAATATATCTCACAGCGTGACATTTAGATGAACTCCAATCCAATCGCTCTTCTTTGACAGCAGACTGTATAGACTAAACTTTATTTGCAACAACGTTTCCATGGTAATGCCTATTTTTAGCAGTCGTGAAATGAATTATTTTTATTTCGCATTTCACTCTGGCAGGTCAAACTGTAAGACAGGTAGTATCTCCTGAGTATATGTGAATTGAAACGCATTAAAATGACATTATCTAAATGAGAGCAGATTTTGAAACTGTGGAGGATTGAGATCTTCAATATCTAAAATTAGAAGAACAAGCACAGTGGGATATCTTAGCTAATTAGTTTAACCGTGCAACAAATGTGAATCTAACCTCTTTTATCAACATGGAGCAAGTTTAAATTTGCTTCAGGGAAACTTAAGACCTCAGTGAATCATTAAAATAAGATAGTTCTCTATCTATTGAACTGTAAATCCATATATTATGCTGAAAAAGGGTTTGAGTCCAAATGCTAGACAGTCCTAGCCTGTAGGACATTCTGTTCAGCATTACAATGTTGCAGGAGGCAATTGGTATGTATGTAAAAATGTAATCTTCAGATACATTCTTAGGGGCCGTTTAAAACACATTCAGGATGCGTTTTTTTAAGAGTTCAAGATCTTTTAACTTGACACCATATCTAAAATATGTTGCACTCCTGCAAGAGACACTGAAAAGATGCGGTGCAACAGTCAAAAACATTTGTCTAGTGCATGTTTGCATAAAAAAAACAACAACTGAAGAACAGCGCAGATGGACACAGAAACACATTCAGTGAGAGCGGCCGCTTAATCTGGTAACAGCAATGCCACTGGTTCTGAATGCTTGTTAATAAGATCATCACGATAATTAGAAGTAATCCCTGTCAACTTGAAATCATATGCTGTGTTCATGCAGAATGCTAAAACCACTACTTGCACATATTTCAGTCTAAAAAGGAAAAATGTAGAAGACATGGCCCAGCAGTTAGCGCATGTTCTCCAACACATTGCACTTATGTTTTAGATCTATACTAAATTTGAGTCTGGCTTGCACTATTTCCTAATCTCGTTTTCAGTGTTATCTCGCATTGACTGTCTCTTTCAATGAAGTGGCAAAAATGTTGCTAGGACAGAATCTCTTTGAATAAATGTGTTTACTTTCAGTCTGCTGTCTGTCTCGCTGAGAATACTAAGCATGACAAACCTGCCCTACTTCTCACCCTGTGGAAACCTTGGAAGGTTCACTCAATTACTCCTTATAACTACCCTGCTGAAAAGGCCAGCATTAATTTCTTTGCTGGTCCAGGCTGGTTTGTGCAGGTTTGGTGCAGGTCAAGCTGGTGGACCTGCATCATTCCAATGAAGATGGTTGACTATGGTAGTCTCACTGGTTAAACTAGTTAGGCTAATAAAGCAGACTGCAGCCACCCATGCTTGGGACCAGCATCAAAAACACAACATGCTGGTGACCAGCTGTGAGATGACACACACGGCCCAGATCAAAAATTGAGAGGGCTAATCACTCTACAATAAGTGACATGGCACCAGATTACAAGCTTCTATGTGTTTAAATATACTTAAAAGAGCTGCATCAAGAGAAACAATGAGGGGCTGCCTAATTGCCTAAGGGAATTTTGTTTGATTTGTTGATGTGCTTCAGTAAGCACACTTTACCCACAGCTCTATGTGTGTGTTTGCAGCAAAGGCAGAGGTTGAGGTACAGGTTTTTGGATCTGTTACCAAAACCAGAAATTTTCTGTTGCAAGGTAACTTGGAAAGGTACAAGGCAATCTGGCGTCCACAAGTACCACATGCATTTCTGTGTACACAATGGTGGTTATGGGAGTTTTGTGAGTTTTGGTTTAGTGGTTTCTCACAATTAGTGGTTTTAAAAGCAAACCTTTGACAGCAACCTGACAGTCAGACCTTTAGAGGTTTTCTAAGTTCAAACTGTTTTGCATTCACAACTGTTTTAGGGTCTAAAATGTATTTCCAACAAAAATACATTCAAACAAGATGACTGTATACAGCAGTTTTAGATTGACACTGAAGGTCTACTGTCATCTCCTTTTAAAACAGCAGAGGAATTAGAAAGTTATCAGACCAATAAAACACTGCATACTTTCTTATGCAGATGTTTGCATAGTAGTAGTATTATATATATTTGCTTAAAGGTTATATATAGTAGCCTATGGTTCTTCTCCACTCTTTTCTTTTATTAGAAAGTACAAGTATATCAGGTTTTGCAAACATCAGGTTGACATTGTGGGACCGTCCAACAATCCCCACAAGGAAGCAGCTTAATAAACCATATTACATATTGTCTAACAGTAAAAATGTAGGTTTAGCGAATAGAAAATATCAATAGCCTCAGGATATCAGGGCAAACCGACGGACAGTGATATGATAACACACTTTGCATCTCTCAGCAAAAATCACAAAGGTTTGGTTTATCTACAGTATGCATACTAATGCTAACATGACAGAAACAGCAAAGATGAACAGGGGAAATACTTCAGTATATTTCACTTCACCAATAAAGTCTCAGCAGATTTTGTGCAGCTGAAAGTGAAAGTAATGCCTGTTTTTGGATATGCAACAATATTTTGTGAATTAAATGCAGGAAATATGGTTTATATGTAATTTGGGCAAGTCATTAATTTAGCTTGTTATAGATCTGACAAAAAA